>NC_134712.1:50179514-50482272 GCF_049634645.1 Pelodiscus sinensis | reverse complement strand
CCAATCTGCCGACAAACAGCTGATCGGCAGAGCGGGGCAGCCATTTAAATTTAAATGAAGCCGCGATTATTTTAATCGCGGCTTCATTTCCCTCTGCCGATCTGGCTAATCTACATGCCTCCGTCGACGGAGGCATGTAGTTTAGACATACCCTAAGTTACATAGTTTAAGGGTTTTCATCAAGGGGAAGTTGACCTTTCGCTTGGATGGCAATACGCGCAAGAGGCCTGGCCAGCAAAGAGCCTGCTTTCACACTGAGGTCTCTTCCAGTTCTATGATTCTATGATAAAAAAATCATACCACTGTAACTTAGAAGCCTAAATTTAACTACCATTCCTACTTTAAATGCTTGGTCTTTGAATCTTAACTACAGGAGATTTGTTGTCCTGGAAGACATGACAAAAATAAAAAAGGCTGCATTGCAAAGGTAACAGCTAAAACCAAAAATACTTCAGTTTTAGACGTATTTGTCATCTATGCCTCTGAGTCAAGACAAGCGGGGGGGGGAGGAGGGGGTAAGACTAGGACTAAATTTAAAATAAATCTGTGCATCTGCATAAGAAAGGAAATCTAATCCCAAGAACAATGTACAGCAAATGCTGACTAATCACAGAGCTCTGGGGAATACCAGAGAACATGACAGAAAGGGAACATTTGAAAATAAAGGAAACATTAGAAAGAGAACTAACCGCACACAAATGTATTTTAGGGGAGGCTGGTAAGGTTGCCCAATATTTCCCATTAAAATACAGAAGTCCCTCAATTTCTCATATATGTGGGTCTCTCCTGCCCCCCCATTTCACCTTATTCCCTGGCCCGGGGGTGGGAAATGGCCTCAGAGGAGAGCCTGTTGCTGGATGGCAGCAGTTGTGGTCAGCCCTTCACCCCCACAATTCACTGAAGCAGCTGGGAGTCACAGGGAACTCACCACAGCTCACGTTCCCTATGGTGAGTTCTCTGCAGTTCTTGGAAGCTGCAGTGAATTGGGGAGCTCATGATGGTGGCCAGCAGCCACCGTTCCCAATATTCACAGATTTTGCCATTTGCAGTAGTGCCTGGAAAACAGCCACTGCAAATGGCAAGGGTTTATTGTATTCAGTTTCCAATTTATTGTAACTTTGCCAGCTTCAACCGTTTGAGCTTAAACTTTCCATGCTGGGTGTCTGCCTCAGACTGAACATTTTAGGAAAGAGTCATTCAAAATGTTCCACCGATTTTTGTGAACAAAGGGGAAACATGTTGTTTGCCCATGTTAACAAATTCTAGTGTAGCCTTAACTTTTAACCTTTAGCACCTACATGTTTTGGAGCACGGACTTCAAATTTGGCAGAGGGAGACCTTTATATCAAGGATGTGCCTTCCACAGGCCCTGTGAAAATGTAGCCATGTTATAAGCCTTTTTTTAAATTCAGCTTGGGGGTGTTCAATATAGACTGATTTTATCCACTAACATGCCATCTGCACTGGGTATGCTATAGCCCGGGCTGAACTGTGAGCAGGAACATTCTTTTCTGTGCTGCCAATAACACTCTGCTGGGAGACTCAGACAGCTGGAAGAAGGAAGCTGCCTGGTTTGACTTCAGGGAAGCCAACAGACAACACGTTGGGGCAGAACTGTGTTTCAGGGAAGAACTGACAACCTTAATGCTGGAATTTCCTACCTTTGTGTGCTTAACCTAGCAACAATTATAATGCCCTTTTAATGCCTATGTGTGTCTCACACAAGGAGTACGGTTCTTATAAAAGCTTACTATGTATCACTCTGTGATTAAGCAAACAGCTGCAGAGGATGAGACCACCTACAGGGGTTAATAGGTAAGAATCTGACTTTTATTAAATCCTTTAATTGAACAATGTATTAGATCTCCAGGCGAAGAAAGAGGAAGGGACCCAACTGCACAGAAGCTTCTTCCTTCCATCTGCCCTGACAGTACCAGAAGGGAAGACAAGGAAACTAGTATCTTCTTATCTGGATTGAGTTTTTTTCCAGGCTCAGAAAAAGGCTGGTATCATTTATTATCATTTTGGGACATGAGGAATGGTTGTGAGTGTATCCTAATATGGCTCAACCAACTGTTAGGAATGCAACACAGAAACTTCCCGCTAAAGAACAGGAAACTGACAAATATTTGTTGTCATTGGTCAAGGTCTGTTATTTTTTGGTATGTAGGCTTCTTATGGGCCCTGCCCAGAATAATCTAGAATACCAATATGTTTTCGGGGTTAAAAGACTAAACATATACTTGGTAATCAAAGATATGTATTTGTATGAAAGTTATGGAAAAAGAAAGGGATGACAATGTAGAAAGGTGGATGGGATTGACTTAGTGAGTTGATTCAGTGTGTTGATTCTCCTCCTTGCTAAGGGAAGGCAAAGCCAAAAGGTCTAAATGCTCTATACCTAATCTTTAATCTCTAGAACTATGTCTACACTGCCCCCTCTTGTGAAAAAAAAATCCAAATGAGGTGAAGAATGGAATATCGCCATGCCTCATTTGCAAAATTAATGAGGCTCTGTTTTTGCACAAGAGGCTTTTGCGCAAAAACCCCTCTTGTGCAAGAGCCATTCTTTCTGAAAAAAAGAGGAAGAACTGCTCTTGCATAAGAAGGGGTTTTTGCTCAAAAGCCTCTTGCGCAAAAACAGAGCCTTATTAATTATGCAAATGAGGCACGGCGATATTTCATGTTTGCTTCACCTCATTTGCATATTTTTTTGTGCAAGAGAGGGCAGTGTAGACATAGCCTAGAACTGGATCAGGATTTAGTGGCAGTTAAGTTTCAGTATAGAGCTCTCTTAAGCTATGTCTACACTGCAACGCTATTTTGGGATACTGGAGTATCCCAAAATAACTATCCCGTGTCTTCACAGCAAGCCCATTATTTCAAGCTCGCTATCCCAATGTTCCTGTAAACTTCATTCTATGAGGAGTAAGGGACATTTTGGAATAGCTCTTTATTTTGAATTTTGGTGCTGTCTGGACAGCACCAAATAACAAAATAAGCTATTTTGAAATAGAAATAAGAAATTTCTACCTTATTTTGAGTTACGGTTAGATATCTATTTTATTACCAGAACTTGACAAATTAACAATTTTATTTTTATTTTGAAGTTAAAATACACTATTTTGGGTAACAGGTACCCAATATCTTTTCTTCCTCCCATCATCGATTCAGAATCTGACCCACATTTTCAAGCAAAAATTAAATTGAGAGAGATTCAAGCTTCCATGTCTGACTTGACAGTGTCATTTGGTGGATATGATACCAGGCTGGGACTTAAAAGACCTAAGACCCTTACCACTGATCTGCTGTGTGAACTTGAGTAAATCACTTCTGTGCCTCTATTTCCTTTTCCTTACTACTATAAATCTGAACAGTGTCCACCATTCCTTGCTGCCTCTGTTTCAGTTCCTGTACTAAGGAAGAGGTAGGCTAGTTTTCTGGAACTGGGATGTAGGTTTCTGTTGGGAAGAAATGGTTTGCGGAATTAGAGATTTGGAGATTAGTGAGATGGGAGCTGGATAGGATTAAAGGATTTGCTGAGCCTTTGGGCCTGTGGGGAATTCAGGAACCTTGAGGATTAGATGAGTTTGAGAGAGACAGTCATGGCAGAAAAACAAAGAGGAACTTCTATAGTGTACAATAGGTGCTAAGTCATGTTTAAAATGTATTAGAACAGGGTGGTTTTTTTGTAAACACCTATTTTACCTTCCAGACACAACCATTCTGTTTGCTTTCAAACTCTTAATCAGGAAGGGGAAGCCTGTCACACTTGCTGCCTATCTACCTTTCTTCCTATTGACATCAGGAGAAAGAGGGAATAAGTTCTATTCTTATTCCTGGGCAACTTCCATTAGGTCAAATGTTCTAGATGAAGTTAAGAGCAGTCTTATGAAAAGAGGCAGGACATTATATGGGAGACCTGAGCCATTATTGTTGTGTTGCAGTAGTGCATAAAGGTTCTGTACAAACCCAGAGCAGGACATGGCCCTGCTTTGAACATCTTACATCCTACTTTATGACAAGATACAATAAATGGCTTTGACAAATCCTAAGAAGGAGGAGAAAGGAAACAGTAATGCATTTATGCAGTGCTGTAGGCTGGTTGTATGCAGAACTCGATAGTTCCATTTGGTTCTACTGTTTAGACAGTCACCTGTGATATCCATTGGAAGCTCTTGTTCTTGAAGATTGGAGTCTGATGTGACCTATATAATTGAAGAAGAAAAAGTCCACCTTTGTCTAAATGATTTGTTTGTCCTAATATACTTTACACTTATTTTCTGCAGTTGAGGGACTTCATGTAATAGGGCTTGTTCTGTAGGTTTAAAAAATCCATTTTCAAATAAACAAATTCAATCTGCTAAATCTGTTCAAGATTAACTTTGTTTACTTTTGTTTCCTGGGTTTAGTTTAAAAAAGTTAAGCGTATGTATATAGAGAGAAATGTCCAATTTTTCTGTTGATTTGTTACTTTAAGTAACAACTCTATTTTATACTGAAACAAAACACTAATCAAAACAAATACAGAAGTTATTTGTGTTCTAACAGTAATAAGTATAATGACTCTTGCCTGTGTTTTTATGATTATATTTTTCCCCTGCTGGTTTGGAGTTTTCAAATACAGATATATTTTTTTCTGATTATAAAAATGAGTTAAAGTATTTTCATCATTTTGGCCATTTCAGGAAAATCTGTACCTTGTGTTCAGACTTTATTATACTTCCTCATAATTGAACCTTTTAATAGGCAACTTACATAGATTCTGTATGCATGGAGGGGTCATAATTTAGCTCAGGGAGATCTTTTTTTTCATCCCATTAAAGACAAAACAAAATTTAACAATGGTAAGGAAATAAAAGATTTAACTTCCAGATGTTTAAAAAAATACTTTTAATTAAGTGGACACAAAAAAGGTTCAGTATAGTTTGCTTAAAACAAATCCAGCATCCATGATGCTTCTAATAATAAATAGCTATTTAAAGTCACTTGCTTTATTAACAGTATTCTTTTGCAAGAGTTTCTCTTTGGGACTCCTATTGTCTTTTGTGGAGGCAGAAATAATTATATAAAAATTATTTTGCCTAAATGGTATAAAATAAATGTGAGTCCACTTGTACATTTTCTGCTTTCACCACAAGCAGACACACAGTATATTGCAATGTACATGTGAGGGTGAAGGCAGGAGGAGAAAGACTTTAGGGAGAGAGGATGATAGGGGATACTTCTCTACATCAGCCTGACCCCACTGAGCCTGTAAGCAAGTGATGGAAATTTGGCATTTAGTGAAAGTTTTCTCATTTGGATTGTAAGGATTTTCTATGAGTGCTCCTAACACCCACCTCTTGATATTATTCTGCAAGCTGTACAAGCACTTGGATCAGAGACTGTCTGAAATTTTCAGAGGAGGGAAGAACTGGATGCAGAGTCAAAATAACAATCAACATTCTGTTTGACAAGCTGAAATGAATGGTGCCACACAGCATTAATAAGTGTTCTTAGAAAAAGCAATGTAATCTTACACAGCACTTCAAAATATGATTTCACAATGTCTTTATATCCAGTATGAGTTGTACTTGCTATACAAACCTTAGGAATTCTAACAGTCTGTTCTGTGTCTGTTGGTGTGCTATAGATGACCCACTCATCAGTCAATGCACTTTGTCATGACCTGACATGGTGTAGCAGCCTTAACAGTTCTGGTGTCCCATAATAATCAATCTGAGCATGGGGCATCTTATCCCTTTTCACAACTAAATTCTTCCACTAGATCACTTATAATCCCACCCTTTCCAGGGTAATAAAGAGTCTAATAAAAGCGGAAGTATAATAAATCTGCCCCAGGCCTTCAGCCCCCCACAATAAACTCAAATCTCAACAGGCCTCATTCTGCTTTGTGTCTGGGTATATTTTATTTCCCTTTCCTATAGGTTTCAGTCAAAGGACCCTGTATTAAGTAGCAAGGGTCTGCTTCCATATAATCACTGCTGCTTCTCTAGTTTAGACCACTTGCTCGCTTCAGGTCAATGCTGAGTCACTCCCCACCACCGCTCCCTGCCAACACAAAACCCCTCGACTTCCTCCAACACTATGAAAAGTTCCTCCCTAAATACCTCTTCCTCAGAGCTCTTCTTCTTTGTAAGGGATAAAGAGAAAGACACTGGGCTGGTTCTCAAGGCTTCTCTCAGCTGTTGCTGGTCAGTCACTTTATCACAGCGAGGGAAGTAACTGTCTGTCCATTAACACTTTGTGTCTACTCCAGTTTCCTGCTTGTTCTATAGGCATTAGGTATACTGGTTGTCAGGGGCAGATGAGAGTGCCGTGGGGCCCAGGGCAGCGCTGCAGGGCCCCAGGCAGCAAAATTTCGCAGGGCTCCCCCTTGACACAGCGCATGCGCCATGGTGCCAAGGCGCATGCGTGGGGCCTCGGGAAGCGCGGGGCCCGGGGCAGCTGCCTCACTCACCCTGCCCTAAATCCGCCGCTGCTGGTTGTCTATTTTGTGGTCTTCATAGAAAGTACTCTGACAGTGCATTTGCCTCTGCCCTATTAGATTGTATTTCTGTTATGTTTCTTTGTTTTTAGTTTTGTATTTAATATACATTCATGAGATCTACTGTATATTTGAGTTTGTCTGTCTATTTGTTCAAGGACTCCTCTAAATGGTAAGACCTAGAACCACCAAATTTGTTAAACAGCTTCCTCTTATCATAACTTAAAGCAACATAAGGTTTGGTTGTACCAGGAAAATGGGATGTGACTAGAATTGGATTGCTTCTCATAAAACCATACAGAAAAGAATCACCAAGCAGCTGGGGAACTCCTCCCCCACCCCAAGCCTCTCAGTTTTTAGGTATCCTTTAGAGAAGGTATGTGTGGGTTCACTACTCCCCACCCCAATTCATTCAGGAACGTTTCGGGCTGTTCCCTTTCATCATGTAGTGAGGGGAAATTGCACAGTTTGCTGCATTCTTCACTCTACCTGGGAGTGCAAGGGGCAGACAAACTTGGACCTGCCTCTGCTGGTGGGGGATATGCAGCCCTCCCCCAATTGTGCCTGCATCGGCTATAGAGAGGCGCTTCTCATTTGGCCCTAAGTTGCTGCAGTGAGAGAAGGCTGAGGTAGTCGTCTCTCCCCTGGGAAGCCTGTGTGCTGAACTCCTCAACTGCCAGCCCCAACCCAGAGCAATGATTTAAATGAAGAGAAACAAAAATTAATTAAGTTAAGGACCTAAACAACACTGAGTAAATCTTCTAATACCTAATATAATTTATTTTTAAAAGAATTTGATAAAACTCAGAACTAAGTGGCTAATAGACCAAGTTTTCCTGAGCAGACGATGTTAGACCAGGTTTGGAACTGACCAAAGCCAGGTTTTCCCACATTTTCAAATTCCTTTGAGTTGGACACGGTGTTTCTTGATCTTTTCATGCAGAAAAGGTATTACCCTTCATGACATAAGCCCATGTAGCACAGGCACTAACAATGGACAAAACATGGCTAACATAAAGCAAAACTAAGCTATGAGCAAGAGGCAGGCCCCTGTTCACAGCACTTGACATGAACAGGGCTGAGAGTGCAAATTACTAACTGGAAATAGGCCCAGGTATAGAATAGTAATTGGTACTGGCCAGAACTGGAAAGCACATGGTACCACCAGCTTGTTTAAAAAGATCGTGGTACCCACACTCCCCACAGATACAGACCCAGGTTCAGAAAAAGGTCTAAAATGACAGCATGATGGATAGAGATGATCTAATCAAACCATGAGTTAGTGGGTGATAGGTGGTATCTAAGAAGCATCAGAGGGTGACCTGACAACATCAGGAGTGATGTGTAACATGTTTGTACCTGCATATAAAGTAGTGTCTTGTGGGGACAATTTTTGTCTGACCTGGGGGCAGTGAGACCTCTCACAGGATTGAGTCAATCCATTGTTATGGATTACATATGCATAGAATCTACTGACAAGTATTATTGTACTTCTCATAACAAACCTGGCCAGGCACCTTCTATCCTTATCTGATTTGTGGTCTTTGGGGGCTCTCTTGAAGTCTGCTGTGTTAATTAATGCATAAATCAACATGGCGTAAACCATTGAGAAGACACGCAAGCAGCCTTCTGGTTATCATCATCGGTGGAGCCACAGACATGTCAGGAACTCATCAGGAGTACTCCACGGCTACGTCTAGACTGACATGATTTTCCACAAATGCTTTTAACGGAAAAGTTTTCCATTAAAAGCATTTGCGGAAAAGAGTGTCTAGATTGGCACGTACACTTTTCCGCAAAAGCATCCGTGACCAATCTAGATGCGCTTTTGCACAAAAAAGCCCCGATTGCCATTTTCACAATCAGGGCTTTTTTGCGCAAAACAAAAATGAGCTGTCTACATTGGCCCTTTTGCGCAAAAGCTTTTGTGCAAAAGGACTTTTACCCGAACGCGAGCAGCATAGTATTTATTCAAGAAGCACTGATTTCTTACATGAGATCGTCAGTGTTCTTGCAGAAATTCAAGCGGCCAGTGTAGACAGCTGGTAAGTTTTTCCGCAAAAGCACTTGCTTTTGCGGAAAAACTTGCCAGTCTAGACGCAGCCCACCTGACTGACAACACAAGTGGAGAGAAGTAAGGCAAACACAACACAAATAGGTCATTCCTGGACAGAAAAATGTGCATCAGGACACATACACAAGAATAAACATGACAAAATAGGCCCAGTATGAAGTGAAGCAGTGCAAAAAGCAAAGCAACAACAATAGGTGGGACTGTGAGCTTTTTCTAGGTGTTTGAAGGTCACTGGTAACTCCAAGGCAAAAATAGACTCTATCCAGGTCACTACTGGTTAATAGGTGCTTACACGGTGCCAGGACAAGCTCACTGCAAATGTCATAGGTAAACTAGACTATAAGGATCATTTACTCTTTTATAACCCATATATTTCAAAAACACATATTTTCTAAAATGTTGTATTGTTGTCTCAGCACCAGATTCCATCTCCACATTATTGCAACCAGTTCCATGCAGGTGAACCCCAATGCTCATTGGAGAACCCGTGCCCTACTCCAAAAACGTAATTCAGCTGAAATCAAGGAGGCTACTTGCATAGTACTTTGTATTCAATGCAAGCAAGTGTGATAACATTTGACCTTTATCTATTTTCTGTGGTTAGATCAGCTTTTCACAACTATTTACTAATCAAGCAGTTTATATGTTCTTTATGGTTTTAAAATTTATAGTGTACATGAGCATGCAAGGTAAATGCTCAGCACTTACGATAGGCCAGATTTTCAAAAGGACTCAGCAAACAGCAGCTCCCATTGGGACACTTTGTATTGCCAAGAGGCAAAGGTTCTTTCATTAAGGGATTCAGAGGCAATAAGCATACAAATTGGGTGAAGGCTTAAAGATTTTACTAAGCAAATATTAAGGTAAAATACAATGCTTAATATCAGAGTAAAGTACAATGCTTATTAAGCAAATCTTAGAATAAAATACAATACTTATTAAGCCTAAGCAAACTTCAGAATAAAATGCAATGCCTATGTCCCTTCTGTTGCCGGGAACCCCCTGAAGAAAGACAGCAGACAGATAATACCCCTCAACCCTCCCACAATGGCCAGTGCATAGCACCTCCTGCAGCTTTGGTCTACACCAAGGTTCCAATGTTAGGAATATCCCCGGCACTTATATACTGTTGGATCTACAGCAATTGCACCTTTTTTTTTTTTTTTTTAAGAACCTAACAAGATCGTTGATACATTGCATATTTTTCCAGGCCAAATAATTAGCATTATCAAGTGTGAAATATTCAGCATAGATAGCTATGTGATCTTCCTAAGAGCTCCTACACTCCCATGCCAGGTGGATGGCCTTGGGGCCTGTCCCAGAACTTGTTGAAAGTCAACAGTGCATTCCTACACTGTACCATCTTGAGCAAACAACTAACTCTTTGAGAATAACAAAAAACAGTAAGAAGCAAAAAGCACAAATGGCTGCCTCGAGCATCCAGGCCTGTAAGAAAATGCAGGCACAAAAGGAACAATTGTGGTATACCACCTAATTTCCTCAACCTCACGATTGTCTTCTACATTTCCACTACACACTTATGGCCAGATTTTCCAAAGAATTGTTCACTCTATGTAATGAAATCCTTCATGCAGAAATCATACCACTTATTTTGGTACTCAATGGCAGTTGATCTCTTTGGAAAGTTAAGCTGTGAATCTGGGGATTGAGCTCTTTTAAAGGGCTCTTCTGTCCCAGTTAGAACCTCTGAATATCTTTAAATGATACCAATAAGACATTCTTCCTGTAAATGACTTAAATTTAGGAAGGTGTTCCCTTTGGGTTGTGGGTGTGGGGGGTCATATGGAAGGGTATTGGTGTATTTTAACAGTTTTGGGCCAGGAACTTTTTCTTTTTTTTCCTGTTTGGAAAGAGCCTCACATTTCCATGCAAATAGAAAAATAACTAATACATTGTGTTTGTTTAGCCACCTCACTTATACTGTTTCAAATTGCTCAGTGAATCGTTAATTGAAATCCAGCCAATTTTACAACGTGGCATGCATTCTGTTCTGCACTGATTGAAAATAGTGCACAACAGTCTTCAGGGAAAGACTAGAAAATTAACTGCAACAATAACAACAGAGGGACTTCTTAGGAAAGCAGATTATAATAATTCAAAATGGATTTTAGCAAGGTTAAACCTTGTGTTCTTGCAAAGAGATAAGATGGAATTTTCAACAACATGGAAGATCTGGTCTTAAAGTTACTTTTCATCTGAAAGATCTGGAATCAAAGTGAAGGAGAGCAAGAGGGCAGAGGGGACGTAGGGAAACAGCTTCCCCACTATCAACGAAAAACAGAGAGATGGGATCTCTCATGTCTCTTTTAGCTTGGAAAGGGGGGAAGCAGTTCCCACTCCTATTTCAATCTACTTTAACCACTGTGAAAAATGGCACCTCCAGCAGTAACCTCCTTTCCAAAACTCTTGTTGGGGGTATCAAGTAGCTACTAGTCCACTGTCAATCAGCATTAACACCTGCACTCACAGCACTTGTGTTTTCTTGGGAGTTCTCCCAGCAAAATATTGACCAGATATGACCCTGCTTAGCTTGTGAAATCTGAAGAGCTCACAGATGAAGATGATATGGCCACATGCATATTTGAACAGGACAGCCTGTTGTAAATTTTACAACACCTCAGGGTTTTTTGTTGAACTGTTATTCTGCATATGGAATCAGTTCATGTGATCCTATGCTCTCTGTGGCAAGAACTTGGACTTTTTAGTGAGTTTGTCATTAGCCATGTAAAGATATGACACTCTATAAATAACAGAAATAGATCCTGCTTGTGGATCATAAAATTCCCCAGCCACTTTTATGAAGAGAAATTTGTCTGGTGATTTTAACCAACAATGTCTCTTCACTACTCTCTACTTCTATTGTGCAAGGAAAAGAACGTTGGCAAAACTGCTGCCTTCCACCGAAGACACAGCTGCATTTCTAACTAGGTTGTTTCGTGCACGTTTTATTAGATGCTTGGGCATCCTTTGGAATGCATAGTGCTGCACAAAGAAGCAACATAAGTGATGTTCCTCCAATACAAAAATCTCTTCCTGGGAGACAGGCGGAGGCTTTCCATGGGAAGAGCCAAACACATTGAAATAGTGGCACAGAAAGCAGCAATGCGGTGCCTCTCCCCCAATTCTTGCCTAGTAGTGGCCCTAGGCTTGCAGCGAGCCGGAGATAAGACCACAGCGACTTTCCAGGATAGGCAGAAGGGTGCAGTTTAGCAGGTGCGGACCTCCTACCCCGAATCCACACTAGTGCAACCCAGCTGGCACGAACGCGGCAGTCCCCGCCCTCCCGCTCCAGAGCTAGGAGAGGGGAATTCGGGAGGGGAGCGATCTCGCGGCACGGAGCAGCCCATCCGGCAGCACAAGCCGGGGGGGCGCACGGCTGCTAGGCACCGCCGCCAGCCCCCACGAGCCTGCACCCTCCGGGGTGGGGGGCGGCTCTCGCGTTGTCACTAGCGCGCGCTGCAGCGCAGCCCGCCGGGCAGGGGGAAGAGCGAGCCTCGCGCCCTGTCAGCGGTGTAGAGCCGGCCCGCCGCTCCTCCCTGCGGCTGGCTGCGAGTGCCGCGGTCCGGGGGAGGGGGCGGCGGAGGAGGATGACTTCATGCCGCCGGAGCGCTGTGAATTTTGGGCGCCTCCGCGGGTGCTGGGCTGCGGGGCGCGGCAGGAGAGCGTGAGGCGCGCCCAGACCCCCCCACCCCGAGCTGTGGCCGCCGCGGGGCGCCCGACGCAGCAGCAGCAGGGCGCGCGGGCGGACGATGCGCTGAGCCGGTCGCCGGGCAGGTGAGTGGTGGCGGCTGGTGGCCACTCCCGCGAGCTGGGGGGGACGGAGCCTTTCCGCGAGCGGCGAGCGCGCGCCTGGGACCTACTCGGGGCTCGCCGCCGCGTGGCCTCGGGAGGAGGCAGCCGGCGGCTCCGAGCAGCAGCGGGCCACGCCGCCCCTCTCTCCCCCAGAGTGCGTGTCCCTCAGCCGGGCCCAGCGCCCTGCAGTCTGCCCGCCCGGGGGTCCCTGAGCCAGCCGCGGCTCGGCTCCAGACGCTCAAAGGGGCCGCGAGCTGCCAGGCCCGGGGGGGGGCTTCCCTCGAGGCGGCCGAAGCTGCCGGGTGTGAGCCCCCCAAGTGTCCAAGGAACGCTGGGCGGGTTTGGCTGAGGAGCCGCCGGCTGGCAAGTGCCTGGCGCTGTTGTTTGGTTAATTTGTCACGTCCCTCCGGCAACAGACAATCCCTCCAATCGAAACATGGATTCTTTTGCGCCAGAAGGTGGGATGTTTGATGCCAATTCCCCCGCTTCTCAGCAGGGCTGCTGGTCACAAGCTAGCGGCTCTTGAGGAAACGTTATTCATTTGGTTTCCCATTGATCAAAGACATTGAAGGTAAAAGACCTATTGGAGCATCTAGCCCCTCCCTGCCACAGGTGCGGGATTGTTCCTTGTTGCTGTTGTTTCTAGGGCTTTCGCAAGGCTGCTTTTAAATTTCCCTGGTGATGGGAAACAGCAGTTCTAATGTTCGAATAGAAAGGAACCTTAGACGTTGGTTTCTTGGTTTGACTTCCTAAATTCGGAAAGTACCCAAAAACCCAATGTTGTAAAGTTACAGGAGGGATTCTGCTGCTCTTCCCTGTCTTTTAATCATATTTTTTTATCCCAAACATCAAGGTAAAATGTAGGATACCTGAAACAAATGCTAGGTTCAGTAGACGAAAAGGCTGGTGACCTGCTGCTTGACCCTATATACCTTTTGGAAGAGTGAGAGCAGCCAATCTTGTTCCTTTTAGTACAGCCATATTGCAGCTTTGCTATTGATGTTGTATCTTGCTTGTGGAATACAGGTAGACCTTTTTTTTTTTTTTTTTTTTTTTTTCCAAAAAATTGAGTCAAGGGAGAAAATCGTGAGAGTGAGTGAGCGAGCCTATATTTGTTCTGTTCTGATCAAAATATGCCCCAAACAAGAATCTTTGTTCAAATAAAGAGATGTATGCAGAGACAGATCATTAAACTGGGAACAGACTATGGGAACTACTGATGAGCAACTCTATGTGGGTTGGAAGAGGAAACAAAAGATGTTTGTGGGGGACTAAGAGGGAGTGCGAGTTTTTTATTTCGGAAAAGAGGCATTTCTGAGAAGAAGATGATAGAAGTTCAAACTGCAATTTTATTTATATTTTCAAATGAAAGGCCCTTGATTTGGCCTGTTGCCTTACGTTTGTCTAATGATTGCTATGGTTGAGTACTCTAGATACTATTGTAATTAGATTAAAAAGTGTAGGAAATAATTTAGGTTTCCTCTCTTTCTGGGATGATGGATTTAGCACTGATATAGAGACTAGAGCAGAAAGCCTAGAGTTTCAGGGCACACTAATGGATTCATTGGTTTGGGAACATAAGAACAGGTGTACTGGATCAGACCAAAGGTCCATCTAGCCCAGTAGCCTGTCTGCCCACAGTGGCGAACACCAGGTGCCCCAGAGAGGGTGGACCGAAGACAATGATCAAGCGATTTGTCTCCTGCCATCCCTCTCCAGACTGACAAACAGACAAACACCATTTCTATCCTCTGGCTAATAGCCTTTTATGGACCTAACCTCCATGAAATTATCTAGCGTCTCTTTAAACTCTGTTATAGTCCTAGCCTTCACAGCCTCCTCTGGCAAGGAGTTCCACAGGTTGACTACACGCTGTGTGAAGAAGAACTTTCTTCTGTTAGTTTTAAACCTGCTACCCATTAATTTCATTTGATGTCCTCTAGTTCTTCTATTATGGAAACTAATAAATAACTTTTCTTTATCTGCCCTCTCCACACCACTCATGATTTTATAGACCTCTATCATATCCCCCCTCAGTCTCCTCTTTTCTAAACTAAAAAGTCCCAGTCACTTTAACCTCTCTTCATATGGGACCTGTTCCAAACCCCTAATCATTTTAGTTGCCCTTTTCTGAACCCTCTCCAAGGCCAACAGAGTGATTGGTTAACAGCCATATTAGAAATGAATTCAACTGACCCAAGTATTGGCTGTGAATAACTTGCATTAAGTATGACCCATTAATTTAGTTTCTAAGGTATCCCTTTCAAAACTCTCATATTTAAAAAGCTAACTGGATAAATGATATAGTTGTAAATATTTAACTCATTAACAGTGTGGCTGGGGTTCCACAACTGGAGTGGTTCCATTCACGACATACTGGGAAGAAGGGGTGGGGGAATTCCTCTGGCCAGCTGGTGGTCCTGTTGTAGGCAAGGAGAGAACTGCTCAGGTTGCAGGCGAGGGAGTAGGACTGCTCTGGCTGACCCAGAGTTCCCCTGCGTTGCAAGGGGGGGGGTAGGGATTGTGGAGGAGCAGCAGCTGATCCGGCTGGCTAACCTGGGTTCCCAAAGCACTATGGGCAACCACGGGAGGAAGGGCTTTTAAGCTGGCTGCCCCAAAACCAGCTCCTTGCTCTCTCTGCTCTCCCCTTCCCCCTTGCAGCCTCTAGGCTTATCTGGTAGTCGACTAGTTGCTTGCATCCTTACTGCTGAAGAGAACACATTGCAATATTTTTCCATTTTATGTTTACATAGTATTGAAAGACATCAGTAGTCACATATTAACACAGCATTCTGCCTGGAATGAAGCAGTATTTGAAGGCAAGTCTTCCATTGCTTATCTTAGTGCCCTAACAATTAGGCTATGGGACATGCTAGAGTAGTTCTCTCTCAATCTCCCCTGTTTGAAGTTATTCTGTACAGTGTAAAATACTTAAATCACTGAGGCACAAAAAAGTGGGGATTGACTCCATAGCCCAGCGGTTAGCAGAGTCAGTTTTGAGGAGCTGTTTGTTAGTGATCATTTACACATAGTGGAAAAGCTTTAAAAGGATACTGAGACATACACATCTTAGTGGTGAGAGGACTCACTAACGCTGTGTGAAATGTCAGTTGAAATTCCTGCTGCACATCAGGCAGAGGCAGAGCTGGCTTTAGGCTGATTCGACCGATTCCCCTGAATCGGGCCCCGTGCCTAAGAGGGCCCCACGCCCTAAAACTGGAAGTGGGCTGGCATGCCAGGCACGCTGTGGGAGGGGGCGTCGGCCCTGGAGGAGGAGTGCAGCGGCTTCCCTGTGCCACAGGAGGGGTTAGTAGGGCGTAGGGGTTTCCCTGCGCCGAGGGAGCAGGGGGTTGGCCCCGGGGTTTGGCGGGAAGGCAGGACATGACTCTGTAGCTGGGGATTTAAAGGGACCGTGACTCTTTCTTTGTGTAGGGGGTTTTTGTTTTTGTGTTTGGGTTTTTTTTTTCTTTTCTCAACAAAAAAAATTGGATTTAGAGCTGCAGCTCTCACATTTGGAGTGGGTACGCTAAGAAATATAAGTGTGGTGGCAGAATCTTCTCCTCTAGCTGTATTTTCCGTGATGCCCAATCCAGTAGTCATGCTCTGAGTAGACTAGTGGTTCTCAAAGTGTGGTCCACAACTAGGCATGTGAAAGGTTAACTGGTAACTGGTGGGGGGCTGGACCAGCTCCCTGCCTGTTCTGGGTATGGGGGTATTCCAGCTCTTGTCTGGAGTAGCCTCTGTTCGTGGGGAGCGTGGGTGCCCCGTGGACATGGGATGCTCTGGTGGGAGCTGGAAGCTGGGAGCCGGTGACAGGTCCAGTGCAGGGCGGGGGGCTGCTACAGCTGAGCTGAAGTGGTCCCCAGCCCATATCCTATTTAATCAGTAAACCAATTAAATGTTTGTCAAATTAACCTTTAACCAGTTACTGAATAACTGGGATTTTACACCCCTGTCTGTGACCATGTTTTAAGTAGGCCACAGGCTTGGGGCTCACTCCTTCCCTGTAGCGCGGAGTCTGTGCTAGCGTTCCAGCTCCCTCCACACAGACCTACAAGGGTGCAGCGCCAGCTTCCCGCTGCAGGAGGGACCAAGCCTTGTGGACTGGTTGGGGAACAGCAACACAGGAAACTGCTTGCCTGGAGGCTTTTCCCCATTGCTCCCATTTGGCTGGTATCACAACCTATGGGAACAACAGAGGGCAATCTTGGAACCAGTGGGGTGGGAAGCACAGAACCAGGTAAGCATCCCTCATCTGCCTCATGCCCAGACTCTGCACCCAGCACTCTGTTCTTGCATAGTTAGGGTGAGGCTTACCAGATAACCATTCACATCCTTAGTGTAAATTCATATTGAGTGTTTGTTTTGTAAACCTCATTAATTCGGGTAAAGGGCTTGTCTTTGTACAAGATAGCCTGTGGAAGGTATTTCATAGCATCAAAGCAGAGAGCTTTGACACATTCCTAATGCTCTCCAGGAAGGAGAAATCTATGCATAAATTCATCTGATGAGTTCAGACTCTGGAGTGGAGGGAGTAAAGATCCCTGGCAATGAGAAATTGAATCTCTTTAGTGCAGTTCGGACTTTCAGGCATGAAGATTTGTAAATACAAGAAAATAGATGCCTAAATTGTTTGTGTGGGTTAGCCCTGAAAGACCTTTTGAATTCATAGATTTCTACAACTCTATCATCTTTTGGATCACGGACTGAAACTCATTTGCATGTATTTGCTTGCCTGGTGTAAATCATTCTCATTTCTTTTTCCTGGTTAATAAACATTTTAGTTAACTACAGAATTGGCTACGTTATCTTTGTGAGATTTCAGGTGCAAATTGACCTGGGGAACTATCTGGTCTCTTGGGACTAGGAGCAACCTGAATACTTTGTGATCTTTGGTGTAAATGACTATTTATCACTGTCATCTTGCCTGGATATCAAGATAGAGTGGAGCCAATGATTAATTTGTGCCAGAGCTTGCCAGGATAGAGCCCCAGCACCTCTAGTCTTGATAGTCCTGCTAACTCTGGGCTGGCTGCATCAGTTATGAATGTGGAAAAATTTACTTACACCATGGCACCTCTTATTACAAATTAAGTGCTGATTGGAGTGCTCAAGGAGGGGACTATCTGTGATTCCATAGTAAAACTGTCAGAGTGCTCCAGGACTTCCAGTCCAGTAGAACATTCCACCAGTTTAAGGTATCTGCCCTGCTTTTCAGCAGCTTGTCCTGAGGATGGCCTTCATGGTTCTGAGCCACTCCAGACTGTGTGACAGCATCTCTGCTTTTGTAGGTTTCTAAGCTGCTAAATCATCACTATTTGTGGAGTGTGTAAAGTAGCAGATTCTGAAAAAACTATGGGATTTGAGATTCAATTGCATCTCAAGCTGTAAGCAAGTATGCCCTCTTCCAGTAGTGTTCTGTCTTCAGCTGTCTTAACCTTGATCTTGTTCTAAAGCCAATACTAAAAGATTCTTGACGGAATCTAAGTTACCTTGGCAACCCTAGGTATCCTGTAGAGTGTCTCAAAGCTCCAGTTCCTAATATGATTATACATACTTGTTTAATATATAATTTTAAAATGTGCTTATCTGTTTAGTGTACCTCTCCCAGGAATCACCATTTTACACTTAAGGTGAACAAATAACCATTGGAAAAAGAGCTCACCACCTGCTGTTTTAAAATAACACAGATTGTTAACTCTCCTCCCCCAAACTCCTCCTTTCTCTTTCTAACACTTAGTTCAAATGAGGTTTAACATCATGTATCCTATTGGTCAGAGCTTCTAAGAGAGGATATTATGGATGGATGAGCAGAGGTAAAGGCTTAATTATGGCCTAGCTTCAAGAACTCCATTTACCTGTTGGTCATTTGGCAGAAACTGTTTAGAAGAATATTTGTTGTTTATAGGCCCTGATCACCATATGACAGTTGAAGCCAGTGGCACTCCAGGTGGCTGCAAGAAATCTGCCCATCTGAGTTCACGGCAGAATTAAGGCCATAATGCTTTATTTCTTTTTAAAAATTATGATGCAATATGACTGACAATGGTAGAATGCTGTGCTGAAGCAATAAAGGAGGCTTTCAAAAAGGCTGTATTTTGCAAATGTATAAAATCTTTAAAAGCATAAAATATGGCCATTTATGACCTGGGAGACCAAGAGGAAAGTTCTGTCTTAAATCTTTTTTGTTTCATATCTTTTTGGATGTAGTATAATTATATGATTGCATTATTCATGAGCTGATTTGGTGTTTGTGGGCTTAAATACAGTGAGAGGAAAGACAAAATGGAGCAAAATTGGTTAATATGTAGATTCCATTCAGTCTAACCACCTGTCTGAGTCCTTAAAATAATATGGACCAAGTAATGTTAGCACAGACCTTCTAGGAAAAACATGAAGTCTTGATTTAAAGATTGCTGGTGTTGAAGAATCCAGTGCAACTATTGATAACTTGTTCCAGTAATTAAGTGTGTTAAAAAATGTACAACTCATTTCCATTTTGAATTTGTCTAGCTTTAGCATCCAGCCATTGGATCGTGTTATGCCTTTCTCTGCTACACTGAAGAATCCATTATCAAACATTTGTTTCCCCGTGTAGGTATTTATAGACTGTTACCAAGTCACTCCATAACCTTCTTTTTGTTAAGCTACATATACTATAAGAACTAGTCTACCACTCCATGTGAGAAATGGAGCATGTGAAAATGTTAGCCTCTTAAGAGGCTGACTCAGTGTGTAACACTAAGAAGAAAGTGTCATGTCTAAATATAGAATATTGAATTTTAAGTAACCTTTATTTGTAAAGGTTTGTAAAGCCAATGTCTGACATGAGAGATGCATGGATAATACGTGATCTGAGGAGGCAGCTCGGCTTGAAAAATGGGCATGATTTCTATAAAAATAGAGGTGGCATACATTGGAGGCATAAGCGCATCACAGTTCATCACCTGGATAGGTGGTGGTGGGGGGGAATTAACCTATACTCTTTAGATTTCTCAAACTGGGGATCCTGGCTTAAAAGGAAGTTGATTGAGGGGGTTGCATTATTGCTACCCTTACATGCACTGCCTTCAGACCTGGGTGGCCAGAGAGTGGCAGTTGCTGACCAACCTCTGAAGACAACTGTCCTGAAGTAAGGTTAGCAGTACTGCAACCTCACCTCCCCTATAACCTTGTAACAGCCCTCTCCACTCCTCCTTTGGGTCAGGACTCCTACAATTATAAACTGAAACTTCAGATTTAAATAGTTGAAATCATGACATTTTATCATTTTAAAAATCCTGTTACTGTGAAATTGATCAAAATGGAATGTAAATTTGGTAAGGCCCTCCTCATGGTTTTACTGAGTATGGTGGTACCAGAGTGTGCTCTGAGGCAAAGTCATGGTTCAGCTAGCATGGTGAAAAACAGTAATGAAGAAACTAAGTGGGGAGTAGGATGTGCATTTCCTCCTTAGGAAATGCTGCGCACTCTAAGTGCCACACACTCTATCATCTTCACATCAAGCCACTACATGCATAAGAAAGTATGGAAGCCCAGAATAACTGCCACATTTACTTGATAGATATGTACCAGCAGCGAACAATGGGACTTGTTGGAGGCAAAGGAGGAGCAAGGGGAGAGTTAAAATGGATGTGTTCTTTCTCACCTGTTAATGATGTTTTTTACATAACATAAGAACGGCCGTACTGGGTCAGACCAAAGGTCTATCCAGCCCAGTAGCCTGTCTGCCGACAGTGGCCAGCACCAGGTGCCTCAGAGAGGGTGTACTGAAGACAATGATCAAGCGATTTGTCTCCTGCAATCCCTCTCCAGCCTCTGACAAACAAAGGCCAGGGACACCATTTTATGCCCTGGCTAATAGCCTTTTATGGACCTAACCTCCATGAAATTATCTAGCTTCTCGTTAAACTCTATTATAGTCCTAGCCTTCACAGCCTCCTCTAGCAAGGAGTTCCACAGGTTGACTACACTCTGTGTGAAGAAGAACTTTCTTTTATCAGTTGTAAACTTGCCACCCATTAATTTCATTTGGTGTCCTCTAGTTCTTCTATTATGGGAACTAATAAATAACTTTTCTTTATCCGCCCTCTCCACACCACTCATGATTTCATATACCTCTATCATATCCCCCCTCAGTCTCCTCTTTTCTAAACTGAAAAGTCCCAGTCACTTTAACCTCTCCTCATATGGGACCCGTTCCAAACCCCTAATCATGTTAGTTGCCCTTTTCTGAACCCTTTCCAAGGCCAAAATATCTTTTTTGAGGTGATGGGACCACATCTGTACACAGAATTCAAGATGTGGGCATACCATAGTTTTATACAGGGGCAGTAAGATATTCTGGGTCTTATTTTCTATCCCTGTCTTAATTCCTAGCATCCTATTTGCCTTTTTGACCGCCGCTGCACGCTGTGTGGCAGTTTTCAGAGAACTGTCCATGATAACACCAAGATCTCTTTCCTGATTTGTCATAGCCAAAGTTGCCCCCATCATACTGTACGTATAGTTTGGGTTATTTTTCCCGATGTGAATTACTTTACACTTATCCACATTAAATTTCATTTGCCATTTTGTTGCCCAATCACTCAGTTTGGTGAGATCTTCTTGGAGTCCCTCACAGTCTGCTTCTGTCTTGACTATCCTAAACAGTTTGGTATCATCTGCAAACTTTACCACCTCACTGCTGACCCCTTTCTCCAGATTATTTATGAATAAGTTGAAAAGGATTGGTCCCAGGACTGACCTTTGGGGGACACCACTAGTTACCCCTCTCCATTCTGAAAATTTACCATTTATTCCTACCCTTTGTTTCCTGTCTTTTAACCAGTTCTCAATCCAAGAAAGGACCTTCCCTCTTATCCCATGGCCATGTAATTTACACAAGAGCCTTTGAGGGACCTTGTCAAAGGCTTTCTGAAAATCCAAGTATACTAGATCTACTGAATCCCCCTTGTCCGCATGTTTGTTAACCCCTTCAAAAAACTCTAATAGATTAGTAAGATAGGATTTCCCTTTTGGTTCCCTAAACTGTTAAAGTGTTATCCCTTCCCTGAGTGAGTGCAGGAGAATGTCTGAGGTGGACACCAGAGGTGGGAAAACTCTGAGGTAAACAGCAGAAGTAAACAGTGCACACGGCCCCCAGCAAGGAGTGCACATGGCCCCAAGAGGCCCAGAGACTCAGAGGCTGCATGTGGCTGATCCTTAAAGGAGAGAGGGACAGAGACATGGTAGGTTGACCATCAAACGGAGCCTTCCAGAACGCCCACTGCTCGGGTCGCCTGGCCAGCTAGCTGCAGGGTCGGATAAAGCAGAGTGTCGGATTACCAGGTGTGGGTTAATTTGGACTCCACTGTATTCCAAAATGTCTCTTAACCCTCGTTCAATGAGCTTTACAGGGAAGGACATTGAAATAGCGAGTCTGTTATATTTTGATATAACGGGCTTGCTCTTAAGACGTGGAATAGCTATTTCTAGATATTGGAGGTATCCCAAAATAGCTCCGTGGTGTAGATAGCCTTACATCCCTAATTCTTATGATATGTGGTGTTTTTTCTTCAAGTCCCATGTCTTGGAGTCATATGATTTATGAAAATCTTTTTTTTTTTTTTTTTTTAAAGAAAGGTAAACTTGTAGCCATGTGGCTGCACAGAAAACCTTGAAAATGTGATCATGTACCCGAAGAAAATTAAATTTTTTATATATACACACACACACTTTATTTGGAAACAGTTTGGTTATTTTGAGTGATCCTGACTCTTGAATGCTTAGGGGTGGCAATACTGATGCCATTTAGGGCATAATTTGGCTTGCAGAACCTTTATTTTCTAGTAATTCATTTTCCAGCATTCTCATTCCTAAGCATTAGCTACTTAGTATAAACATTAAAAGATGTGCTTTTGTTTTGGAGGGATTTGATTAGTTTGTCCTTTGCAGAACAATGGTTCATCATTTCTGCAAAATGAAAATGCTGTCCTCTAAATGTGAGTTGCTTTTGATTAGTCAACAAAAGAGCTCTGCGGGAGACTAGTGTTTAATGAGCCATTATTGCAGCTCTCCATTGGATCTCAACTATGCCTTGTCAGGAGCCTTTATTCCTTGGTATTATTCTGCTTCTCATATGGCTGCTGAATCTTAGTCTTAGGCTTTTCCCTTGGGTGTGTCTGCACTTTTTTGAAGGATTTCTGTGTCTGTTTGCATCAGTGTCTGCCTTCTGACGTGAAGCCTTTGGTTCCCGATGGATGTGGAAGTGGGTTCCATCTCATGAGATGTTTCTAGTCATCCTTTTTCTCCTAGTGGAAGGAGATTGTGACTGCAAGCTAGGGATGTGAATGGGTAACTGGTTAACCAGTTAGCATCACCCTTAACAGTGATGCTTTCCAAGTAATGGTTAACCATTGCCCAGGAGCAGCCCTGGGGATTGCTGACTCCCAGCCTGGGCCAGAAACAGCCAGGCTGGAATAGCCCATGCCCACAGAGTGGGGGCTGGTCCAGTCCCCGCTCACCCCTGTTTAATCAATTAACTAGTTAAAGATTGTTTCACAGGCTAACTAATTAAATGAGATTGTACATCCCTATTGCAGACATGCAATCCAGGAAATATGATCTAGAGCCTCACAACTGGTCATTGTATTGGGGGATGGCAGACCGGATCTTCTTTAACCAGCAATATATCACTTTGCCATTTTCCTGAACTCTAGGTCAATTCATGACACTAGGTAATGATTGGGTTAGCAGAGGATTAGGTTAGGAGAGGGAGGTTCTAAATCAGTGTCACTGGTAGCAAAAGTCTGTGGAGAGATGGAGGCATCTGAACCTAATCCATGACCCAGATAAATGTGTGCTTTTTATTTATTTATTTATTTATTTATTTATTTATGTCATACAGCCAAGGCCAATTTCATGGCACTGAGCCACTGGCTTCCAATTGTTGCTGAAAACTGCGTACATTGTTCCATCCCAACTCAGGGGCCGTTTTACACAATTTCATGTTCTATGTACAGGCAGTCCCTGGGTTACGTACAAGATAGGGACTGTAGGTTTGTTCTTAAGTTGAATCTGTATGTAAGTCAGAACTGGCGTCCAGATTCAGTCGCTGCTGAAACTGACCGCCAGTTCTGACTTACATACAGATTCAACTTAAGAACCCCAGGCGTCCCCAAGTCAGCTGCTGCTGAAACTGATCAGCGGCTGATTCCAGGAAGCCTGGGGCAGAGCAACTCTGCCTCAGGCTTCCTGTAGTCAGCGCTGGTCAGTTTCAGTAGCGGCTGACTTGGGGACGCCTGGGGCAGAGCAGCTGGGGTGCTGCTGGGTTGCTCCAGTAGCACCGCTCCTCGCTCCTTGGCGCTACTGGACCAACCCAGCAGCACCCCAGTTGCTCTGCCCCAGGCGTCCTGATTCAGCCACTGCTGAAACTGACCAGCAGCGGCTGAATCAGGACCTGGGGCAGAGCAGCTGGGGTGCTGCTGGGTTGGTCCAGTAGTGCCCAGAGCGGCGCTGCAGGACCAATCAGCAGCGCCCCAGCTGCTCTGCCCCAGGGTCCACAACAAAAGCCTGGTCTGCTGGGGGGGGGGGCACGGGCACACTAGCTGCGCCCCCCCCAGCAAACCAGGGACACGGGGAGCAGAGCCGCAATGGCAGCGGGGTGCCACGCCTCTGAGGCTTTGCTCTGGCAAAGTCTCAGAGGCGAGGGACCCCGCTGCGGCTTCAGTCCCAGTGCCTGTGGTCTGCTGGGGACAGTCCCCAGCAGACCACAGGCACCGGGACTGAAGCCGCAGCAGCGGCGGGTTCCCGCGCTTCTGAGGCTTTGCTCTGGCAAAGCCTCAGAAGCCCTGGAACCCGCCGCTGCTGCGGCTTCAGTCCTGGTGCCCCTGGTCTGCTGGAGACGGTCTCCAGCAGACCAGGGGCACCGGGAGCAGCTTACGAACGGGGCTTTCTCGCCCTGGAGCTCGCAGGCAGCAGAGCCCCGTTCGTAAGTGCGGATCCGACTTAAGTCGGATCCGCGTAAGTCGGGGACTGCCTGTATTCCTAAATTTCACCTTTAAGAGAAGCTGAGACTGGATAACAGGGGATAGGTCACTTGAAAATTGCCCTGTCTGTTAATCATCTGGTACCAATGGTCCTATCTGACAGTGGCCAGTCTGACCCAGTGTGGCTGTTCCCTCCATGTACACATCTATCAGCTGTTTTGGCAAACTAGCTCCCTCCATGTACACATCTATCAGCTGTTTTCGCAAACTAGCTCCCTCCATGTACACATCTATCAGCTGTTTTGGCAAGTCAGGTTAAGGTCTTCTGAAAACACCACATTAATACGGACCTGACAGAACAGCTGAAAACCCTTTTGGAACTCATTTCCTATTACCTTAAGATCATTTTTTGTCTGAAGTGACTTCAGCACCCACTGTAAGTGAGCTTTAAAGACTTTTTATATCAAGCTTTTCAAGGTTAAGTTAGCTCTGAGAATTTTTCTGAGATTGAATTTTTATGTTAAAGGTGGAATCAGTCTTCATGACCCTATTTATGGCTCCCCAATAGGAGACTTTTTGAATGTTTATAGTGTGTGTCAACTTGGGATATATACACTGAATGTATCACTTTGTTACCTACTTCATTTTTATTACTGATAGTTTAATTCCATGCATTTTTGTTTGGCTTGCATTACTACTCACCCTAAATCCCTTGTGATTAAATGCTTGTGATTATATTTTTGTGTCTTGGAACATTTGAAAGGATCAGCTTTCTGTGTTGGGCAATGACAACTTTGGTCATCTTTTATACTGTCTGCACTCAAGTTCAGTACAAATTTGCCTATTTTGAATTCAATGTATTTTTAGCAAACTTTTTGTTGTAGACAGCACATTAGTATAATTACCTTTCAACATTTTCCCATATCCCCTGAAATTCAAGTGATATTTAAAGTTTAATTATCCACTCAATTACCCAAATTTTCTTAAGACTAGAATTTCGTTGCTCTGAAATTTTCTAGAATAGGAACAACTTAATAAGAGTGCTCTCTGAGGCTATGCCTAGGCTGCAGGCTTCTTTTGGAAGAAGCTTTTTTTTTGGAAGAGAGCGCTTCTGAAAAAACGTCTTCCAAAAGAGCGTCCATACTGTAAAAGTGCATTGAAAAAAGCAATCTGCTTTTTCGAAAGAGCGTCCAGACTGAATAGACGCTCTCTCGCATGTAAGCTGTGATTGCTATGGACGGAATGGCCACCAGGGCACCTATGCTTTTTCCTCTTTCCTCTTCTTCCGAAAGCACTCCCTCTTCCCTGTCCACACATGCCTTTTTTCAAAAGAGTTCTTTCACAAAAAGGCTTCTTCCTTGTAGACTGAAGATTACCAATGCTGGAAAAACCCTTTAGTTCTTTTGATTTTCTTGTGGAAGAATGCAGTTGAAGTGTAGATGTTCCTCAAGTTTTGTCAGAAAAATGGCCGTTTTTCCGACAACTCTGTAGTGTAGACATACCTGCTAGTGTGAAGAGATAACACACAAGTAAATAGGGCGCAGTCAGAAACTTACTGTCTTACTTCTCAAGTCATAAAGCATAAGAAAATGAAAGTGAAACAAGCAGCAACAATTATAATTTGATGTTTAAAAAAAGCTCAAGGGAAAAAAGCTTTCCACAATAAGGTGTAGCTATACACTTAAAAAAAAATTACGGGTAAACTGCTATTCTTTGACATCATTGCCTGAATGAATTCTGTCTGTCTGAAAACCATGTACGCTTTATCCTCCAAAGAAAAAAGCCTTTGCAACCCAAACCTATTTAGCATCTCTGGTTCAGACTTCTCCCCCGACCCAATTTTTGAAAGAACTGAGAAGAAAGTTCCACACCATTTGTAGAGGGATGCATATGTGTGCGTGCTACATATTCACATCTATGGCCTATCTTCTTGATTCTTTTCAAAATCATGTTAAGCTAAATAGCAAAGCCTTTGTCATATCCTATAAAAGAGACCTCAATGTGAGATCTTGGGTTTTATTAAGAGACCTTACTTTCTTATTTCTTCTCATAGCCTCATGGAATTTCTGCACTTTGTTTAAAAAAAAAAAAATCTGGACCACTTTCTTTTAATTGATTCCTGTTCATTTTGTGTGCTTTCTGTGGACCGGCTTCAATTAAATACCTAACAATAGGCCACAGACCAATGTGCACTTATTATGAGTGTGTTTTAAACCTATCTCCTAATCTCATTTACATTGACACATTTCGCCCTGTGTCTCAAGATCAACTCAAGATGCACAGCCATGTCTCTTGATCAGACAGCAGTCTTAAGGGCAAAGTTTTCTTTGTGAAATTAACAGTTAAATATGCATCCCCTCTTCAAAACTTGAGTATGTAGGTAGAGCTAATGAGAATTTAAATCCCACACTTTATCCATTTAAGTTAATTGAAAGTGGTTTATTTCATGTTAGACAAATGTATGTTCTCATTTGTGGCCTTAATTTTATCAAATAATAGTGACCTAACCAAATCTGAGGCCTTGGGGGGAGAGTGGTTTTATTGGTTCAAGACAATTTTTAAAAAATGCATCCAATACTTATGATACTCAGAAACAATAAATCTGCTCTGCTCTTCTACAGCAGATAATTTCAAAGATAACTACATTAACATCAGTGTAGGAACATGAATATAAAACTAGTATGAGATCAAAATCAGTACTAGTATGTAGCCAAATGAATAATGGATATTTAACTATAGATACCTCACAAGCATCCCAGTAAAAGATGAGAGGTTTTACTCTGTGATGAGGGCCAGCAAACTCTGATTTTCAGATTATTGGAGAAAGCAAATTGTAGAGTCAGGAGCTCTTCTTTGTGATATTCATGAAAGCAGCATTACGTGCTCAAATCTAGGGACTTACAGCAGATGCAATATTTCTGAACAGGCAAGGCGAAACACAGTCCATCAGATAATTAAACCATAGCCAAATACAGTAAAACTCCGTTGGTCTGGCATTTGATGGTCCGGCACTCCTGATGGTCCAGCCCGATCAGGAACCCGGAAGTGCTCCGGGCAGCTGGACCATTGGAGCTGCTCTGCCCCCGGCTTCCTCGATTCAGCCGCTGCTAAAACTGACCAGGGAATCCGGGGGCAGAGCAGCTTGAGTGCTGCCGGGTAGGTCCTGTAGCGCTGCCTCTCGGGGCTGCGGGACCAACCTGGCAGCACCCCAGCTGTCCCCGATTCAGCAGCTGCTGAAACTGACCAGCGGCTGACTCCAGGAAGCCCGAGGCAGAGCTGCTCTGCCCTGAGCTTCCTGGAATCAGCTGCTGATCAGTTTCAGCAGCAGCTGACTTGGGGACACCTGGGGCAGAGCAGCTGAGGTGCTGCCGGGTTGGTCTCAGTGCCAAGAGGTGGCGCTACCGGACCAACCCGGCAGCGCCCCAGCTGCTCTGCCGCAGGTGTCCCCAATTCAGCCATTGCTGAAACTGACCAGCAGTGGCTGAATGGGGACGCCTGGGGCAGAGCCAGACTATCGGAAGGGGGGACTATGAGGGGTTTGGGGTGGCATCCCCCCACCCCACCCCAGACTCCTCATACCCCCACCTTCTGATAGTCCGGCATATCTGATAATCTGGCACCCCCTGGGTCCTAAAGGTGCCGGATTATCGGAAGTTTACTGTACATCTATATGAGCAAAACTACCTGCAGCAATCACAGTAATATAGAAAAGAGATGAATTTTGAGACCTCTTTAAAGAATGTCCATTGATAGCTACCTAAGCATTTCTTTGGCAGCTGCAGGGCAAGAGACAGGGAGGCTGATGTTATGGCAGTATTGCATTTGATTAGCAAAGACCTGGAAAAACAAGCCCAGAATAGGGATGGTTGGTTCTGTTTAACTTCACATACCATCAAGTGCAAAAGGCAAAAGAATGATTGTGAACTAAGTACTGCTTTGTAGATCAGTTAATTTTTTTAATTGCCCCAGCACACACATGAGGATCCATTTCAGTCTTAACTCCTAGTAGGATCTCTGACAGGGAAAGCATAACATAATCTGGTCTTGGAAGTTGTGTGCAAATAACATAATAGCCTTCCTGATCTGCTCTCACCTTGTGTTGAGTGTCTGTCCAGAGAAAGCTGAACTAAAGAGCCATCTAAACTAGCTGAATCATCTTCATGGGTTACGTAACATAAATGGAAAAGTAGTGTCCTCTGTCAGCCAATACCCTTTGCATTGGAAATATTTTTATAGTACTTTGAGTCATAAATTAGTCAACCCTAGATATAAATCGCGATTTAATCACCAAGAAAAAATCATTGTTTTACATCGTTTCCAACTGATACTACTTCACATTTCTTAAACAATGGTTCAGATCTGATCACTGAAGCACTGAAATAGAAATAGAAATATGAGTTTTTCTGCTTTTTAAATTCCCAGTTGATTTCTTAGGTTTGAGTGAATAATATCAAGCAATGAAAATATTCTCTGTACCTGCAGAGGAAGATACTTCTGTGAAAAGTTAGCTTAACAACTGAAGTAACTCTGTTTCAGAATGTATGGCTAATGATTCCCACAGTTCAAGGGAGTGACTTTGTTCAAAACATCAACAGTGAACATGCACTGAGTACTGTATATGGTTTTGCTCCAGCCTCCAGCCCTGAAATTTATTATGTCTGGAATAACTGAGGAGTGATTTTTTTGAGATTCCCATGCCATGAATTGGCAGTAGCATCCTCTTCAGAAATTTGGCATCCATCTTTATATCTAAGATTAAGAATGTTTGCAGGAAAATAACTGTGGAGTTAGTGTTTGCCTGTAGTCTAACTTTCTGGTGAGGTATTTCTTTTGTCAATGTTTCTTTAAATGTCTGCCAAATTTCTACAGCATCAGCAAGGCAGGAGCAATTTCTGTGAAGTTTGTTTCAGGCTATGGATAATAAGTTTTAGTATACTGAACCTACATTCATCTTTAGTCCAACAATCTTAGATATTTTAGATGAGAGATTTCCATCTATTTAATCACCTTATTTCCACAAAGTTTTAAAAGAATAGGCCAATTCTTAATAAATTGTTCAAAATAATCAACCACAGAATTACATTGAAGGAGAATTTAGTTTGGATCCTCCGGCTATTATGTTATTTGCACACAACTTCCAAGACCAGATTATGTTATGCTCTCCCTGTCAGAGATCCTACTAGCAGAAGCATAATGGGTTTTTACGGAAGTATTTTGTGACTTCATAATTTTCGTTTATTACTGAAGAAGACTTAGACTCTGCCAGAACTTTAGCGTCATCCATTGGCACTTTTAGCTGCAGTGCTACAACTAAACATATTTCAGACAACAAAGTATCAGTAACAAACAAAAACCAAAACAAAAAAAACCACACAATCACATATGGTACTAACAATATGCTGGAGAAAAGTTATTTTGAATAGTTTCTTCTTGGTTCTTCTCACTTTTTTTTAACAAGGATGCAGATCTGATTCCAAGTTACCCAAAAAGCTAAGGTTTACTGTTCTTAAGGTTCATTTAATTTTGGCGTAAGCACCACTGAACTCACTAGCAATTCAGGGTTTAGAGAGAAGGAAATATAGGATGGGGTTCCCTTGGGAAAGCTGAGTTATGCTGAAGTAAAATAGGAAATACACTTAAGGCATCACCATTATGGTCTCTAGCCATGATCTTCCAAAATAAGAGGCAAGTATTATGTAATATAAGAAAATGATACTGGCAATTTCTACATTTTATTTCCTGCAGCTTTCTGTACTGTGTATTTAGGTGATACCTAATTAACCAAGCTACCTTGATTTACAATCTATAGAGATTAGCTAAGAATTTTTTTTTCCTAGCAACATCCAACAGAGCAAATAGCTTGGGAATTTATTTGCTAGATCACATTTTATTCTAAAAGGCATAGAACAGTGTTTCTTAAACTTTTTAAGACCGAGGAACAGCAAACAAAAAAATTTTATGAGGAAAACCAAGGATTTTTTGTTGAGCAAAAAAAAGGTTGGGGGGAGGGAGGAAAGTTATTGAGCAAAAATAAAGGCCGCCTGCCCCTTTAAGTGCAGCCATTTTGAACTCTGTTGTTCTCTGTGGCACACCTCCAACTGCCTTGCAGCACACTGGTGTGCCCTGGAACACAGTTTAAGAAATACTTGCATAGAGAGTCTTGAAGAATGATGCATTGCAGAGTGAATTATTTAAATTACTAAGTAGTTGATCCACATTATTCTTCAATCATATCCACATCTCCCAATAAACAGTTTTCCTTATTTCATTGTATATTGAGGCCCTGTATCTTCTTGCATTATTTATACTTGTTGCATTTTCCTCTTTTACCCAGAGAACCTATTTCTTCAAAATATTCCCAGATAGGGTCTCTTACATCTAGAAGCCATGATGGTTTTTCTGTGGAAAAAGTGTGGGGGAACATAAGCAGCTGTGTGTGTGCTCAATAATGTCTTCCTATTTTCTTTCCTGTCTGTTCCACTGTAACTTTTTATGCTGCTATTGTCTTTTCCTATACATTGTCGTTGTCTTAAGATCGTGTCTTAACTAATTGTTCTGCTGGGTGTGATTCAGATTCACCACCACATAAGCACAGCACAAAAACAATCCTATGCAGCCAGTGTCTTTGTTGAGAAACAGAAATTGAAACCCTAAAACTTTCAAGAAGCAAGAACTGATAATTAGACTGTGGACAGACTAGAGCCATTAATTTATTTTTGAGCCTGTAAATGTAGGTATAGTGTACTTGTTATGAAATTTAAATGTAACTTATTTTTAAACAAATTTAGTATTTTATTTAAAAAATTCTGATTTTATTTTTTAACATTGATTTTTTTTTTATTCACCTTGCTTACGTTTGAGTGTAAAATATTATTGGCCAACTTCCTATCACTCACTTTAACACAAAAATATAGTGTTCCTTTCTCAGTACAAAATGCAAACTGCAAAAGTCTAGCAAAAGGGTGAGGAACCATTAAGAATGTTTAACCAATTAAATGGGACTTTATATCCCTGTAATGATTAGAGAGAGTCGGTCAGGGAGCAGCCTCTGCTTGATAGTATCAGTAAATTCCCCTGTTTGAGAGATGCTGATTTTTGTATCTAGCTATTGTAATGGGTATGTTTCAAAAATTAGATACAGATCTTTGCCAATACTTGTGCAGAATACAACCCCATCTTTCCTCCTGTTCCCACGCACGTACGAGAGAGAAGCATGGCATGAAGCCTTTACTTACTGATATCAAAAGCTAGATAGATCCATATATCAGAGGAATCTAGGTATAACTGGCATCTGTTCATCACCTATCATCCCATTCCCCACTCCCTCCTCCAAAAAAACACACTGCAGGATTCAGACAGAATGAAAGTTATTGCCAATAGATGGCTTCTTGAGTGTTTTATACCCAGTTGTTGGAAAGCAATAGACAGCTAGCTTTACTGAATGCGGATAACCAATCTCTTCGGTAATGGTCCCACACTATGTATGCTGGCTTGTACACAAAAACTGGTATAAATGTCTATTTCACTTACCCAGTGTGTCTAAAGTTTTCCAGTGAGACCCAGAAGAGAGCGCATGTTTGCCTACATTCTCTTGCTTTCATACTATGTTCCTAGTTCTACATTTCCATGTACTTGCTTTATATTGAGAATAACTTTTCAAAATAGGTGAGACTTTCATTCTGATCTCAATGTGCTCCTTTACACATGGACTTTCACTAAACTGGAGTTCATTTTAGTCTTACACTACGCATGGTAATTTTACAATTTGTTGTATCTGTATGGCTTTGCTAGGAAGAACTCAATCCAGACTTATAACAACTATCTTCTATTGTTAAGAGCAGGGCTTGACAAATACTCTCGCCCACGGCGAGTAGATATTACCAGCTGGCGAGTAGCTACAGACATAGGCGTGTGCACTACGGGCGGCACGGCCCAATCTGCCGGCCAGGTGGAGAAGCTGAACGCCGCTGGGGAGGGGGAAGTGCGGCAGTTCTCGCCGCCGGGTTGCCTGCGTGCAGCTCCGGCGTTAGGAGATGGGGCGTGAGCCAGAGGGCGGGACGCCAGCAGACGCCAGGATGCTGGCGTGACGTGGCGTCGTGACGTCACGGCTGGCGACCGCTGGATTAGAAAAGGCTTCTGAAAGGCAGAAGCCGGGGAGGGGAAGAGGGAAAAATAGAGAAGGGGCTTGTGCTGAGGGGAGGAGGCAGGTCAAGAGAAGGAAGGGGAGGGCACCAAGGGACAGGGTGGAGGAGAGACAAATGCCAGGGGGCCAAGTGGAGACAATGAGGAAAAGGGCAGGAGCGGAGGTATCAGTGAGAGGGGGGACAAGGTGATGCTGGGAGAGGAGAAGGTAAGGGCATTGCAGGTTAGAGGGGGGGATGGGGAGGTGCTGGGAGAAGGCTTGAAAGAAGGGGTGGGCATGAGGAAGGTGGGGATGGAGCAAGGCATGTATGAGGGCACAGGGGCATGAGGGGAACCGGGGCAGAGGGTGGTGAGGGGGTGGGCATCATGGAAAAAGGGGGAGGCACCAGGAAGGTGGAGGTGCCAGGGAATGAAGCAGAAGGGCAGACACCTGCAGGGGAGGGACCAGCACCAGAAGAGAGAAGCAGGGCAGGTGTGTAGAGGGATGTGTTAGGAGAGGGGATGAGGAGGGGTAGCTCACATGATCAGAGTGGGGCTACTGGAGGAGAGGGCACGAGTGAGAGAAGGGCTGGTGGAGGGGGGCAGGTCTCAGGAAGGCTGAGGGCAGTGAGAAGGGCAGGAGTCAGGACAGCAGAGAAGGGTGAGGGGTTGGGGACAGCAGGCACCAGGGGAGCTGATGGAGCAAGGGGAGGAGACATGGCAGCAGAGGGAAAAGGTAGAGGTTTATAAGATATTTATTATTAACTTATTAGTAATTACTGTTCTTATTCTTATTAGGAATTTATGACATTAAAAAAACACTTTTGGGGGAGGGAGGGTGAGTCCCTTTTTTGTCCTGCGAGTAGGGTTTTGCGTAATTTGTTGAGCCCTGGTTAAGAGGATTAACATTTATTAACTATGCATTACATTAAATCTAAATTATAAAAATAGATGTGTCCATCACACTCTGTCACAGAACATTTTGAGAAGACTTGAGAACTTTCTAGGAGGAGGCAGGCTCCCAGCCCCACCCTTTGGCTGAGGTCCCGCCCCACCATGGGGGGAGGGGAGGAGAAGGAGGAGCAGCAATGTGCAGAGTGTGCGTGCCCCAGCATCCCCAGAGCAGCAGTGTGTATATATAAGAGGACGCATGCCCCTGCCCTCATCTCCCCCTGCCCCAGGAGCAACAGGGAGGGAGGAAGCCCCAAGGTCTAAGCCAGCCCAAGGTTCCCTGCCTCTGGGAACAGGAGGGAGGAAGGAGGCCACGTGTACATCTACTGTCAAAACAGGGCAGATAATGCTAGTATATATAAATTTAAAGACTTTTTTTTTGTTCCTAGAGACATCTTGAATTTCCTAGTTCAGGATTCTTGTAGTAACTACAGGCAGTCCCCGGGTTACATACAAGATAGGGACTGTAGGTTTGTTCTTAAGTTGAATCTGTATGTAAGTTGGAACTGGCGTCCAGATTCAGCCACTGCTGAAACTGATCAGTTTCAACAGCGGCTGAATCTGGACGCCAGTTCTGACTTACATACAGATTCAACTTAAGAACCCCAGGCATCCCCAAGTCAGCTGCTGCTGAAACTGATCAGCAGCTGATTCCAGGAAGCCCGGGGCAGGGGCTTCCTGTAGTCAGCCACTGGTCAGTTTCAGCAGCAGCTGACTTGGGGACGCCTGGGGCAGAGCAGCTGGGGTGCTGCTGGGTTGGTCCAGTAGCGCCGCTGCTCCTTGGCGCTACTGGACCAACCCAGCAGCACCCAAGCTGCTCTGCCCCAGGCATCCTGATTCAGCCGCTGCTGAAACTGACCAGCAGTGGCTGAATCAGGACGCCTGGGGCAGAGCAGCTGGGGCGCTGCCGGTTCGTCCCGTAGCGCCGCTCTGGGCGCTACTGGACCAACCCAGCAGCACGCCCAGAGCGGCGCTATGGGACGAACCGGCAGCGCCCCAGCTGCTGTACCACAGGCGTCTGAAGCAAAGCCGCAGAGCACGGGGGCAGTGGGACAGCCCAGACGCACCGTGGCTGTCCTGCTGCCCTCGGGCTCCGCGGCTTTGCTCTGCTTTGCTCCCCGTCTCCCTGGTCTGCAGACCAGGGAGACGGGGAGCAAAGCAGAACAAAGTCGAGGAGCACGCGGGCAGCGGACAGCCCAGACGCATCTTAATTACCTGCTCCAGGGAAGATAATGGAGCAGGTAATTAAGGAAATCATATGCAAACACTTGGAAGGTAATAAAGTGATAGGGAATAGCCAGCATGGGTTTGTGAAGAACAAGTCATGCCAAACTAATCTGATAGCTTTCTTTGATAAGATAACAAGCCTTGTGGATAAGGGAGAAGCGGTGGATGTCATATACCTAGACTTTAGTAAGGCATTTGATACGGTCTCGCATGATATTCTTATTGATAAACTAGGCAAATATAACTTAGATAGGGCCACGATAAGAGGGATGCATAATTGGCTGGATAACCGTAGTCAGAGAGTGGTTGTTAACGGTTCTAAATCCTGCTGGAAAGGGATAACAAGTGGAGTTCCTCAAGGGTCTGTTTTGGGACCCGTACTGTTCAATATCTTCATCAATGATGTAGATATTGGGATAGAGAGTACGCTTATTAAGTTTGCAGATGATACCAAACTGGATGGGGTTGCGACTTCTTTGGAGGATAGGGACATAATTCAAAATGACCTTAGCAAGTTAGAGAAATGGTCAGAGGTAAACAGGATGAGGTTTAATAAAGAGAAATGCAAAGTGCTCCACTTAGGAAGGAACAATCAGTTCCATACATACAAGATGGGAAGCGACTGTCTAGTAAGGAGCATGGCAGAAAGGGATCTAGGGGACATAGTGGACCACAAGTTGAATATGAGTCAACAGTGTGATGCTGTTGCAAAAAAAGCAAATATGATTCTAGGTTGTATCAACAGGTGTGTTGTAAGCAAAACTCGTGAAGTCATTCTGCCGCTCTACTCTGCACTAGTTAGGCCTCAGCTGGAGTACTGTGTCCAGTTCTGGGCGCCACGTTTCAAGAAAGATGTGGAGAAATTGGAAAGGGTACAGAGAAGAGCGACAAGAATGATTAAAGGTCTAGAGAACATGACCTATGAAGCCAGGCTTCATGAACTGGGCTTGTTTAGTTTGGAAAAAAGAAGATTAAGGGGGGACATGATAGCAGTTTTCAAATATCTAAAAGGGTGTCACAAGGAGGAAGGAGAAAATTTGTTCCTCTTGGTTTCTGAGGACAGGACAAGGAGTAATGGTCTTAAAGTGCAGCAGGGGAGGTTTAGATTGGACATTAGGAAAAAATTCCTAACTGTCAGGGTGGTCAAATATTTTAATAATTTGCCAAGGGAGGGGGTAGAATCTCCCTCTCTGGAGATATTTAAGAACCGGTTAGATAGACATCTGTCAGGGATGGTGTAGGTGGAGCTTGGTCCTGCCTTGAGGGCGGGGGGCTGGACTCGATGACCTCTTGAGGTCCCTTCCAGTCCTATGATTCTATGATTCCTCTCCCTGGTCTGCTGGAGACCAGGGAGAGGGCTCCGTTCGTAACTGCGGATCCAACATAAGTCGGATCCGCGTAACTCGGGGACTGCCTGTACTTATTTGTTTAAGGGAAAAGGTGCATTAGAGCCGAATGACATGTTACAATAAGAAGCACTACTTTTGATGTAGACACTGTGAATTATATTTAAAAGTTACATTTTTACTTTGAAATTTTACCAGGTTTTTGCAGCCTTGGTTGAAAACTGTTTGGTGCAGAGATCATCTTTGTACTGTGCCCTGCACAGTAAAATCCTGGTCAGTGACTGGTATTCTTATGTGCTATGACAATATAAATAAATAGACAAGACCAGCAAGTGGAAAGTTAAAGAAGGAAAAGTATGAAATATAATCAGGAGCTTAGAATAGAACGGTATTTCTGAACCAATTGCAACAGTGATCAGGGATCTCGAAGGGATCATATGCTATCCTGGCTGCATAGAAGCTCAGTGTAAAAATAGAAAATAATTTCCAACCTGTTGTTCTAATACTTAACAATCAGATTTTAACATGTATTACTCTGGTTTGAGTAAATCAGGATGGTGATTAGTTTCTCAATGGTGGTGGTCATCTTGTGGTTTGTTTCATGTATGTGTCCAAAAACCTAAATATAACTCAAAAGTTACCATGGAAAAATATTCAGAATAAGTACTTTTTAATGGTGTGGGGATTTTGATTTAATATAAAAAAACCCCTGTTATGATCTCAACTGTGACTTTGAATTTATTGATGTTAGCATGAAGAGGGAGTTTTTTCAGATTTCACCCATTCTTCTAAAGAATATCATCATTGCATTGTCAAGCTTTGTCGGAACCTAAAAGTTTATACATGTCCAGAAACTGCTCTTGTCTTTAAAGAGCAAAATGTAACCACCATCTCTTTGTCTGCAGTGAGTTTGAGTTGAGCTATACATATTGTTTCTGCCTTCTGCTAAAGCGGCGAGGAGTCCTGTGGTACCTTATAGACTAACTGAAGTGTTGGAGCATAAGCTTTCGTGGGCAAAGACCCACTTCGTCAGATGCATGTAGTGGAAATTTCCAGAGGCAGGTATAAATATGCAGGCCAGAATCAGGATGGAGATAAGGTGGATCCAATCAGGGAGGATGAGGCCCACTTCTAGTAACTGATCTGGAGGTGTGAATTCCAAGAGAGGAGAAGCTGCTTTTGTAGTTCGCGAACCATTCACTAGTCAACCTGTACTAAAATTCACCAGAATGCCTATGCTACCTGGTAGCCTGGCTGTCTCCCCTTGATTTTTGCCTTGACTTTACAGTGTAAATAATTTCTTTAACAGCACTCTTTTATGGTATGTCATATCCTAGGGGGTTTTAACACCATTTGGTTTTAGTCTTTATGTATACTTGTAACAATCATTTCTCTTGCCCCTGTGGGACTTGAATCCAGAAATTACAGCATTCTTCTTACTGGGTCTATACAACGTACTATATTAGCTGGCAATGAATAGGAGAAGGCTGTTATCCTTGCACAGTTTGGGGGAGGGAAGATGATCCTATGTATTGAGTTGAGGGGATTGTTGAGGGAAGACTGGTTCTCTCTTCAGAAGGGGAATTGGAGGAGCATCTTCTCCATAAGGTGTCTGAGGGGGTGAGGAGTGTATGTTAGGTCTAAAAGAGGAAGCTTCAGGGGATTAAAAAGTCAAGCTCTCAAAACCTAAGAAATGCCTGATCTATGGTTGCCTGGGCAACCTTAATTCTACCACTGTCTTTTTATCTATGTGCACTCTCACAGTTTTTTTTCCACAGGTTTTATTCGGTGTTTGTTCAGGTTGGATATGCTATGAGACAAAAGTACAGTTTCCATGTAACTTTCAATATTGTAGCTTTCATGTGCATTCTGAATAACTAGTATAACACAGATATTTAACTTTTTTTAAAGGGAAGGTTATTTTGTTTGTGTTGCAGTGTTTTCAGCTTTAAACTGTTAACTTGCTAAGGTGAAGATAATCCATTGATGGCAGTATCCTTGATAATAAGAGGAAGCTGTAACAAGGAATTTCTTACTGCTGTTTTAATGGTTTTGCAGTTCATTAAGCTGACCTGTGAACAATCAGTATTCCCCTTTACAGGCCACTGATGAGAGAGGAGATTGGTGGAGGTTTGGAGAGGAGCCCAGAACTAAGTGTTGGGGATAGTGGCAGGCTGAGAGAGGGTAAAGATGCAGCCAGGGAGAGAGGGATTTCTAAATTCCTTGTGCATGGCTGTGTGTCTGAATATTTCTGTGATGGAACTGGGATGGCAGCTGCTCAGTACAGTAAACTCTCCAAAGCTAATATTATAGCTATCTGTGTGAAAGATTGGAGACTTGGGATGAGTTTAAGCCACAGTCAACTCCTATGGAAATCAATATAAGTTGTACTCCTTTAGTTCAGAGCTGAATTTTGGGCACAAACTATTTGCCTTTTTTGGGGGGGGGGGGGAATCCATTCTTGGCTACATTTTATGGTGCAAAATTAATACTATTCATCCCTAGCAGTCTTTGTTCTTTGACATGGAAAAACTCTAATTAGGGATCATCAAACAGTTAGCATCAAGTTTGAAACCCTTTTGATATGGGTGTATTTAATCATTCTGAACTGTTCTGCAGTATCCTAAAGAGCTAAGGCTACTGTCTAGGTCAATCTACCCAGAAGAGAGAGTCTAAAAATGAGTCAACAGAAGGATTACTGGAGCCCTGTTGGATTGGAAAAGAGCCCTGAGAGAGCCACACTGACTTAAAGCAAATAATAGTTTTGGTTTTTTTAATTTGTTCATCTAGTGGATCTACTCCAATCTCAAATTGGAGCTGATAGAGGAGGTATCTGAGCCTTTAGCTATGATCTTTGAAAAATCATGGCAGACAGGGGAGATTCCAGAAGACTGGAAAAGGGCAAATATTGTGCCCATCTATAAAAAGGGGAATAAGAACAACCCAGGAAATTATAGACCGGTCAGTTTAACGTCTGTCCCAGGGAAGATAATGGAGCAGGTAATTAAGGAAATCGTATGCAAACACTTGGAAAGTAATAAAGTGATAGGGAATAGCCAGCATGGGTTTGTGAAGAACAAGTCATGCCAAACTAATCTGATAGCTTTCTTTGATAAGATAACGAGCCTTGTGGATAAGGGAGAAGCGGTGGATGTCATATACCTAGACTTTAGTAAGGCATTTGATACGGTCTCGCATGATATTCTTATTGATAAACTAGGCAAATATAACTTAGATAGGGCCACGATTAGGTGGGTGCATAATTGGCTGGATAACCGTAGTCAGAGAGTTGTTGTTAACGGTTCTAAATCCTGCTGGAAAGGGATAACAAGTGGAGTTCCTCAAGGGTCTGTTTTGGGACCCGTACTATTCAATATCTTCATCAATGATGTAGATATTGGGATAGAGAGTACTCTTATTAAGTTTGCAGATGATACCAAACTGGATGGGGTTGCGACTTCTTTGGAGGATAGGGACATAATTCAAAATGACCTTAGCAAGTTAGAGAAATGGTCAGAGGTAAACAGGATGAGGTTTAATAAAGAGAAATGCAAAGTGCTCCACTTAGGAAGGAACAATCAGTTCCATACATACAAGATGGGAAGCGACTGTCTAGGAAGGAGCATGGCGGAAAGGGATCTAGGGGTCATAGTGGACCACAAGTTGAATATGAGTCAACAGTGTGATGCTGTTGCAAAAAAAGCAAATATGATTCTAGGTTGTATCAACAGGTGTGTTGTAAGCAAAACTCGTGAAGTCATTCTGCCGCTCTACTCTGCACTAGTTAGGCCTCAGCTGGAGTACTGTGTCCAGTTCTGGGCGCCACATTTCAAGAAAGATGTGGAGAAATTGGAAAGGGTACAGAGAAGAGCGACAAGAATGATTAAAGGTCTAGAGAACATGACCTATGAAGCCAGGCTTCATGAACTGGGCTTGTTTAGTTTGGAAAAAAGAAGATTAAGGGGGGACATGATAGCGGTTTTCAAATATCTAAAAGGGTGTCACAAGGAGGAAGGCGAAAATTTGTTCCTCTTGGTTTCTGAGGACAGGACAAGGAGTAATGGGCTTAAAGTGCAGCAGGGGAGGTTTAGATTGGACATTAGGAAAAAATTCCTAACTGTCAGGGTGGTCAAATATTGGAATAAATTGCCAAGGGAGGTGGTGGAATCTCCCTCTCTGGAGATATTTAAGAACAGGTTAGATAGACATCTGTCAGGGATGGTGTAGACGGAGCTTGATCCTGCCTTGAGGGCGGGGGGCTGGACTCGATGACCTCTCGAGGTCCCTTCCAGTCCTATTATTCTATGATTCTAAATCCATTTGCCTCTGAGTCAAGTAACCTGCCTCTTCTGCAGCACTGGGACCCAGAAATTCTCTGTGGTAACCCATTCATTTGGTAGGGTTCTGACACTGAAATCCCAGAGTGTAACATATATTAGGAAATCTTCCTCCCACATACATTCTTCTAGACCAAAATAAAGTAGAGGCTGGAACTCCCTCATCTGGCAAACCTGAGTGGTCCCAAACAAGGAGATTTGCCGAACGAGGGGAGGTCCTTCTTAACATGGCCCATGCTGCTAGGACTCTAGCCGAGCCCTGCTGCTGCCTGCTTGGCCATGGCTCCCCAGGCTACAGCTCCATGGCTGTCGCAGCTTCTGCAGCTGCCAGGATGCCATGACTGCCACAGCTGCCACGACTCTGCAGCCACTACCGGCCCCCCTGCTACTGCCTAGCAGCAGGGTCCAGAACTCCCTGCTGCACTTTCCTCCCTCAACATGGGGCTCCTGGCTGAGTCGCATGCCCCCTTCTCCTGTTCCTGACCACCTTATACCTGGACTACTATGGTCCAGGAACATTGCCAGACCAAAGAGACCCGGTTAAGGTACAACCTGTAGCATCTTCCTTAGAATTATGGAGAGGAGGAATAGGCTGATAACCCTTCCTGTCAATATCTTACAGTAGGTCAGAGAAGGAAGGGCTGTGGTACTTCAGGTAAGTGGGGACTGCTCCAGCTCAGCCAGGCCACCAGTTAGTCACATTGACATCCCTACTATAAGGTGTGTCTATGTTAATTGTCTTATGAACTGTGAATTTAACACCTAGTCTCTGTAGGCCACATTTACAAAGGCTCTTTAGCACATACTCCATTTGTACATGTGCAACTGTTACTTTTTGTGTGGAAGGGGAGGATGTTGTTTACTTGCTTGTGCACAGCCCATCATCTGTGTGCACAAGTTCTTGCATATACTATCTCACACATACAGATTATTTTAAAAAATATCTGGCCCTCTGAGACTGTCCAGCAAAAAAATCATCTATCAAAGTTTCTTCACCTAATTTTTGTTGTAATGCACCTTTGAAAGGAGGTTTTAGAGACTAAGATGGAATGTGGTCTGCAGAAATATTTTGGGTAACTGTTTCCTTGGCATGAGTACAAAACATCAGTTGTGCACTGATGTTATTAATTATATCATGCTTGGCAGACACCAGCGTGCTGTGAGAGAATCAAGGAAGTTTTGCCTAGTTGCAGTAGTGTTGTCTTTGCATCTTTCTTTCCTTCCTTTTATCATGCTACCTTCCTGCTTCCTGTCCACTCTTCTCCCTCTTCATATTTTCTCAATAAAACATTACAAAACCTATCTATTTTTTAAAAAAATAGGCTCTGAATTTTGCTGAAAAGTGAGACCATAGTCATACTTGAGACTTAGTCAAAGCACAAAACTAATACCAATTTTATGTAGAGCTCTAGAATTTACACATTCTCGTTTGCATTGGTCTAAAGGGGACTGCCTCTTGCCATTATGCACATTGCTGATGTATGAGTGCTTATATTTGCTGAATGACATTTATCTATCTAAACTATAGATATTACTCCTATAAACTGTGTAATAAAATACAGCTGTTCATTAAACATTTGTTTGCAAGTCATTTCTTGCCTGCCTGATGCGAAGGTTGCAGATCTCTCGCAACATCTAGATAGACTTGTGTAGTGCTGGGGAGTAGCTGGTGGTCATGCTTCATGTAGGTACCAATGACCTAGGGAAGGGTAGGAGAGAGGTTCTGGAGGCAAAATTTAGGCTGTTAGGAAAGAGATTGAAATCCAGGAAAGAGATTGAAATCCAGGATCTCTATGGGAGAGTTCTATGCTTCCAGTTCCACACACAGAGCCAGGCATGCAGGCAGAGCATCAGAGTCTCAATGCGTGGATGAAACAATGGTGTAGAGAAGAAGGATTTAGATTTATTAAAAACTGGGGAAACTTTTGGGATGGGGGAGCCTATACAGGAAGAATAGGCTCCATCTAAACCAAAATGGAACCAGACTGCTGGCACTTAGTTTAAAAACCACTCTACAACCTTTTTAATGTTAAGGGCTTGGGGGAAAGCTGATGTGAATTGGACAGAGACTTCTCTTAGACGAGGGTCTATTTAGATCCCCTATGTTCTTCTATTCGGGAGGAGAGGATGGAAGTATGGATCAGATCAGATGACACACAACCAAGTGAAAAAGTATAACCTATCAGGAAATGGCAGACAGATAAATAGTGACATTTTTAAAGTGCTTATATACAAATGCTAGAAGTCTAAATAATAAGATGGTTGAACTAGAGTGCCTTGTTTTAAAGGAGGATATTAATATAATAGGCATCATGAAAACTTGTTGGAATGAGGACAATCAATGGGACACAGTCATACCAGGATACAAAATATATCAGAAGGACAGAACAGGTCATGCTGGCAGAGGAGTGTCAGCATACATGAAAGAAAATGTAGAATAAAATGAAATAAAAATCTTAAATGAGACACACTATTCTATAGAATCTCTATGGATAGTAACTCTATGCTCCAATAATAAGAATATATCAGTAGAGAGATATTATTGACCACCTGATCAGGTCATAGTGATTATGAAATGCTAAGGGAGATGAGAGAGAGAGAGAGAGAGAGAGAGAGGCTATCAAAAAAACTCAATAATAATGGGAGATTTCAACTATCCCCATATTGACTAGGTACATGTCACCTCAGGATGGGATGCAGAGATAAAATGTCTTTATACCTTTAATGACTGCTTCTTGGAGCAGCTGGTTCTAGAACCCACAAGGGGAGAGGCTATTCTTAATTTAGTCCTAAGTGGAGCACAAGATCTGGTCCAAGAGGTCAATATAACTGGACCAGTTGGAAATAGTGACCATAATGTAATAAAATTTAACATCCCTGTGTTGGGAAAAACACCTCAGGAGCCCAAGACTGTGACATTTAATTTCAGAAAGGAGGTTAGTTAAACAGGAATTAAAAGTTACAGACACAAAAATAAAATCTTTGCAAGCTGCATGGAAACTTTTCAAAGAAACCATAATAGAGGCCCAACTTAAATGTATACCCCAAATTAAAAAAACACAGTAAGAACCAGAAAAGTGCTACTGTGGCTTGGCTTAACCAAGTAAAAGAAGCAATGACAGATAAAAATACATCTTTTTAAAAATGGAAGACAAATCCTCATGAGGAAAATAGAAAGGAGCATAAATTTGTCAAATTAAGTGTAAAAATATAATAAGAAAAGCCAAAAAGTAGTTTGAAGAACAGGTAGCCCAAAACTCAAAGTAATAGAGGAAGCCTGCTAAATCACCAGTGGAGCTCTTGGATGATCGAGATGCTAAAGGAGTACTCAAAGATATCATCATTGCAGAGAAGCTAAATTAATTCTTTGTTTGTTTGTCTTCACAGCTGAGGCTATTGGGGAGATTCCCAAACCTGAGCCATTCTTTTTTTAGGTAACAAATCTGAGGAATTGTCCCACATTGAGGTGTCATTAGAGAAGGTTTTGGAACAAATTGGTAAACCTAACAGTAACAAGTCACCAGGACTAGATGGCATTCATCCAAGAGTTCTGAAAGAACTCAAATGTGAAATTGTAGAACTATTAACCATGGTTTAAATCAGCTTCTGTACCTAATGACTGGAAGATAGCTAACGTGATGCTGGCAATTACAAACCATTAAGTCTAACGTCAATACCGGGCAAATTAGTTGAAACTATAGTAAAGAATAAAATTGTCAGACATGTGGATGAATATAACTTGTTGGGGGAAAGTCAACATGGTTTCTGTAAAGGGAAATCATGCCTTACTAATCTGCTAGAATTCATTGAGAGGGTCAACAAACTTTGGACAAGGGGGATCCAGTGGATATAGTATACTTAGATTTTCAGAAAGCCTTTGACAAGGTCCCTCACCAAAAGCTCTTAAGTAAAATAAGTTGTCATGAGATGCGGGGGAAGATCCTTTCATGGACTGATAACTGGTTAAGACAAGAAACAAAGGGTAGGAATAAATGGTAAGTTTTCAGAGTAGAGGTAACTAGTGGGTTTCCCCCAAAGGTCTGTCCTGGAACCAGTCTTATTCAACTTATTTATGAATGATCTAGAGAAAGAGGTAGGCAGTGAGGTGGCAAAATTTGCAGATAGTTAAAACCAAAGCCACCTGTGAAGATCTTCAAAAAGATCTCACCAAACTAAGTGATTGGGCAACAGAATGGCAAATGAAATTGAATGTGGAGAAATGTAAAGTAATGCACATTGGAAAACATAATCCCAACTATACATACAATACGATGGGAACTAATTTAGCTGTAGCTGCTCGAGAGAGATCTTGGAGTCATTGTGGATAGTTCTCTGACAACATCTACTCAGTGTGCAGTGATAATCAAAAAAACCCCAGAATGTTAGGAATAATTGAAAAAGGGAGAGAGAATAAGACAAAATATTTTATTGTTTCTATATAAAACCATGGTACACCCACATCTTGAATACTGCATACAGATGTGGTAGCCTCATCTCAAAAAAGATGTATTGGCTTTGGAAAAGGTTCAGAAAAGGGCAACGTGGTTTGGAACGTGTCCCATATGAAGAGAGATTAAAAAGACTAGGGCTTTTCAGCTTAGAAAAGAGGAGACGGGGGGGGGGGGGGGGAAGGGGGAGGCAGGGCAGGTGGGATATGATAGAGGTCTATAAAATCATGACTGGTGTGGAAAAAGTGAATAAGGAAAAGTTATTTACTTGTTCCCACAATATATGAACCAGGGATCACCAAATGAAGTTAATAGGCAGCAGGTTTAAAACAAACAAAAGGAAGTTTTGGTTTGTTTTTTCTTCACTCAGCAACCTGTGGAAATCCTTTCCAGAGGATGTAGTGAAGATCCGGACTTTAACAGGGTTCAAAAAAAAAAAGATCTAGATAGATTGATGGAAGCTAGGTCCATCAATAGCTATTAGCCAGGATGGGTAGGAATGGTGTCCATAGCTTCTGTTTGTCTGGAAACGGGTGACAGGAGAGGGATCATGTGAGGATTACCTGTAGTGTTCCTTCCCTCTGGAGCATCTGGTATTGGCCACTGTTGGCAGACAGGATACTGGGCTAGATGGACTTTTGGTCTGACCTTGTATTGCCATTCTTATGTTCTTAGTTTCTGTCAGCACACAAACTTATCAGTATTGTAAATGAGACAGCTTGGATAAATACCATTTGTACAATGTAGGATTGCCAAAAGTCTTGTGTTAGGTCCCTAGAATCAAGTGATTTAGGTTAAAAAGAGACTTTTCAAAAAACAGTGAATGTTGAGACTTTCTTTGCCTTGGTTTTGAGCCTTTCAGATTGATGCTTTCAAATTTATCTATGCAAACATTAACGATTATTGTTTTTTTTATTTTTTGAAAGCTGAAATCCTCATGTAATCATGTAGTAAAGTATCTGGGGTTTTGAAGAATAACAGCCGATTTTACAAGCCTTGTAATAATAAATTCCTAGATGACAATATTGAAAATGGCTTAATCTAAGCTGCAATTTGAATGGCTAGTTGAAGATGGTTTAGTTTCAAACTATGTAACTCCGTCCCAATCAGATCATTACTCAACATTAACATTTTTCAGTCAACTGAGCTGTAGGAACTGTGGAGGCATGGAAACTTCACACACCTTATTTTTCCTTTGACCCTTTTCTTCCCCCATATGATTTGGAGACCGAACTGAGAGATTAAATTGCTATGCTAGCCCATTCACTTGTACAGGCATCCTTTAAAGGCTTTTTGCCTGATGCCCTGTGTGACGGCACGTTGGGGGTTCCCCTGTCTCCTGCACCCCGAAATGGCACAAACAGACTCCACCAGCCAGTGGAATTGAGGGTGGTTTATTGCTCCTCCAGGATACAGCATAGCACAGATGTAATCTGGTTACAGGAACTGGGGCTAAGAGGCCTCAGTGCCCCCCTTGAGATAGGGGAGTCCCAGCCCCCTCCCCAGCTCCTTCTCCCCTGCTTTCCAGACAAGAACTAACTCTACCTCTCCCAGCCCTGCCCCCAGCCAGGGCAGCATTCCACCTCCCTTTGTTTCTCCCCATGGGGGGTAGCTGGTTCAACCGGTATGGTACCTTTGCATAATAAGGTTTTCCCTGATGGGTCTTGCTCCGGACAGCAGAGGTCACCACAGCCCAGCAAGTACCCCCACTACATCACACCCTGTTAGGAAGGAAGAGAAATTACAAAACTGATACAAGTCTGATTCACAATAAAAATGCCCATTTAGTATGAATACTTTTTAGGATGTATACACCAATTATATTGCTAGATTTAAGAATTATTTTCTTTTTCATAGGGAATCTCTTAGTCTGAGACCAGATTGAATAATCACACCTACTCACACTTGCTAAGCCTGCTCACTGTACAGATTTTTGGTACCCAGATGAAACCCTCTATAAGACTGGTAACTCCACCACAAGTGTGGCCTTTATTTGGGTGGGGAGGGGGAGAGATTGATGCAGACACCGGAAATTGCAAATGAAGCAGGGATTTAAATATCCCGTGCTTGATTTGCATAATTGCGTTATGGCGCTATTGCGAAATAGTGCTATTTCAAGAGGGGGGAAAAAAGGGATTATTTCGAGAATAAACACTTCCCTCAAAATAACCCTTATACCTCATTTTTTGAGGAGTAAGGGTTATTTCAAGGGAAGGGTTTTATCTCAAAATAACCCCCTTTTTCTCTTGAAATAGCACTATTTCACAATAGCGCCATAATGTGATTATGCAAATGAAGCATGGGATATTTAAATCCCTGCTTCATTTGCAATTTCTGGTGTCTGCATTTGCATTCCTCTCAGGAGAGAGGAATGAAGTGTAGACATACTCTGTCATTCTCAGAGAATGCAAGATCCAAAGTTTTAGGCAAACAGTGAGAACCCCCCCTTCTCTCTTTCCTTTCTTTGGCAAGCTGCAGATCAATAAACCCGAGCAAGGAATTTGGAATATAGCTACACATTGAGCCCCACTTTGTCAATGCATTTCACTCTCACTGGTTGTAAAGAACCTCTGTGCCCTCCGCCTCAGTTTTTGGCTGACCCCTGACTCTCCGCAAGAACATGAGGAAGTGGCACATATTAAAAGGAATGATGCCCTTGCCCTGAAGAGAGAGACAGACTGGGGAATGCTCATAGATTTTAAGACTATGGACAATCATTTCTGTCTCTATTATAGCCTAATGATGGTGTCTGTTTCTCTCTTCTGGTATCAGACCTTCCTATATTGTTCTTAGCCTAGTGGGTCTTGGGGGGACTTAGGTCTCTGGATTAAATCTTCAGTTTGTCTGGCTTGGAACAACAGTGAGATGAATCAGTAACAGAACAGTAACTTGTGTATCTGCCACATTATAGCATTGAATTAGCTTAAATAAAACGAGAAAAACTCCAGTATGCACACCCCTGCCCTCCCAACCAGCAGTACTAGATGACGTGAACAAAACACCATATCTGTGTGGGGGAGGCATGAGCAATTGACAGGGCAGTGCTTCTCAAGAGCTACATGAAAAAGATTACCTCCGAAAGCAAATATAGCTGGGACAAGAGGGAATACTGAAAGAGGCATATTCCATATTGATTCATAGTAAGGAATAGTTGGAGAAAATTGGTCTAACCTATGGTTGATTTTTTTTTTTTTTTTATCTAACAGGGATCTTTTTTGATGTTGGTATGATTCTCTAAACACTGCCTTAGACAGTAACCGATTATAATGAAAAGAATCTCTTTTTTCATATAGAAATATTTGGTATTCCCACTTACACTTTGCCAGCTTTCCTCCAAAGAAACATGTTATCCAGGGATACGTACTTCTCTGCGCTTACGGGAGAATGAATGCCTTGAATTTTGCCTTGAATTTTGCAAGTATCCTAGATAAAAAAATAAGTCCCTGTAACTATCAAGTTTTTCAGGGTGACTATTTCCTACTATTATGGTCAGAGCCTTAATGGTCCATTGTTAAGTGCTAACATATTCTTGCTAGAAATGGATCTAAAAAACAGGCACATTTAGATAATTATTTCATCAGAAAGTCCTAACTAGGCTAAACTGTTGCTTAGCAACAGGACCAGGCAGACTTGAAAATTTAAAGCAGCCAGAGAACACATGGGAACAAAAGGCAAAAATCATTGACACCTTACAAATGTAAGTCTCAGACTAAGAGGGATGTCTGAGGTAGTGTGCACAGTGTGTATATACATTACATTAATCATAATAGGAGGATCCTGTATTTAAGTGATGTTACTAAGTGACACAAAAGCTAAAATAGTCAAATTGTATCCTTTTATAATTTCCAAAGGATACTTAGAACAAAGTCAGATTATCTAATGGATGGGGGGAACTAATGCAAATGTAAAATAGAAGTTAAATGCTTGCCACAGAAAAATTGCTTAGAGTTTGAATTATTAATCTGAAAATTCTTCAGATTCATAAATGAAATATTTATGAATGTGAATGAAAAGATTGTGGTTTAATGACTTAAATACTTTGTTATAATCTTTTAATTTTAGTTTTAAAAACTGTTTCCATTCACCAGAATTATACTTGTAGAGAAATATCTTACTACTAAGAAATCCATAGAATTATTTATCTTCGTAAATGCTGGAAATATTAAGTCCTGCTTGAGTGTATTCTTAGCATATTCCATATTAGCATGTCAAATATGAATGTAAGCAATATCTTGTCTGCATAAAGTGGTGGAGAATTACCTGGCTCGAGTTGTAATTTATTTTTATTCAGAGGGGAGGGGAGAGCAAACAAATTGCCTCCTTCTTGTAACCCACAGCAGCTGATTATTTTGTTGGCAAACAAGCATACTAGTTTTTGCCATTGTTCCTTTCACTACCCAAGATGAAACAGAGCTCTTCTGCTCTGGGTACTGATACACATACTTAAATGATGAATCAAAGGGCTGATCTGTGTTTTTAAAAGGTCACCAAATGCTATCAGTTGCTCTATGGCACTGGAGTGTTCAGAGGAAACCTGTCCCAAAGATATCTGGTATGGAAGAAATCCCGTGCTGCTGTTATAGTCCAGTATACAGTGAGACATGAGGGAAAATGTGTGTTTAAAAAAAAAACAAAAAAAAAAAACAGCAAAATGGATTTTTTTTCCCCACATTGACTCAATAAATGTGTTGGAGGCCATACTTTAATAACAACCACTGCAGCTGACAGTTGAGGATATGTATTCTGCAGATATCCTTTACAAAATTAGTTCCTGCACACAATGGGATTGAAACTGTGCTAGAAGCAAGACCGTTGCTAGCATGGCTTCTTTGATCTCTATGGGTAGGACTGTGTATGCAAAAATAAACTAATTAGAGACAAGTAGTCGTGTGGCACCTCAGAAACTAACAAAAATATGCATATAATATCATGAGATTTCATGGACAAAACCCACTTCTTCAGATGAGCTGAGCTGTGGGAGACTCACTACTCTGTCCTCAGCATGAAGCTGTTGATGAAGTTGAGGGAGATGTGCCACTCCATCAGCCAGACAGCTCTGTGCAGGACCCATGAGCCCCTGGCTGGTAGGGTTGCCAGGTGTCCGGTTTTGAACCTGACAGTCCAGTATTTGAGCTTTCTGTTTGGGAAACAAATTGAGAAAATATAAATGTTCAGTATTTTCTAAATACTATAAAATGTAATGTAGATTGTGATGTAATGTCAGGTGTATCCGGTATTTTTGTTGAAACCATCTGGCAACCCTATTGGCTGGGCGTGGCTTGTTAAGCAGCTGCAGGGCCATACTGCCACCCAGCTCAGAGGGAACCTTGGTGGTGACAGTGCCAGCCCGGGTCCTCAACTCTCCTGCCCAGTGGATGGATCCTGGATGCATTCCTGAGGGAGTACTGTTCCAAGCCCTTCCCCGCTTCCTCAAACTGATACCAGATGCTTTAGACCAGGGCTAAGGTGCTCATTTCGGTGATTTCCAGATGCAGGGTTCGTGGATCACATGGGAAACTTCACATAAATGTCAAGGAGATGAGAGCAGTTTTCAGGGCGGGCCAAGTCTTCATAGACGACATAGCTACGATGTTCTATGTCAACTGCCAACAGGGAGTCTGGTCAGGCATGCTCAGTCAGGAGGCTGTCTTCCTCCTCTGAGACTTCTGCATCCAGCACATTATTTATCTGGAGGTCCACCACCTCCCAGACATGGGGAAATCTCCTGGCTGACAAGCTGAGCAGGGTGTTTTCCTCTCTCAGTGAGTTGGCTTTCCATCCGCAGGTTGCTGCTATGCTCTTCCAGAAGTGGGGCACTCACAGGCGAGCCTCTTTGCCACAGTGCAGAACACAAAGTGTTGCAGCTTCTGCTCCAGGCACCAAGCAGACAAGGGATCCCTGGGAGAGGCCTTTCTCCTCCAGTGCTCAGGTGCCCAGTTCTATGCATTTCCCTGATCCCACTTGTTACCAAGGTCCTAGGGAAGGCCAAGCTGGAGCAGCTCTTCCTGCCTGTGTACTCCACCCCCCTCCTTCTCAATGGGTCCTTTAATCTGGTCCTCTTCAGCCTTACCGGGCTGTTCTTTGAACTAATAGCCATGTGCTCCCTTCTTCACCGGTCCAGGAAGGTGGTCTTCCTTGTGACTATTACATCAGCTAGATCTTGACTTCAGAGCCCCCATACGCGGTTTTCTATATAGATAAGGTACTGCTGTGAACCCACCCTGCTTTCCTACCTAAGGTAGTCTCCACTTTTCATATGGATAAGGATATTTTCCTCCCAGCCTTCTTGAAGGCTTCATGTAACCGCTGAGAAGTGGCGACTGCATACCCTGGATGTTTGCAGGGCCCTTGTGTTCTACATCACCAGAACAAAGCCATTCTGTATATATCCACAGCTCTGCATCCCCTATGCTGAGCGTATAAAGTGGTTCTGGTATCCACCCAGTGCATCTCTAATTGGATAACCCACTTGCATTTGAATATGCTGTCTGTTTACAGGTGCTAAGCCACCCTGTCAGGGTGCAAGCCCCCTATTGTGCCTCAGTGCCCCCTGACTGTCCTCATCTAGCCCGTCTCAGGGCAAGTTACAGTCTGTATGGGTTGCTCATCATTGGCATTGGGGTTGTCTCAACTGCCCTGCTTACCTAGTCTGCCTTGTGATCTGCCTCCAAACCCGGGGCCTTGCCTCCGGCCCCTAGCCAGGGGGAGTCTTGGCTGGCCCTCTCCCAGCCCTTGCTGGCTATCCCCAGCTCGTCTCCCTTCTAGGAGCTCCTGCTTCCTCCGCAGTCAGCCCTTCACTGGCTCTTCCCTAAGCAAACTGTGCTTCCCTATTTATAGCTGGCAGCTGGGCTCTCACTCGCCCTAATGGCTTCAGCTGGGCTTCTCCAAGCCAACCGGGCTTTTCTGTGTAGCTGACAGCTGGGCTTTCATTAGCCCAACAGCTTCATCTGGTCCCTCATGTGTAACCTTAACATGATTTTCTGTGGTATTAGACCACAGTGAATCCATGATGCAACTTTTGTCCTCTGGTTGGTGTGACGTGTAGTTGAAAAATGAAGAGTCTCTCAGCAGATTTGTCTAACTTCTTTCAATTAATTGTTAGCTTTATTGACATTTTAAGCCAATAGATAACATTAGCAAGACTTTCATATTGATTTAAAAAAAAAGCTCACACAATTAATGCATGCTAAATTTCTGATAAAGGATCTGTGACTAGGTATTACAGGAGTGAGAGAATGTAATAGAATGTGTACATTCCTTGTGTTGTCAGCAGCTTAAGAGCCTGAATTAGAACTCTTCATACAAGGTACTTTTGTCTTTGTTAGAAACTATGACAATTATAAGAAAGCACTAAGGGTACGTCTAGACTACATGCCTCTGTCGCCAGAGGCATGTAGATTAGGCTACCAGACATAGGAAAATGAAGCGGCGATGTAAATAATCGCTGCTTCATTTAAATTTACATGGCTGCCGCGCTGAGCCGACAAACAGCTGATCAGCTGTTTGTTGGCTCAGCGCGATAGTCTGGATGCGCCGGTATCGACATCAAAGGTATTTGTTGACCACCCAGGTATGCCTCCTGGGATGAGGTTTACCTGGGTGGTTGACAAATACCTTTGATGTCGACACCTGTACGTCCAGACTATCGCGCTGAGCCATGTAAATTTAAATGAAGCGGCGATTATTTAAATTTATAAATATGAATACAAGTTGTCCTGCACCATAAAGCTGTATTTTTACTTAAAAAAAAAAAAAAAAGTGCAGCACAAAATGTACTATGTATCTTTTGTATGCTATTTCTATTTTAATTCTCTCAAAAATAAAACAGTTTCTCTTTTACCTGTTGTCTAAAGCAGTGGTTCCAACATATCCAGACTGCTGTACCCTTTTTAGGAGTCAGATTTGTCTTTTGTACCCTAAGCTTCACCTCACTTAAACTGATTGCTTACAAAATCAGACCTCAAAATACGAGTGTGTCTCAGCACACTGTTACATAAAAATTGCTTGCTTTCTCATTTTTACCATATATTATAAATCAGTTATACTTACTTTTCAGTGTGATACTTGAGATTTGTCTGAAGCCTGAGCCCCAGATAGCAGGACTGAATTATGTAACTTAGCTTTCTAGTGCCCCCTTGTGGCATGGGGCATTGTGGACTTGCCATTCTTGCCATTCACTAATGCTGGCTCCAGCACTAATGCTGCCCCACGCCCTGCGCTTAAGTAGGCTCCGCGCCAGCGCTGATGTTTTTTACAGGGGTGGACTTGCCCGACAGGATACCAGGAATTTCCCGGTGGGCTGTCCACCAAAGAGCCGGCTGGCTGCTGCTGGAGGAGGAGGGGGATTTGTGATGGGGCACTGCAGCCCCGCACTTTAAATTTCCCGGTACCGGCCAGTACGGGGCACTGTAGGGCCGAGGGAGCGCATGCGTGGCATGCTGAAACACCATGCAACAGCTTGGAGGGGAGACGCCTGGTTATGGTGTGACGTCACGGCCCAGGACTTTAAAACCACACAGCCCAGCGTTGCACCGCACGGTCTGGCATGTGGGTCTGCAAACTGGAAGGAAGAAGATGGGCGTGGGCTTGGGCTTGGGGGGAAGGGCACTAAGGGACCGCGTGGAGGAGAGAGAAATTCCAGGGGGTCAAGTAGAAACAATGAGGAAAAAGGCAGGAGGGGAGGTGTCAGTGGGAGGGGGGACAGGGTGATGCTGGGAGAGGAGAGGGTAAGGGCATTGGGGGCTGGAGGGGGAGGTGCTGGGATAAGGCTTGAAAGAAGGGGTGGGCATTAGGAAGATGGAGATGGAGCAAGTCATGGGAAGGTGCAGGTGCCAGGAGATTCTGGGGGTGAAGTGGAAGGGCAGACACCTGCAGGGGAGGGACCAGCACCAGACAAGAGATGGTGTGTAGAGGGGTGGGGGTGTTAAGAAAGGAGATGAGGAGGGGTAGCTCACCTAATCAGAGTGGGGCTACTGGAGGAGTGGGCACTCTAAATTGAAACTAATAAAGAATTACTTAATATCTACTGTGAACCAGGAGTGTTTTGTAGGTCTTTTGATTATATTGATTGAAAACAACCTGTGTAAAGAAATGGGCTTTAATGATGTAATTGAAGAATGTGCTGCCAAAAGAGCTAGACAGCTATAATAGACTTAAATACAAATGAAAATTATTAATGCAGAATTTTGTTTAAGAATGAATTACAATATAATTAAAATAAAATTATCCAACTAAATGAAGTTTCTATCAAATTTACCCAATTCACATTTAATATGAAAATAGCCTTCAGTTTGCACATTTATGCCTTTTTTTCTATTTTTTTCTCCAAAGGGGGGCCCTGCAAAATTGTGCTACCCTGAGCCCCGTAAAGCTCTCATTTGCCCCTAACTGGCTCTGTGAAATTCCACCTAAATCCATTCTGCGACCCCCTTGAGGCACATAAACCCAAATTGAGAATCACTGTCCTAAAGTATTTCTAAGACTGTTTTAACACCTGTGAATTATTCATAAGTACAATATGCATTTACAGTTACAAAGATGTAGATCACACTAGAGAGAAAAGGTTTGTTGTAGATAAGAATCTATTTGCAGAACAGTAGAAATCCAAGATGAGAAACAGGTGTAATACCTTTTAGATTATCTACTCCCTGATGGTGCAGAATGCTTCCACAGGAGGAATGGAAAATTTGAGTTGCAGAAGGTGAGCTAGGCAGCTATTCCATTGCTAGGATTTGCTTTTCTAAACGTATTTAGAAACTGTCATGTGTGGAAGTGGCTTACGGTGATTTGGATATCCGCAATATGCTACAAAAATGTTATAATTTTTAAAAGACCTCAGAATGTTGGTTACCTTTTGTATCATGGAACCTGCCTTGGTCTAGTTCCTAGAAGATAGGTTATTTAAGTGCTGATACCCATTATGGTGCTCCCCAGTATTGTGAGGCTCCCTGATACCACCTGCCCTTAGCATAGGGGAGCCTTGTCTGTGCCTGTTTTTGTCTTGGATCCCTGACTCCATTGGCCATGTGTAACACAAGCCCTCCCTTCTAAGCCTACATTGCTAGATTTCTGTGCTTACTCTCTCTCTCTGTCCAGTTATTTCTAACCATTCTCTACACTTAAGACAATGAGTGTCTCTGTCTTTATCTGTGCTATGTTGATTAGAGAAGTGGATGGTAGTTCAGTAAAGAGGATGGTTTATGTTTAGGGTTGCCAGGTGTCAGGTATTTGTGCTCTCTGTCCAGTAAAATCAGAAAATACCAGACACGTGCAATGTCCAGTATTTTCTGATTTTTTTTCCGGCTGAGCACTGGATGGAAGCCTGGCGTGAGCGGGGCAGAGCAACTGGAAGGCAGGGCCACGATCGGCGCTGGGATCCTGTGATTGCGCAGAAGCCTGGCAGGGGCGGAGAGAGTGGCTCGGAGCCGCGATCACCGCTCTGGGCACGTCAGTAGCCTAGCAGGGGTAGGGGGAGTGGCTGGGAGGCGGGGCGTGATTGGTGCTGGGAGTTCTATACAATCATTTCAGCTGCAGGATAAATAGGAGTTCTTCTAAATTCTTCTATAGCCTTAGCTTTAGAGGAATAGAAAACAATGAAAATAGCATGCAGATTTTCACAATTACTTGTAAGCTTCTTTACGTAGAGATGATGTAGGATGAAGACTGTTTATTATAAAGTTAAGTATTAAACATAGCGTGTGTTAGTGGCAGTGGTTTTGTTTTGCTTGACAAATTTTTAGCCCCCATGTTTGGTATTTTTTGGGAGACCATCTGGCAACCCTATTTATATTGGCTGAGGTACTTAAGATGAATTATCTGATAAAGGATATGTACTCAAAGCATTTGTTTTACCCAGGGTTTTTCCAGGTTTATAATCAAGCTAGTAGATATAAGGTGAGAGAACTGAATTCTGGCAGATGTTGTTCAGGATTGCTTTCACCAAACAGACCTTTCCAAGATTTATGGCTTGAATGTATAACACAATGACTGTTATAGATAAGAGTGAAACTTCTGTACCCCAAAAACCACAGCTAGTTGTTCTCATTCTAAATGTCTTTTTTTTTTTTTTTTTTTTTTTTTAAATGCTGGAACTAGTGACCTCGACACATAATTAATGGGATGCTCAAATCCATCTGACACTGAGTGGGCTAATACCACTCCTCACCTCCCACTTACCCAGCACGGTGAGGCATCACAAAACAGTACTACTTTTAATAAATTCAACATTTTGATTACATTAGCAATTTCTTTGCGTAACAGCTTCTGCAAAAGCTGACTCTTTTACTTTTTGCGCACACTGGAATTTTATCCTTTTCTGTAACATTTTATGCACTGGAGCCATAATGGATGCTAAGTTAGATAAAACCTTGTCATAATAATTTAGTATGCCTAGAAAAGATTTTAGTTTGAATACTGATTTTGATGGTGGTGCCTTGATAAAGGCCTGTACCATCTTTTCTACTGATGTCAGCCAGTTGCATCAATTTTTGTATCCCAGGTAAATTATTTCAGCAGCCTGAACAACACACTTCTCCCTCCTAAAGATGCATCACCTGTGCCAGCCAGTTTTTACAGCACCCAGTCAAAGTTTCTCTTTCTGATCAGGTCCCCTTATCTTCCCGATGTCCTGGTCCGTGGATGGGCTGCCCCTTTTCCACATTCCCAAGTGTACCCTTTTTAAGTGACAGGCCTGTGCATCCATTACTCTTCTGAAGTAGGCTCCAACTGCTTTTCAGCAGGATCTCTTGGGTTACATTAAGTGTCCCAGCAGACTTGGCAAATGCTAGAGTTTCTTCTTAGAACCCTGTGGACAGTAACCATATGCAGTGACGCAGAAGCAATTGCCTCAAAACAAAGTGTGATTTGTCAAAAGGTGCACAACACTCGGAGAAATTAATTTAAAACAGCAGAGGTTCCTCAGACAACCAATTGTGCTTTAACTCTATAGCAAGTAACCATAATCAATACTGTTTAACTTTTTCATCAATGGCCTGGAAGAGAACATAAAATCATCACTGATAAAGTTGGCAAATGAGACACCAAATTGCAGGAGTGGTCAATAATGAAGAAGACCGATCACTGATTGCTGTGATCATGTGGATTGCTGGTAAGCTAAGTGCAGACAAATAATGTGTGTTAACATGGGTAAATATAAATGTACATTTGAGGGAACAAAGAATGTAGGCCATTCTTACAGAATGGGGGAAAGTCTAGTCAGGAAGGAATAACTCCAAAAAAGTTTTGGGTCATGGTGGAAAATCAGCTGAACATGTGTTGACCATGTGATGCTGTGGCCAAAAGAGTTAATGTGATTCTGGACTACATAAATAGGGGAATCTTGAGTAGGAATAGATAAATTATTTTATGTCTGTACTTAGCAGTGGTGTGACTGCTGGTGGAATAGTGTCCAGTTCTGCCTACTGGTGTTAAGTGAGAGGGCTCAGAGAAGAGCTCTGTGAATGATAAAACGATTTGAAAACATGTATTATAGTGATAGACTCAAAGAATTCAACCTATTTTGCGTAACAAAGATTATGGTGTAACTTGGTTACAAGCTAAGTATTAATTGGTGAAACAAATATTTAATAATGAAACCTTAAAGCTAACTAACAGAAAGATATAACACAATCCAATGGATGGAAGATGATGCTAGACAAATTCAGACTGTAAATATGGTGTACGTTTAATGGTGAAAGTAATTAACCACTGGAACAATTTACAAGGGTGGTGGTGGATTCTCCAATCCTGATTTTAAAATGGTTGGTTAGTGATGGATGATTTTCTAAAGCTCTGCTCTAGGAATTTGAAGGAAGATATATGTCCTATCCTTCTATAGAAGGTCATACTAGATGATCTGACCTTAGAGTCTATTATTGGTTCATGTGGAAAATATAGTCCTAAGGGAAAAGAGCTTACAGGGAGACTGAGATTTATTTGCACAACTCCTCTATTGCATGCATAACAGTAAGGATACGGTTTTGTTCCTATATGAAAACTGAATATAGGTTTGATATTGCTACTCGGGTCATGGCACACAGCTTACCTGCCAAAGCCTGTGAATTTTAAAGAAAAAAAGCTGAAAAATCCACTCTTCTTAGCTTTGTGAATGCCAGAGAAAGGCAGGAAGGATTGTCTTCTGAGGTTTTATATGTCAGTAATTTTTAATGCAAACAAAACTACCTCTTCTTGCAGCTGGTAACACATGCCACATTCTACAGTGAAGGCATTCAATATAGGCGCTCTATATTTTTATCTTCATATTACAGTAAAACTCCATTAGTCCGGCATCCAATGCTCCGGGACTCCTGATGGTCTGGCACCATCGGGAACCCGGAAGTGCTGGGGCAGCCGGACAGGCTTCCCCCATTCAGCTGCTGCTGAAACTGACCAGCAGCTGAATCAAGGAAGCCGGGAGCAGAGCAGCTGGGGTGCTGCCGGGTTGGTGCCATAGCGCTGTCCCTCGGCGCTGCGGCAGCACCCCAGCTGCTCTATTGCAGGCATCCCCGATTCAGCTGCTACTGAAACTGACCAGCAGCGGCTGAATCAGGGACGCCTGGGACAGAGCCGGACTATCGTAAGGGGGGGCTATGAGGGGTCTGGGGTGGCATCCCCTCCCACCCCACTCCAGACCCCTCATAGCCCCCCCCTTCTGATAGTCCGTCATATCTGATAATCCGGCACCCCCTGGGTCCTAAAGGTGCCGGATTATCGGAAGCTTACTGTATTTCTTTTCATTGTGATAGTAATGGAAATACTGACAAAACATGGATGTGAGGCATTGACAGGCTAAAAACAATTAACTTGTCAATAGAAGGGCCAGTCTCTGAAACACCCTGGGTAACTTTTAGGCATTATTTTTTAGTGTCCATTGAAAAACATTATTTAGTATTGGCATAATTTATGCTTTCATTTCCAGGTTCTTGAACAGCAGTAAAGTCCCTAGGTAAAGTACTGCCCTTTAAAGTAAATAGAAAGTTTTGTCATTAACTTCAGTGAAATCAAGATTTTACATTACATTCCAATTAAGTGTCAAGCTGTGTTCATTTTCCCGGAAAAACCAGATTGTATTGGAGAAAGACATGTTAATGGAAAGGTAACAGTTGCAAGGAACTCTTGAGACTACTATAAATGGTATATATAAAAGGCGGATGAATATTAGCCCATAAAGTGAGGTCAAAGGAAGGCAGCAGACAAGAGTCTTCAAGAAGGTATTTGAAGGAACAGCAGTGAAGCACCTATTCTGTGCACCTCTGCAGCATGTTATGATTGAGCTTCTCTTCTATTCCACCTGAAAATCTCAAGAAGTCTCCTCTTCTGCCTGAATTCCATGGGGTCTGATTTTGCTCCCTGTGACATTCAGTTGCTCCCATCAGTTTCAGTAGAAGCAGGCCTTATATCTATGTGGAAGCTATAGTTTCCAGAATTTCAACTGACTATGTGTATGTCTAAACTACTGCAGTAAGTATTCACATAGCTGGAGTCCACATACCTTAGGTTGTGTTACTACAGGGGATCAATTGGAGAAACACTCCCATCAACTGACCTTACCCTTGTTTGGGGCAAGACCAATCTGTGGTCGGTTACGCAGGTCGTCACTAAGACCTGCTAAATCGACTACTGGTGGAACTATCTCACAGCATCAATCCTGACTGTAATGCAGACCTGCCCCATGTGATCATTCTGTCTTAATTTTTTATCACTATCAGATTCACTAGACTTGTGTAGTAGTCTAAATTTAGTGAGGTTTACTTTCTCTTCCCATTAACAAAACTAACCTATAAAAGAGTACAATTAGATACACACCTCAAGATTTGATGGGGAATGTAACTTAATCCTACTGTGAAGACGAATGAAAGATCACAAACTGTGCTTTGTTCAGAGAGGTCATCTTTAAAGTAAACATGTTAACTCTTAGTGTCTTGAGGAATTACGGGTGGAGGGATGAATTAAAATATTTCACTGTAAGGATACATCTAGACTACATCCCTCTGTCGGCAGAGGGTTGTAAATGAGGTGCTTTGAAACTACAAATGAAGCAGGGATTTAAATATTCTATGCTTCATTTGCATTATTGCATCATGGAGTTCTTTCGAAAGTAAAACCACGGTCTAGACAGCAGGCTTTTTTGAAAGATCCTGTACTCCGCGAAAAAAAGCCTCCTGCAGGATGGACTATTTGCTCTCACCTGGGAGAGATCAGCAGAAAGCAAAAAGGTTCTCTGGCAGTACAGTCAAGGTGGTGGCAGGCTAAAGAAACTTGCCAGAATTTAGGTACAGTCCCTCAAAAGAGAGAACCCTGTACCAAGGGCAGAAGTGCTTCAGACCCTGGAACAGAGGCTATGAAAACCCTGGTAACTAAGGAGAAACAAGACAGAAAGCCTGGCAAGGGGAAAGGGTGGTATTTATGATATCCTATTGATGAGGGAAGTAATCTGGGAGCACAAGCACACTTAGGCTATAGAACTACAATGAGTTAATAAAATGAATCCAAGAGGAGAAACATTAAATAAACTCTTGGGTTCATGTGAGTTGATGGAGAAACAGCTGAGGTTAGTGTAACAGCTGCCATGATGTGGGAGTGGTGTGTTCTAACTATTCTCTACAATGGGCCTGGTATTTCACAGTTAATGAATGCTTTCCACACCCCTTGATGGCGAAGTATCCACAGTCCCTACTCAATAACTATTTTATGAGTAATATGTGAATAAGTAGACTATAGATAAACTGGGTCTTGGGTCAGCTTTAACTATCACGCTGGGAAGAGTAATGTACTCCAGCGAAAGGGGTGAAATAAAGACTGTGTATGTATCTCCTGAACACCTGGACTGGTATGGTGCTCACATCTGGGGAAACCACCTCCCTTTTTGTTGTCATCTAGTAGATGTGGCAGAAATGGAGATTTTTGGATTCTGGCTGTACCATCTGTAGATGAGTAAATACAATGAGACAGGAGGCTATATAGTAGCACTATAAAAGATGGCCACTTGTCACTAATTTCTTCCCTTGACAGAGAGAACATCCCAGTTTCTAAATTCTGAGGGAAGGTTAAAAGAATAGATGATCTTAAGCTATGAACCATGTTAGCTCTAGAAATTGCCATAACTGGTATTGGGGATAAAAGGTAGAGAGCTGTGTATTACAAACACCTATGGCAAAACAAAGTTGAAAACATTCTAAATGAAATTGAGCAATACTATGTGCTTCATCATTTTGTAAACAAATCCATTGTGATCAGCAAAGTGACGTACAGCTTTCTGCAGAATGAAAGATGGCTCTTTCTGGCAGTGTGCTGCTACTGCTGCACTTCACAGATTAAGATAGCATCCTGGCAAGAAACAATTGCTGTGTAGACTTTGGGCCTGATGCTATATTAGCATAAAAATCCAAGCTCTTTGTTTTATTACTTAAGTAAGTTGCATTAAAATCAAATATAAATCTGTCTTCTGATCATGTCAAGTTTGACATATTTTGAAAGAAAGGACAGCCTACTCTGAAGTCTTTTGTTGGTTAACCTGACCTGTGGCTTCTAGTTGACACCATCACCTTCATTCTCTCGTTCCCACCCTTACACTTTTAATCAATTTATTTAATTTGCTTAAACATTTTCAGGTTGTTGCTAAAGTAAAGAGTAAATTTAGTGAAGCAGTTGAATAGCTTACTGTTCCACTTTGTAATGAGGAGACAACATGCTACAGGAATCAGTACATGTTACCCTGACATGGGTTACTGTGAACCCCCAAGAAAGCTTTTGGTTAACTGAAAGGCATGGCAGTATTTTGCCTATATTGGACAAACTTTTGGTCACTGCTGGCTTCTCTTAATTCACTCTTTTTCTCAGCAGATTTCCTGTTTCATGGGTCTCATTCCCAAGAATTAAATTGTGAGCCACTCAGCATTTGGCTTGTGACACAGCATCACTAGTTCGTTCTCTGAATCTTCATAGTCTTGAAATTCTTTATGGATAAATCACTCTTAGAATGAATATCGAATGATATTCAATATGGCTATACTAAGCCAGATAAAATAATGTACACCATCTCTTTTCTCTGGCGTGTCAAACAGCTCATCAGTATATTTCAGTATGGCACAGTAGGCTGATGGGCTGGCTATATGAAGACAGAGAGGGTTAAAGAACGAAAACAAAACCAGGGTGGGAGTGGACAAGATTTGTGAGGCTAGTGTTTATCTTATAAATGCCCATTCATTTTAAAAAACAATGAAGACGAATGTTTAGAGAAAGTTCTTTGTATCTATCTATCTATGCTAAATGATTGAATAAATATTGGTGTTGGCTTTTAGGAAATACTTCATCATATGCAGTAATAACAGCTGCTTCAAGTTAACAGTAATATGTCAATGAAGATTTTATATATACTTTGGAATCTTTTGGCATCAGCTGCTGTAACTTCAGTCCTGATAGTTAAATCTTACCACTGTGGCTATGTCTAGACTGCAGGCTTCTTTCGAAGGAGGCTCTTTTGAAAGCATCTTTCGAAAGAGCCTCTTTCGAAAGATCGCGTCTAGACTGCAGGCGGATCTTTCAAAATAGAGCACCCAGCGAGTCTGGATGCTCTCTTTCGAAGACGGCCTCTTTACATTGAAGAACGCCTTCTTTCGAAAGAGGAGCTTTCGAAAGAAGGCGTTCTTCCTCATGAAATGAGGTTTACCGCCATCGAAAGAAAAGCCGCGTTCTTTCGAAATAATTTCGAAAGAACGCGGCTTGAGTCTGGACGCAGGGGAAGTTTTTTCGGGAAAAGGCTACTTTTCCCGAAAAAACCCCTGAGTCTGGACACGGCCTGTGTGAGCATTTTTACAGAGAGAGAATACAGGCAGTCCCCGGGTTAGGTACAAGATAGCAATTGTAGGTTTGTTCTTAAGTTGAATTGGTATGTAAGTTGGAACTGGTGTCCGGATTCAGCCGCTGTTGAAACTGACCAGCAGCGGCTGAATTGGACACGCCTGGGGCAGAGCAGCTGGGACCTCAGCGCTGCGGGGACCAACCTGGCAGCACCCCAGCTGCTCTACCCCAGGCGTCCCCAAGTCAGCCGCTGCTGAAACTGATCAGCGGCTGATTCCAGGAAGCCGGGGGCAGAGCAGCTCTGCCTCGGGCTTCCTGTAATCAGCCGCTGATCAGTTTCAGCAGCGGCTGACTTGGGGATGCCTGGGGCAGAGCAGCTGGGGTGCTGCTGGGTTGGTCCAGTAGCGCCGCACCTCGGCGCTGTGGGACCAACCCGGCAGCCCCCCAGCTGCTCTACCCCAGGCGTTGGCGAGAAAAGCCTGGTCTGCTGGGGGAGAGGGGGGAGGGGCGCACTAGCTGGGCACCTCCCCCCCCCCCAGCAGACCAGGGAGACGCAGAGCGGCTTTTCTCGCTGCGGAGGACGGGGGCGGTGGGACTGCGCAGACATGCCGCTGTCCCGCCGCCCGCGTCCTCCGTGGCTTTGCTCTGCATCTCCCTGGTTTTCTGGGGGGGGGGGTCCCCCCAGCAGACCAGGGAGACGCGGAGCGGCTTTTTTCGCCTCGGAGGACGTGGGCAGCGGGACCGCCATGGCGCGTCTCGGCGGTCTGCTGGGGGGGGGGCGCAGCCTCATACCTTATAGTTCAGAGAAGGAAAAAATCCCGTATGGTGTGACAGTAGCATTCAGTCCTGTGCAAGACACAGCAGGCAGTCCCTAATATATAATCTGAATCAACAATATGAACACTTTGTGATGCCCTACAGATAGGACCATCTTCTGGACATTACAGGGCACCCCAAAAAGTCTTGGTAATGGATGAGTGACATTGGTTTTTGTTGTAGATCTTTTCAGTAAGTTGGTGCCCTGCTAAGTGGCCCAGTTTTTCTACTCTTGCTCATTCTTGTTGAATTGTTAATGTACTTTCACCCACTGAAAACTAGTAAGGTTTAAATTTGCATTAGGGACCCAATTCTTCCATTGGTGGCTTCACTGGAATAGCACCAATGCAAAAAGGGCAGAGCTATCAAGTGCTGGTCTAGCAGACTCAATTGGTCTAAAATTTCTTTACTAATACCTAACTATCTAGATCTCTGCAGCAAGCATGCTAATAGAGTTTGGGTACGTAAAATAAATGCTTGTCAAAACGAAGCCTAGAAATTGATTTTTTTCAAAAACATTTGTAATAAAATTCCCCTGTAAAGTAAAGGGAGAGGAGAGGTATTAAACCACTAGGAGATGATGCAGATCTGGTCCTCAGTTAATGGAAATCTGCATAACTCCACTGACTTCAGTGGCTTTATTGCAATACATTTGCTTTGGTGCCAATTCACAAAGCAAATTAACTGAAGAAGCCCTAATGGTATATACTGTACCAACATTATCAAAGCATAACCTCTCCACTGCAGGTAGGGACATTAAACATGCAGAAACAAAGCAGAACTTGACTAATTCAAAGTCTGTTAATCTATGTGCTTTGTATTTCACGCAGAAAAGAACTCTTTCCAACACCCACTGTCCTCCCACTTCCCAGCAAACACTAAATAGCAGAGTTCTTATGTTACTAAATTTATCATTTTTAAAAATACACCTATGAATGTATTATGAACTATTATTTCAAATATTTAAACTACAGTTGTCAATAGTTTATTAAAGAACATTTGTTGTTTAACACCCTGGAACTATTTATTTTTGTTAATTTTGTTTTCTAATAACTTTTCAGTAGTTTGAGGGCTCTCCTTATTACTACTGCAAATCCAGCAACTTTTAAAGGTTTCATTCTTCATGATGGAAGGTATCTATTCCTCAACTTCCGCCTCCCTGTCATTTTTATCTTTTCTGTGTTTTAAGTATGGGTGTCTTTTTTTTGCTTCCTGTGTAGGTACTGCTATGTGGATATTTGTTAGCAATGACTGATGTGGAATCTACATATGCAGATTTTATTGCTTCAGGAAGAACAGGTAGAAGAAATGCATTACATGATATCCTGGTGTCCTCTACAAGTGGGAACTCTAGTGAACTATCCTTAAAGTTATCAGAACTTGATATAAACAAAACAGGTAAGCACTTGTATTCTTTTATTTTAGCTATTTACAAAAAAAAAACACACTGAAGAAATGAATAACTTAGTAAATCTGGCTAGTATACACACGCATTACTTCCCATGGGTAAATGGATAATCTCCAACTCTTCATCTGATGTTGCACAATCAGTGGATTTTGCTACTTGTACAGAAGCTCAGATTTTTAAATGGCTTCTCTTCTCAAACTTGTCACTACTCATTTTTGTAGTTGTTTTGCTTATGGAAGATCAGACGTTCCTTCTGTTGCAAAAGAATAAGAAGATTAAACAGTTCAGAAGGTAATTGTAAATGCCCTTATGGTGGGTTGTTAATGTAATTATCCTTGTTTTATTTGAAATTTCCCCCCACACCTGTCGTAAATATTGACACTTTTTCCTTTGAATCTAATGGTCTTGACATAAACCTATAATTGCTGCAGATGGAGTAAGTTGTTTGGCCCTAATGTGAGGAAATGACAATGAACCTGAGAAAGCTGCCTGTGATTGGCCTGTCCTATCCTGTAGGGTTACACGTGCTTTTTCAGCAGGGACAGAGAATGATTTGGGAGTTTCTCTCCACATTGACTAGATCAAGGATCGAGATTGTGGAGTTTGTTTATCTTCTGGGACTTCTGTAATAAGCCAACTTCTATCCTTAGTAGAGCCACCTCCAAAGCAATTGCCATATACAGCCTTCTGGGGCTATATTTTTTCAAAAGGCTAAATGTATTTTTAGTAGCGCGCTCGCGCACACACACACTCCCTCCAAAAATCTCCAACCCTACTGATGTGGCCCCCAACTGAGACACCTCATGCCTTTGGTGCTCCAGCCCCTCCTGGGGAGGGACATGGAGGACTGAGGTTCAGGGTTTCCCATAGGCCAGATTTACTCTTCTGAGGTTCCAGGGTTAAGGATTCCCCGCCCTCACTCCCCAGGCTCTGAAGTTAGGACAAAAATGGGGAGGGGCATGTCAGTGTGCAGGACAGGGCTGCCAGTGATCTGTGTCAGAGGGGGTGAGGTCTGGATAGGAGGTAGGATGCAGAAGCAGGCTTGGAGTAGGGTACCTGGCTGGAGGGAGAGGGTAGGAGCAGGCTGGAGATGCTGGCTCTCAGCGTGGTGGAGGTGCATGAGCTGGCTGGGAGTGCAGAAGTCTGGGCATGAAGGAGTGGGGGGCATTTAGTTGCCTAGGTGCCCTGTGTCAGTCCCAGGCAGCGCCTCCACTGCTCCCATTGACTGGAGTCCATTGGAGCTCCAGCGTTAGCTTCCTGCTTGGAGAGGGCAGGGAGCCCAGAGCCTTACTACAATGATCCAGCCTGTGGAGAAGAAGGGCTGCCCACACATTGCTGTTCCCTCAGCCAGGAGAGGTGGAAGGGGAGCGCTTATTCCCGCGAGCCAGATCATACAATGAGGTTCGGGGCTTTCTTTGCCCCCTCCCCAGTGGGAAGCTGACACTGGTGCTCTAACTGCCCGAGGTGATGCTGCTGCACCCTGGGAGCCAGCTCCTGTGTGGCAGTTCAGGGGGCCATAATGTATCCCAACCACAGCCCCCAGAGCCACCACAAACAGCCAGCTTCAGCTCCAGCTAATCCTCTGCTCTAGATTTACTTCAAATTCCTACAGTTAAGATTCAACTTATCCCTTTAAACTTTCTTCCTGCCATACATTTACATTTTACAAAACTGCAATTACACAGTCAAACTTCACTGTTTTGACTATATTCAGTATCTCTTAATACTGAAGAAGCAATTAGTAGCTAGAGTTACTTTCTCTTGTGATCATTCAGAGGAATTTTATTTAATAATTCATATTAACATATTTATAACAGATGCAGTAGGCTTTGCTTTGTTGAAAAGGAGACTTGAGATCCTGAATCTTCATATATTCTGAGAATGGCTAAACTTTTATAATGATTAGTATAAGTTTGCTATGATTCAAGATTGTATTTAGTTTGAAAGCTCTCTTGCTGCTTATATAAAATGTAATTTCAGACAACTTTTCAAAGCAGTCAATAAAATCTTATTGGGTTAGCAAGATACATGGAAATGGCATTGTACCTTCTCTTAAACTGCTGCACAGTTGGATATATTGTTAACCTTCTGTATTGGGAATAGTTTGGATTTTTTGGAGAGTTGTTCTTTCTCCACTTCAACCCCCAACTGATTTTGCAAAGTGAATGTAGTTCTTTTAAAGATGCCAAATCAAAAGCCTCAAACTGATCTTTTCTGCAGTGTCCCTTGCACTGTTTCAGCAATGGCCCACCATGCCTGTGTCAAGGTGAGAGAGTAGATCACTTTCCAGGTCTGTGAAATACCTACTGTTGTTCGTCAATTTTGGCGGCTTTCTAATGCAGCTGCTGTTTGACACACAGATTTAGCTTGCCAATCTACATGTTGGCAAAAAGATGTCAGGCAATTTATGCTCAAACGTTCTTTTGTTAGATTACACCAATATAGCAACAAACTCAACTAAGTTGGTAGGTCCAAAATTTGACTCATTTTCTACTTCATATTTATTTGCAGAAGTGCAAGTATAAGGATATTTCTTCAAAACAAGTACTGCAGTATGCTAGCCAAAATAAACCAGCTGTAATCTGCAACCCCCCCCATAACCTCAAAGTGGGCATATTTAATTAAGAGTGTATTTAAAATAAAAACATAGTCAGTTTTTTGCAGCAATGTGACTTTTGTTCCCAATCCACAACAAGAAACTTGAAACACCTGTGTCCTCAGTAATGGCTGACAACAGAGAGCAAGGCTTTTATACTTGTGTGCTCATGGAAAAGTTGTTAGCTCAAGTGAGCTGAGCTTTCACCTTCTCAGGATAGACCATGAAACCCAATTTGAAGTGCGTATTTTGCCCACAATTCAGCACAGATTAGCTCAGCACCTGACTTTAACTAAAGTGATCCATATACCAAGATTAAAAAGAACAAAACATGGTCTGGTAGCACTTTATAGACTAACAAAACATGTAAATGGTATCATGAGCTTTCATGGGCACAGCCACTTCTTCAGATGACCGGAGTCGTCATGAGCTGTGCCCACCAAAGCTCATGATACCATCTACATGTTTTGTTAGTCTATAAAGTGCTACCAGATCATAGCCTGTTCAGGAAAAAACAAGAAAACTTGGCTACTCCTGAAGCTTAAAAAGAACACTGAGGAATGTTGTCTTTTTGAGAATAGATGGATACAAATGGCTCGAGGAAAAAAAAATTACAGATATGTGCAGTTGCATCATAGAGAGTTAGGAATAGAATTGGAAGGTGAAAAGTTGAGAGGAATGCATCCTTGTGAAAACTGAGGGTCCAAACATCTCAGCATAAAACAGAGAAGGGGAAGAAAGTTGATATAGGCAGAGTAATACAGAATTGGAATGATAATTTTAAGTTTGGATCAGTAAAGATGAGAAGAAAAGAAATTTTTTTAGGATTAAGTCAGTGATGTAATCTGAGACAGTTGGTGGACTATAAGAGGATAAGAATATCTGGAATTACAAATTGATCAGAGAGGCCATTTGCAGCCATATTGAAAATATTTCTAGTATTGTCAACTGTCGCAGTTTTATTATTAGTCTTGTGATGTATTTTATTTCTTAAAGTCCACCTGCTAGAATCAACATTGCATGAGAATCTCAGCTTGCTTACTTAAAAAAAAAAAAAAAAAAAAAAAAAAAAAAGATTCTGGCCCCTGTGGATTCAGGGAAAAAGTTTGAAAATATGGTCCAAGAGCACCATAGAACCTTAAGCTGGAAAGTAACATAGCATTCATTTTTTTACATGATTTTTGGATGTAATGCCATATCTTACTCCATGAGTCTGAGTAAAAATCAGAGCCACCTTGGCTTTCACAGAGGAGCCTTCCCACTTGTTGGTTCCAACTCCATAAACAGAGCTTTGTCAGCCTTCTGGTGAGGCCCAGGTATCCATAAACTGCCCAGGCCTTCTTTAACCCCTCACACGACCAGGCTGGGAAGCACCTAATTAATTAGGCCAATCACAGCTGTGGCATATCTCACATTAAAAGGGGTGCTTTGATGTTAAGGCTAGAAGGCTTAGTCCACTCTGACCTCAGCATGATGCAAGCCATAGAATTTCACTCAGTAATTTATGCATCAAGCCCAATAATTCATGCTGTAATTCTAACATTTATTTTAGGAGACATTCAGTCTTTAGAATGGAACTGACAAATAACTTGCCAAGCAAAGTGGTGGATTGTTTCAGTGGTTAATTACATTATTCCAAATTGAATTTGTCTAGCTTCAACTTCCAACCATTGCATCTTATTATGCCTTTTATCTAGCTGGAAAAAGAGCCTTTTACTATCAGATCTGTTCTGCGCATGTTGGTACGAACAGGTCATTATGAAGTCCCCTCTTAATCTTCTTTTAGGTTAACTAAAATGACTGAACTTTGTAAGTCTATCAATGTAAAATATATTTTCAAGTCTGAAAATCATTCCTGTGGCTAATGAGAGAGCAAAAGTAGTCACATATGTGGGGTGTGATTCTTAGAGAAAGTATTACACACGGTGTATGAATTTTTAAAATGTTGTTACTATTGTTTATGATTATGGTAGACAAATATTTATAGCCCATCAAATATCTCTATTTAGGCTTAATACAATCAATGATTTTCTTATAATTAAATGAACATGGTAAACAAACCTGGAAAACTGTTAACATTAAGATTACTAAAACTTAAGATGTTACTTGCAATGATAGATAATTATCAGCCAGAAATAGGTTTGTCAGGGTGTTTTTAAATATGCAGTCTTGCTTTTTCATTAATGTAGGGTATCTTTAAAACATGTTTGAATTAATTGCAACCCCATTATTTTTTCAGTATAGTAGTTCTCCTTTTACCTTCCTTTCTCTGATATTTTGACACTGGAGGTGAGGCAGTTTCTCTTTATTAGTCCAACTTCTGAAAGGTTATCTCTTTTACCAACAGAAGTTGGTACGGTACAAGATATTACTACATCTGTCTTCTCTTTCTAATATCCTTGGGCCAACATTGCTACAATAACATGACAAATTTTAAATTTGGCAGAGGATAAAATTTATTTCAGGAGCAAAATACAGATCTAGAATGGGACATCTTTAAAACTTTTTTTCAATCATTCCCCTCATTTTTTTTTTTCTTGCAGAAAGTGAAGGAGATGCACAAAGAAACCCAACTGAACAAGCTGGGGAGACCCAGGGGGAAGCAGCAAAACAGGAAAGCTGACCTTCAACTTTGACGGACAGGAGCAGCTGCTGCATGTTTTCAGACTGCAAGAGTTTGCTGGAACAAATTTGTTTCCATGAGCAAGTTGGTGGGGAAAAAAAATGGATGTGTTTCATTGCTGGAACTTGCTCAACATAATGCTAAAAATGGGAACACAGGTTGTGACAGCAGATGGAATTTGCTCTACCTCTGTCATTAGCAATGGTTGAAATATTATTAATCGTGGGACATTGACATCAATTAGATGGATCTTTTCATAACTACTTGATGGGGATGCTTGTAGAAAGTAGAACAAAGTAGACAATTCTTGTAGAAAAAGGTCTTTGAAGCATCAGAGGATTTAATTGTGTTATGTGGCAAAGGTTTGAGTGATCCTCAGAGTTTAACATTCTCTGGAAAGTTGATCACCGAGTAAAAGAACTACGTAGAAAGCACTGTTTTTAGAACTCTGCACCTGTAATTTACAGCTCTGTTGTTTACAATGTTTTGTATTGTACTACTTAGATGCTCCACCTGCCCTGTTTCAAATGCTCATTAAAAAATTTTCTGTTACTGTGAATTTTTCTACCACTTGTTTGAAAGGGCTGTTTTTTTTTCTTTGCATAATGTGGTGGTGTGCATGTGACAAATTAAAATGTCAACCGCTAAATTGATTATGCCTAAAATTAATGACTCATCAACACTCCATTTTATTACTAGATGAGCCTTTAGAATGATTCACTAATGTGAATATTTCCTCAGTTCTGTATGTTTTTTGTGTTTGTGGTACAGTTTGGCCACTTTGACTGTAGTTAGTTGCAGATCAGGGTTTCAAACCAAATCTTTACATTGGTTTTCTTTTTTTTCCCTATAGTTCTTTCTCAGATTTATTTATCTTGTTCTAAGCTTTTTTTAAATGAGAGAGTCCAATAATTTTATTGTTGTTGTTTTAGAGTAAACTTATAACAAGTATGGTTTGAAAAACATTTGGAAATAATGAGGCTGTTGGTGCTGGTGAAGCTGTGGTTCCTGCTATTAAACCTAATTCTAGTCTACAATGTAGAGAAATTGACCAGGTTGGCTATTCCAATATAACGGTTCTGGAATAACTATTCCAATATAATTGTAGCTATTCTGAAATAACTCCCCTCTGTGGACTTTCAGTTCTGGAATTAGTGATTCGATTCTGAACTAATTTATCTGGTTTTCTGAACAGACTAATTAATTATTCTGGTATAAAGTCACTATGATTCCAGGTTACTGTCTCCACCCAGGTAAGTTACTTTGGAATAATATTACAAAATAAGGTGTTTTGCAGTAGCTATGATGGTCAATTTTTCCCTTGGCAAAAAGGCCATAGATTTACACTATTGCTTAGTACTGGGTCAATTCCATGTCTCCCTGACCTAGGTAAATGAGAAGAATGACAAATACTGTAGCAACTGCATGGGAACCTATCACAGAGTAAAAAGAAAAGAAGGCTTTTTTTTAATTGACAGTGTCACTTTTTTCCCTTGATTTCAAATGTGCACTTTTTAATGTAAATTATTACTGATTACTAGTGTGATTGCTTTCTGGTATATTAGTCATTAGTTAATGAAACATTCTTTATTGTTATTGCCACAGCTGTTGTTTCTACAATATGTATCCTGATATTTGTCACATGGAATTTTTGTGAGACATGTAAACTCTCTGATCAGTATTCTGAGCTCATTTATTAGTGTTAATAAATAACAAAACAGCAGTTTGCTTGTGGTTCATTAGCACAGTCTGCCCCTTTTACCTCATGTTGTCTGGAAATTGGATACCTAGCTGTCAAACCCACAGCATTCTTGGTGTCTGCAGGAATAGCCTGTTTCTTTTAAGCTAAATTCTGATAAACTTATACAATTATGCCTTGATTAGTTTCACTGGGAGTCCTTTTGAAGGAAACTAAATTGTTGTTCAAACGTTTACCCTCACTTCTGCATCAGGACTTGAAATTCGGGGGGGGGGGAATGTGATTTTTCCCTTGTGGCATGAAACAGCTGAGTCTGCCAGCATGGATAGATGCCACAGGCCAGAAGATGTGGGAATTGAAGACCTAGACCAGGGGTAGCCAACCCGTTACAGATACAGATGAAGAGCCGAAATAGTGGTGGATACAGCACAAAGAACTGAGTGGGGAAAAAAGTTGAGGTGGGGAGGGGGAAAGCCCTGGCCGCCACATTTGGTCAAGCAAAAAAAAAAAAGCACAGTTTGCTCTTTTAAGAGCAGAGCAGGCATTGGCCATTTTGAAGTTTGCATGGGACACCGTGACACTCTCTGTCTTTCACACAAAAACCTTGAAGAGGTGCGGGAGCCGCAATTTTTTCTTTGAAGAGCCGCATGCGGTTCACGAGCAGTGGGTTGGCCACCCCTGACCTAGACCTTCCTTCTGTGTCTGACACCATTAAGGCAGTCAGAGATCTGAAGGAACTGAGCTGATCCCTGATCCCTAAGCCACGGCACCATGCTCCTCAAACTGCAGTATGAGCCATCGTACCATTTGTAGAACTTAGATCCTGTGATAGTGTTGCTTCTATAGGTATGGGGACATTTGTTACGCTTATAAAAGCACATGGGATCTTCTTAAGGGAAAAAGTTATGCACTATGTGTGTTAATACAAATAAAGCAGCTAATATATGTTCAGAGGGCATGTCTACACAGCAGGGCAAAACTCGAATTAAGATGCACAACTTCAGCTGCATCAATTATGTAGCTGAAGTTGAAATAGCTTAATTCAGCTATTGGTCCTGGCTAAACAGCAGGAAGTCAAAGGAAGAACACTCTTCCTTCGACTTCCCTTACTCCTCGTAAAGTAAAGGTTACAGGAGTCAGAGTAAGAAGTGCTCCAGCTAGACATTATTTCAAAATAATGGCTTGCTGTGTACACGTGCATTTTATTGTTTTGAAATAATGGCAGTTATTCTGAAATAATGCTGCTGTGCAGACGTGACCAGTGTGAGAGGGATACACACTGTCCCACCAGTTGTTATAGTTACCACTCGGGTGGCCAGCCATATTGATCACAGGTAGGATGAAGCAGGGCTCTGTTAGCCACGACATGATGTTCCTGGGTAGCGTTGGTAGGCCAGAACCCAAAAGATCATGGCAAAGCAGCTTCTTTTATAGTAGTTTTCCTTCATTGGCATCAGAAAGTTTCACACAATCGTGCTGTAATCAATTGCCATTTGACAAGTGCTTATTTTCTTCTCATATCATAGCTATCTTGTCCCAGAGGATAGGTGCTTGCCTTATATTTTAGAGTCCTCAATCTGCCCTTCATCCATACCTCAATGGGGATGTGCAGCAATCTCCTGGCACCTTTACTTCTGTCCTCTGCTTTGCCCTAGAATATCTGGCCTGGAAATGGCCTTCACACTTATTTTCTAACACCCATTCCTCATTCACACAAACAAAACAGGGTTGATTTCTTTGTTACACAGAAATAAAAATGTGTGAGCAGGAATATCAAATACAATTTAAAGAAAACAATCATCTCACTTACTTCACAATGCTAATTTTAAATCTTAAAACAGTGGTGACTATAAGAGTCTATTGCTGCCTTGGAATCAGCTTCACGACACAAGATTCTGGTGGATGTACCTTCGCCCAGGGTACACATAGACCATTCCTTTCTTCTTTCAAAAAGGGTGGCTGGCAAGATACAAGTCATACTCATAAAATACACCAATACATTTAATACCTGAACTACTACATTATTATTTTTATTCTAACTTATACATAACCTAAAATAAGATTTCTCTACTACATATGGACACATCAATACAAGTGACACCATCACAGCACCTAGCCACATAAATCGCATCCTCAAGGGCTCCTCCACCTGCATATCCACTAATGTGATATATGCGATCAAGTGCCAGTAATGCCCCCTGCCGTGTATATTGGCCAAACTGGACAGTATCTATGCCAAAAGATAAATGGACACAAATCAGACATCAGGAATGGTAACCTGCACACATACCTGTAGGGCAGTGGTCTCCAACCTTTTTACACCCAAGATCACATGGAACGAGGAAAAAAAAAACATCATCCCAAACCCCCCCCCCCCCTCCCCAAGCCTCACTAATGTGGCCCCTACTGTGCTGGTGGGAGCAGGGGACATGGTACTAAGGAAGGGTACTGGGGCAGGGGACAGAGTGCTGGGATGGGGGCAGGGTTCTGCAGCAGGGCACAGGGGAGAGGGGACAGGGTTCTGCAGCAGGGGACAGAGTGCCAGTGGGGGCCGGGAGTCCTCTGCACCAGCCTCTTCCCAGGACTCTGCCCCTTCCTCCTCTCCCTCCCCCCCCCCCCCCCGGCAGAGGAGGGCAGCCCCTGTGTGCGCCTCCTCCGGGGCCAACTCCCCTTCCCACAGAGGAGGGAAGCCCCAGTGTGAACCTTCTCTGGGGACCACCTGCTCCCCCTCCTCCCGCAAGTTCCAGCACACCACGGATCTGAGGGAGGGTCCAGATGATGAAGATGTCATCGATGTAGTGTAGGTAGAGAAGGGGCATAAGTGGACAAGAGCTGAGGAAGCGTTGTTCCAGGTCAGCCATAAAAATGTTGGCGTATTGTGGGGCCATGCGGGTGCCCATAGCAGTGCCACTGGTCTGGAGATATATATTGTCACCAAATCTGAAATAGTTGTATGTGAGGATAAATTCACAGAGTTCAGCCACCAGTTGTACTGTGGCATCATCAGGAATACTGTTCCTGACAGCTTGTACTCCATCTGCATATGGGATGTTTGTGTAGAGAGCCTCTACATCCATGGTGGCTAGGATGGTGTTTTCTGGAAGATCACCAATGCATTGCAGTTTTCTCAGGAAATCCGTAGTGTCACGGAGGTAACTGGGAGTGCTGGTGGCGTAGGGTCTGAGTAGAGAGTCTACATAGCCAGATGGTCCTTCAGTGAGAGTGCTAATGCCCGAGATGATGGGGCGTCCAGGATTTCCAGGTTTGTGGATCTTGGGTAATAGATAGAACAATCCTGGTCAGGGCTCTAAGGGTGTGTTGATTTGTTCCTGTGCTTGTGTAGGGAGTGTCCTGAGCAGATGGTGCAGTTTCTTAGTGTATTCCTTAGTGTGGTCTGAGGAAAGAGGCCTGTAGAATTTGGTATTGGAGAGTTGTCTGCCAGCCTCCTTTAGGTAGTCAGACCTGTTCATGATGACAACAGCACCTCCTTTGTCAGCTTCTTTGATTATAATATCAGAGTTGTTCCGGAGGCTGTGGATGGCATTGCGTTCTGCATGACTGAGGTTACCAGGCAAGCGATGCTGTTTTTCCACAATTTCTACTTGTGCACGTTGACGGAAGCATTCTATGTAGAGGTCCAGACTGTCATTTCAGCCCTCAGGAGGAGTCCACTTGGAGTTCTTCTTCTTGTGCTGTTGGTAGGAAGGTATCTGTGTGTCATTCTGTCTTTTGTAGAAAAATGGCTACTTTGAAATCCATTACTGAATGACCAGGGAGGCTAAAGTGTTCCCCTACAGCCATGGTCACCAACCGGTCGATCGCAATCGACTGGTTGATCGCAAGGGATCGACCAGTCGATCACGAGGCGTTTGGCCCCCCCAACCTCAAGAAGCCCCACTACCTGCCTCCAGCGAAAATGGAGGTAGTGCCGGCTTCCTGCGGGGTGGACAGAAGTCCTGCAGCTGTGTGCCATTTCCAGGGATTCCAGACATTTAGCTCACAGACATTTACCTCCCCCCCTCCCATCTCCCTTCTGTTCTGAAATTTGATTTGTCCTTTTCATATGTGTTCATTTTTTTAAATTGTATCCTTTGGTATATATGGTTGTGACAATTTTCTTCCACTATTTGATCTGAGGAAGTGGGTCTGGCCCACGAAAGCTCATCAGCTAATAAACCGTCTTGTTAGTCTTTAAAGTGCTACATAGTCCTGTTTTTTATTCCTTAAATAGTCTATAAGGTGCCATAGGACTCCTCATTTTTTTTGCAGATGCAGACTAACTCAGCTACCCCCTAGGTAAAACAAAACTATTTATAAATTCTTAACCTCGAGTATCAGGTTATTATGTTTCTGGAGTATCAGTAATTGCCCTCATTAGCATATGTAAAAGTATAAACAGGTCCACATTTCATATTTCTAACTTCACATATAAGAATGATATATACACAAAACTAGAATATGCACATTCAGCAGATCATGACTTAAATGTTACATGAAGTGTTTTACTTAAAGCATCTTTAAGTAATTCATATTCATCAGCCAATTTTCATAAAGCCTGGGAGTACACAACAAATGGCATTTTGCTTCTATAGGCTCTGTCATTTTTCTTCTATCTTTTTGCTCAAAGTCTCTTTAAGGACCCACAAAAGGGAGTGATGGTGGAATAGCTCATCTCATTATTTGTTTACCAGTTGGGCCTAATACACATTTGGTTAATTAATTTCTGGTCCACATCTTCTATTTTTACTAAGCATCAACTCAGTCCCTAAGATATGTCAACAGGACTTTGTTTAGACTAATAGTCTGTGTCTCTTACATATATTTTTCCATTAACATGAGTTATAGGTTATTGTGACATTTTATGAACTTTCATGTACTTTGTACTGCTGGGCTCACAATAAGAGTGAATTTGTAGGCCCAATTATCACAGCAGGCCCCTTCAGATGGAGTGCTTGTTTTAAGCTGAAGCTCTGATTAACTTGTAACCACAAAGAAACCCTTTAAAGTGAGGTAATGTCCACTCTACTTATTAGCATGCAATTAAGTTCTTTTATTGTTTTTATTATATTTTATCTGTAATGTTTTTTACCTTAAGAATAAAGTACTTCTTGCATAAGAAGTAACTTATAACTGGTACCCGTCACTCTTATCAGTCTCTCAGGAAAGCAAGCAGGCTGGTTTAGGCAGACTATCTATGCTGGCAGATACACAGTGAAGGCAGAGCTCTGCAGTCCTGGAATACCCCTGGTCAGGAGGGAGAGATGCGGGTCTCCACCCAGAAAAGCAACAGGTGAGTTGTTGCAAGCTGAGAATGGATGTCCTTGATGAACCACTGAGGGAAAATATAGGTGCAGTTGTCCTGAACTGTGACAGGCATTGGGGTCAGGGGCACCCTACATCTGCAGTTCTCAAACTGTCTCAGGACCCTAACAAGAGTTGTTGCAATTCCATTTTAATTAGGTCACAGGGGCTGACTTCGATTTGATTGGGCCAACAGCAGAAACTGAAGCCCAAGCCCCACCACTTGGGGCCAAAGCAAAAGTTTGAGGGCTTCCAGCCTTCATAGCAAAGTTCAGGTTACAGGCATTCTGCCTGGGGCTAAAGCCCTTTGTTTTCACCTTCACCCCACTCTGCCTATGGTGGTAGGGCTCATGCTTTGGCCCTCCTCAAGCTGGGCAGTGGGGCTTGGGTAGGATCAGGCTTCAATGGCCCCCTTCTTGGGGTTGTATTATTTTTTGTTGTGAGAAGGCGATTGTGATGCAATGAAGTTTAAGAACCCCGGCTTTAGATAACTTAGCTGATACATGGGCCTAAAACTGGCTCTCAGATTTCAAACATAACTGTGATGTGCTCCAACAGCGTGTAGCCACACAGGAACCCCCACCTATAACATCCATCTTTGCTTGCCTGGAAGCATACAGGGCACACAGAGTAGTAAAATCAGCATAATCTTTGAAGCCTTGACAGGAGGCCCAGATATGCTAGCTCACAGTGACCCTGGATGGGTGTAAACAGAGATATGCCAATTGTTGACCTCGAGGCTGTGAGAACTGTCTTGGCTGGCACCTATATTGATACGAACACACAGCCGTCTGTGGGGGGAGGAATCTCTTGCCCAGAAAAGAATGTCTAGTACTTACAATTTAGTTATCTCTCTTGAAAAAATTAAGTTGAAACTCCCTTGTAAGAACAGGTGTCACAAAGACGGACCAACACAATTTGCCCACCTTAGATAAGACAGAGGATACAGGCCCCTATGGATATAAAGATGGGTCCAGCAGCACACTTACTCTGAGCGTCAATCAACCATCTGTCTGCTGGTCGGGTTAGGTGATTGGCCTCCCGAGGTTCCACGGGGACACCCACCTCGTATTCGTCTTTCCTAGGAATTGAGGGACTGGCACTGGCCTGAAAAGCTGGAGTCGAGAGGCACAGAAGGGGGGTAAAAATTGTACCTGGTTGCGTCCTTTGTCTTAAGTGTACGCATAGACTTAGAGCTCTTTAAAGATTAAGCTGTCACTTGGTACCATTATTTCTATTTTCTATCTTTATTTTCTTTGTAACCATTTTTAAGATCTATATTTGCTAGCAGTTAAGAAATAGAGCAATAGCTATTGTAACCATATGATTTATAAACTTCTTTAATAAACTTGTAACTATTTAAGCTTTAACCTGACTCCTTCAGTTGCTGTAATAGAACCAAGCACAATTTAAAAGAACTCCAGCCGGTCATAGGGGCTGACGCAAGCAGAGCTGGGCATTTGGATCATGCCGCCTCCAGGGAGCAGAGGCATAGGGGCACCCCTCAGCCTTCCATAGGCTGCCCACTACGGAGGGACCTCGGTTCTAGCAGCTAAAGACACGGGTGTAATAAGCTCTCCTGTAAAAACTCTGGGGCGTCTGTCAGCCTGTTGGCTGCCCGCCACGAAGGGACCCAGGTCCTAGCGGTCAAAGACACAGACATAAAACTTCTCGGGGCGCCTGTCGGCCTCCCCTAAGGCCACCGGCTGTGACAGGACCTCGTGTCCTAGCAGTTGAAGACTCGGGTGTAACACACACACACACACACACACTGCCCTGACCATCAGCTGACACAGAGCAGCCTCACTGCTACAGCAGGAGCATGATGCAGCACCAGGTTCTCTTTGGGGAGAGTGCAACGCTCTGGCTAGATACTCTTAAATCCCCAGGTTTTAATTAGACCAAACCAGAATGTGCTGTAAACTAGAATTGTAGCTGGAAACTTTTCCTCTATCGCTGCGTGCTTGCCAGCTAAATACAAAACACAATTTTGCTTGTCTTCAAGCTCTTGGTCAGGTGATTTTAATAAGACGAGACAAATTACGAGGAAGACAGATGGTGAAGGTGTATAATACATATTCCACTTATGTTTGTTTATGTTAATTGCAACAACTATCTTGCTATAAGTATTGAGGTTCATGCAAATAGCAAGATTCAAACAAACAGAATAATAGGATAATTCATTAATAGCTGTTTACAAGACTACCTGGCATAGGATCTTATAACTACTTTGAATGTCAACAGCTGTTTAGAGAGATTTAGCCTGTTCAATGTAACTATACATGTAAGAAAATAAACATAACTATTGAAAACAGTACAACTGTTGTGCACAAGCTCCTGTTGGAAGCAGCAACATTGTGTCATTTTGCAATATGTTCTGTGTACATGATGGAAAGATGGGATGCGGGAAAGCAAAGGTTGCTTAGTTTCTGATTACACGTGTGTACACACATACACATACTCTTTCTCTCCTCCTCCCGCCCGTGATACCTTCAGGATAATGTGTTATGTTTCAACACAGCAGGTGCTCTAAAATGTTTGGAAAAACTCAAGACTTTTTAATTCTGGTGTTGTTGTTTTTAAATTGTAGTATGTGTATTCAGTCCCTAATGGCACTGAGAACTTCTTTGGTATTTAAAAAAATTAATTATAACAGTTGAGATACCGCATTCTGATAAACGTTGACAAATGTACAGGCTGTAAAGAGCTGCATCCCTATTTCTAAACTCAATTTGCAACAACAAAGCACCATTCAAAACATACTGGCATCTTTCTTCGTTGATGTACCATTTCTCTGTAGTTAAACAATTACTAATTATTTCATGTCAAAGTATTCTCACTTCTGTTACTTAATTTAGATCCACATTCAGCTATGAGAAAAAAATTGCTGCTTCCACTGGAGGAGAAAAGCTTCTGATCACAGAAGGGCTAGCAATATCGCAGTTTGATTTACAAAGAGACGAGAGGCCAATCAAAGAGTAAGTAAAGGGGAAAATGGTGGATCACCGTTAGAGCCTTGCAAATCAGGATATTTGCTTTATCTGTATGGAAAATGTGGACCATGTTTGTGGATCAGATGTGCCTACAAATTCTGTATTCACCCAGGACTCTAGTCATCATATTGCAATATTGCCACGTCTGTTTGGTACAGGAGGGAGAGAAAGTCTCAGGCACGTTGGGCCTTGCCCATTGAGAGCATTGCAAATGAGAAATTTTTTGTGCCTTATGTGTTAATCTGGGCTTGCTCCACTGTGCATCAGTTGAAGTTTCTTTAGCATCTGAATTGATTCCCATTGCAGTCATTAGACTTGGAGCTCACAAACACTTGGATCATTTGGTTCTTGTGTGAGCTGGTGGGATTTAGCTGCCTGCCCGGCAATCAGGAAAATGCTGTTTTTGTCTAACAATAATATATCTACTAGAAATACACATTTTAAAGAAGTGCTTTCAGGAAACATGAGCTATCATTTCATTTTATATTTTTTTAATTGCTGTCATCATCAGGATATTGCTATTTGCATACCCGTGGTCCCTCTAAAGACAGAGGTGTAACTCGCATAAATTAGCACAAATGTGAGATTGTACGTGTAAGCAAAAATGTTCCTTTGCCCCAATGAAGATTCATGAGGGCTTTTTAAAAAATTGTTGCTTTGAAGGAAAAATAACTATCATGCTGAGAAAACTACATCTATGCCTACCTGCCTTGGAGTCTAGATGAACAGTCATTTTTACCAGCCCTCATGTTTCCCATTAGCACCACCAAGATATCATCCTTTGCCTAGCAACATAAATTTAATCTTTATTTCTGAAGCCTACCCTCTTATCTATATCATTTCCTTGACTTGCCAGGTTTTATCTGATGCAACACTACCTATGAGATATGTAAGTTAACATCACATTTACTCATACACTTCACACAAGCTTAATTAACATACACCCCCTGTAGAACTGAGCAGAAACTACAAACCTACAAAAACAAGCAATTTTGAACTGTCATTTCTGGTACATAAGCAACATTTGCAAAACTGGCCAAGAAGGGCTTGTCTGAGAAGGGCTTGTCTGGTCATTAATTATGTGACTGACCCCTCCTATAAAATCCAAGTTATATTAAATTCATGTATTTATTATGATATAGATCGCCTAACTGATATTTTAGATTAGCATGCCCAACATTGTTTTAAATCTAGTATTTAGTGGGCATAATATATTGTTGTTGGACAAGTACAGATGACCACTAGACAGACCAAAAATTCGTTCTGCAGATCCCATGAGAAAACTCTTTGGCCAGAAATGGAAATGTCCTTGCAACAAAATAGAATGGTGTGGTGTCAACTTACGTTCATGGAGGAATGGATGAAGACAAGCCTAACAAAGGTGATACTCTGAACACTTAATCCCATAATAATGTTATATTTAATCAAAGGGGCCTGGCCTCTTTCAGGGACTGACAGAGTGGGAGAGCCAAATGCCCCATGGTGGGTGAAACCAGGAAGACCTAGGCCACCATGCTAGAAGCAAAAGGACAGGACAGGAATAGACAATATGGAGGAGGATCCTGCAGCTCAGTTGAGTGGCAGCCACTGAGGGAGACAGATGCTTCCAGCCTGCTACTGGAGCTGGAACCCATGGAAGACTTGTTAGCCCAAGAAAACATCCCAGTGCCAGGACTGCTAGACAGGCCTGATGCTGAGGAGCTGCTATGATTGCCATTGGCAGTGCACCTGAAGAGAGGGAGGAGGATCTTGGGGTTCAGGTACGCTCTATGGGGAGAGGAACAAGTGGTCCAGGGCAGCCGAGTACTGTCTGGCTATAAAGCTGGCAGACTCTAAGGGTATGTCTACACTGCCACCCTAGTTCGAACTAGGGTGGTTAATGTAGTCAATCGAAGTTGCAAATGAAACCTGGGATTTAAATATCCCGGGCTTCATTTGCATCTTGCCGGGCGCCGCCATTTTTAAATCCCCAGTAGTTCGGACTCCGTGCCCGCAGCTACATGCGGCATGGAGTAGGTAGTTCTAATTAGGCTTTCTAATTCGAACTACCGGTACACCTCGTTCTACCTGCAATGAGGTGTAACAGTTAATCCGAACTAAGAACTTAGTTTGGATTAACTTCTGACTGCTGCGTGTAGCCGCGGGCAGTCAGTTCGAACTAAGGGGATTTAAAAATGGCGCCCGCACGGGAACATGCAAATGAAGCCCGGGATATTTAAATCCCAGGCTTCATTTGCAAGTTCGAATGCCTACATTAGCCACCCTTGTTCAAACTAGGGGGCTAGTGTAGACATATCCTAAGATTCTTTCAGAGAATTATGATTTCACACTGGGGAAGAAGCAAAAGAGCAAGCTGACTTATAAAGCAGAGCAATCTTGATTACCTAACAGTAACAGCAAGACTATAGAAAATTATTGGCACAAGGGGGTTATTTCATTATTTTATTTTTTAGAAGATCTTCCCCATGCTAAAAAAATTAAATAAGACATCAAGCAGGAAAAGCAAATGATCATAGGAAAAAAATTCCTCTCTGGGGTTGACCTAAACAAATCTGAAGATTATGAAGTGGTTTGATTACTGACTCAATCATGTCTTAGTTTCCACTTACTTAAATTTTAACAAAACATATCTGCCTCCTGGTGGTCATCTGTAGTATGTTAAGTAGAAAAATTTAGAAATGAAATCTGTCTAATTGTGGAAAGGGGTGTCTAAGGTAGAAAGGATCCAGAAAAATATTAATGATCGAGAAAGACTAGTTGAAATCATAAAAACAAAATATTGTATGCCATCTGCCTTTTACATGTATTCATTGACTTGGGACTGATGCCTCACCCAGAGTTTTTCCTTAATAAAATAAAAGACTTTAGCCTCAGACCATTCCCACGAGATGTACCCATTTCCTCAAAGGAAGAAACCTTTTCATCTAGCTTAGGCAGTGGTGCTAAATTCAGGAATGTATAATTGTCTTGTTTTCCTACAGGATACTGACTGCCAAAAGGGGTGCCCACAGAATTCATTCAGGATTCTCATGTCTGACAGCAGTTCTGCTTAAATTGTTTTCTTTCTTTGCCACTCTCCCAGCAATCCTGTAGGCTTTTTCCACAATGTTGTTTGCAAGTTAGAAGCTGGTTTTGAAACTTAGATAGATCTGAATACACCAAGATCTGCATTTGCCAGGTAGTTTGTGTTTATCAGAAGTCAGCGATGAAAAAATACCAAAAGAAATTTCAAATAGCAAGTCTGAAAGAAGACAGAAGCTGTATTACAAGACTAGAATACACAAGGGCTGAAGGATTGATCACTATGGCTACGTCTACACTACAAGTTTTCTCAGCAAAAAATATGCAAATGAGGGACTCATTTCCATGAGTCACTATCTCATTTGCATATTTTCTGCAAAGGTATAAATCTTGTGGAAAAAGGGATTTTTGCACAAAAGAAAACGTCTACACTGCTTGTTTTTGTGCAAAAAACCCCAGTGCAAAAACGCAATTCATGCAATGAGTCCCTCATTTGCATATTTTTTGCCAAGAATACTCGTAGTGTAGACATAGCCTATGGCCTTATCTTAAGTTACCTGACCAGGATCCAGGTTATAAAAGGGTACATGTGTTCCAGATGCAAAGTAGAGTCTAGTATCCATTGACTTCTGGGGCACCAAGCCCATGAGAGATCCACTCTATTTTGGACAACAAAGTAAAAAGGGAGCTATGTGAGTGTGGAAAGGGAAACTAGGTCATTTTATTCATTTAAATAAATCTGCCATTTTATCAGAGATGCTCAGTACTACAGGATCCAAGAGAAACAAACTGTGCCAATAACTGGCTTACAAATAAAATTATATCAATAGTTCCAAACATGTCACAACAACATGAGAACTGAAACTGAGTGTCATTGTGTAATGTATATGCAAAAGTCTCTGCCAAACCATGTATTTCTCTAATGCTGAACAAAGTCATTCAAACTAATACCAACATCTGCTTTGGTTCTCTTCCACTTTTTCCACCGGCCCTGCCAAAACATATGTGTTGCTGACTCATGCACTCACTTCAGAATCAGCCAGATGTCTTGCCTTTTCTCTTTGTTCAAAAGAGGACACTCTGGCAGGCTCCAGCATGTGGTTGATAGCCTTGGCTACCTGCATGAGAATGGCTCTGATACTGGATTTTCCCACCCCAAACTGGTTCCCTACTGAGCGATAGCAAACTTAGGCATGGCAAACTCCACTGGGTAATGGCCACGCACTACTGCATGGGAACGGGCAGGTCTCATGCAGGTGTCCTATCACCTGAGGGCAGGGGTGAGCCACTCGCAGAGCTCCAGGAAAGTTGCTTTGCACATGCAGAAGTTCTGAAGCCACTGCTGACTGTCCCATTCTTGCATGATGATGTGGTCCCGCCAGTCTGAGCTCATCTTCCTCCATGAGAAGCGGTGTTCGACTGTGTCTACGGGATCGACGGGTGTGCACAGAGGAAGGAGTGCCAAGACTGAGCTGAGTAGGGCCTCCAGTCCATGCTGGGGTTCGTTGTCCTTGTCCCAGTGGAGCAACATGCAAGCACAATGGAAGTTCTGTACTATGAAGTGTAGCATAAGAGCTATAAGCATGGCAATGCTTTGCAGCAGCTCTGGCTCCATGGTGTCAGCGCTGTGGCATACATGCAGGCACCCAGAGCACGAGAAGGTGTGTGCCCACTGCATCCCCTTTCTTTCCTGCAAGAGGGAGGCAGTGGAGGAGCAGCTTGTGAGACACGGCCATACAGAGGAGCTCTGTAAGTACGTGACGCAGCTTGCAGGACCAAGCAGCCACAGGAACTATCTGTCCTCCTGGCACCCTCCCCACAGTGCTTCTGGGGGCTCTTATTCTGAGGCAGGCTCTGTTAAATATGGACGTACTACTTCAGACTTATTTTTAGGCTTCCCCATAGTGAGGACACACTAGTTTGAATTGGTTAAATTAGGACTTTTTAAGTCAAATAGTTTCCTTGTGTAGACATGGCCTTAGTGAAAAGCTCCCCCTCCCATTGCTAGTCTCAAGCCAGCCAATTCCTCCCAACAGTGATACTGGTTTAAGTTTGGCACTTTAGTCCAGCATTCTCTGGTGTGGCATGATTTTAGTTAGCCGGACGCCCACTTATCAAGGGTGTGGCCAAGTTTCCTGCTGTTCTATAAAGTTTGTTTACAGCCACCAGTCTTGGCAGTCAGTGCTCTGTGCTGTTATTTAGCCACAATTTACCCCTAAATGTCTTCTAAGAGCCCAGTAAGCAGTGGAAGTGTTGGTAATGCTGCTAGACAATACTGACCTTTCTTGGTTCCGCAAATTCTCTGGTTCAGCACCGGTCAGGTCCTGAAGGTGCCAGACTAAAGATATTTAACCTGGACTTATGTATAATATTTTTGAATGTAGTAGTACAATCTCTCAAAGATGTATATGCACATGACAAAATAAGGACTTAGTTGTCAAGTTCTACAACAGAAAACTGGATTAATTTTTGCCAGGCATTAAGAAGCCTGGCAGTGTTTGACAAGCTTAAACTCCTATTTGTCTTCGTTTTACTTATATATATGCTTGAATAAATATACCTCATGGAAATGATATGAGATGTTGGGCCCTTGATTTAGCATATATATTGCAGTAGGTATTATACAGTCATACCAACCTATTGCAAGTACCCTAATGGTGAACAGGCAATTTTGTTTTAAAGTCTTTCCAAGCTGTCAAAACTCACCATGAGAATTAAATTGGTAATTTCTATAAACTGGTCCATGAGGCTGTACAACAGGAGATATAAATGTATTGTACATTAAGTGAAGATGTTGCACAGATTCTTGATGTGCACACGAAAAAAATGTTTGGCTACCAATTGCTTATTCATAACCTCATCTAACCCAAATAGAAGTTGTGTAATGAAGATGATTTTGGCCAGGGACTGATTGTTTTTAGTTACTCACATCACACCTGGAAATAAGTATGTAACTGTTGTAATCTAAGGCCTCAGCCCTCAATGCGCAAAGCACTTTGGCTTTGATCTAACCTTCCTTGAAGCCAACAAAAAGACTTCCATTGATGTCAATTGGCTTAGACTAAAGCCCTCAAGCAAGTGTTTAAGTCCCATTAAAGTTATAAATCACAGAAACACAAAAAGGCTAGACAAACACTAGAGATCAGGTCTGGAGTTTTGAGAGGCAGTAACTGTTATGTTTTAATGTCTTGTGTCTTGAAATCCGTTTATAACATCATGCTCTAGCTCACTTGTATCTGTACAAGATGGGATATGGCCATAGCCTCTCCTCCTCATTCCCATTAAGGTATCTTGTGCTAGAGGGATGTGAATGAAAAGAGTTGCCTTGTCTCATGGGATTAGTTGGCCCTAACTACTATGCATCTGTACAGCAGGTGGGCACAGCTTGGCCTATGCCAAAAGGTCGCCTCAGCAAACTTTCAGCACCCAGGAGGAGATTTCCCATTCTCACCTGTTTAGCACTGCTTTTTAGGGCCCTGGGCAAAGGCAGAAGATTGGGCTTGCTTCCAAAAGCCTTAGGGTATGTCTAAACTGCAGGTGGGAATGTGCCTTCCACCCCATGAAGATGGACATGTGCTAGCTCTGCTGGAGGCACCACTTGTGGGGTGGCTCAAGCTAACCACCCAAATAAAATCGTGCCTGAACCTGTGGGTTCCTACTCGGGTGGCCATGCCACGAATATCCACACTGCTATTTTTAGTATGCTATTTAACTAGGCTAAAGTACATTTATATCTACCCAGGCTGGGGAGGTTTGCTCCCAGCCACTGTGTAGACAGATCCACATTGTCTTCCTTGGAACTCCCTAGCAATCATAAATATCATAGATCCATTAGAATGTACTAAACTGAATTTCAAGTGAGGATTCTCCCTTGACTCCTTAGCTCTGCACTGTTTAGTAATTCAGCAGTACCAGAATAGAAGGACAAATCCTGCTGCCTGCTATACTGGAGTAAAGCCATAGCAGCAGCTCTGAAATGAATGTTTCATAGATTTTAAGGTCAGGTAAAACCAATATGATTATGTAAGCACAACATGCAACCTCAAACAGTAATTAATCCCTTCTTCTAGGATGCAATTCAACTTTATCTTTTAGAAAGGCTTAAATGTTGTTGTAGATCCAGAACAAATGAACCAAAGTCAATGTTGTTACTCCCGATTTACATGTGAGTGACTAGGAGCAAGATCTGGCCCCAAGCTTTTTAGGCCTCAGTCATACAATCTGATTCATGCAGGCTGACTCTTATGATGATGTGGAGTCTCATTTTGGGACTCAGTGTGGGTGCCAAATGGCAGGACTGGAGCCTTAGTTTAATCATTCCATGGTATCTATGCCCTTCAGACATTTAATAGGCTGACAAAGAGCAGCTTCCATTTTAGAGTCCACAGAATAGTTTCTTCAGACTGAATGCCTACGACACTGAGGAGACTATTCTGTAGACACTAGAAATGGAAGCTCCTACAGAATAGAAAGATCTATTCTGTTGGAGTATGTCTATACTTGCTCCCTAGTTCGAGCTAGGGATGCAAATGTAGGCGACCGAAATTGCTAATGAAGCGGGGATTTAAATATCCTGTGCTTCATTACCATGATCTCGCCAGCGCGTCAGTCCGCTCGCCAGCTGATTCGAAAGTGAAAGTGCGCTCCTGGACGCGTTAGTTCTAACCAAATCCCTTGGTTCGAACTAATCAAAAAATGAGGAGGTTTGGTTCGAACTAACGCATCCAGAAGCACACTTACACTTTCGAATCAGCTGGCAAGCAGAGTAACGCACCGGCAAGAAGTGATTACTCAAATACACACACACACTTCTCATTACTTGAATCTTATAAAGCTACTTTAGGACTATGTTCTTTCAGGTATGTGCATGCACTACAGCTTGTTGCTTTCTGTATGAGAGCTGTAAACATGCACATCTGAGAACAGAATTTGGCTCTAAAAGACTAAAGTGCAAACTGATATAAAGCAAAACTTACTCAAAACTTGAACTGTACTTTTTTTTCCCTCTTTATTTGCCAGTTACAAGGAATGATGGGGAAATAAAGATACTGCAATAAACACTGGAAGAGAATTCCTTTTATTTTCCATGTACAAATTCAGGACCTGCTCCTGTAAATTATATTTGCAGAAGAACACTTACTTACACAGCAATGTCCTATTGATGTCCTGTGGTAATGGCTCTTGTTAAACAAATGATCATTAAAATATCCACCAAAATAATTATGCTATAGGCTTTAAGGCCAGAAGGGACCATCATGATCACATGGTCTGAATCTCCTGTATGTTGCAGGCCATAAAGCCTCACCCACCAACTCCCATAACCTCTGGCTGAGTTATGGCAGACCTTAAATCATGACTTAAAGACTTCAAGTTAAAGAGAGACTCCACTATTTATACTAATTACACCTGCAATGCTCCCATACCCATGAGGTAGAAAAGGCAGGAGGGAGTCCAGAATCTCTGCCATATATGGGTCAGGATGGATTTTTCCCTGGTCAGATTAGCAATCAGACCTTGAGCATAAGGGAAAGACCCATCTGTCAGACACCTGAGAAAAAACGTGCTATAGTATTTCAGAGCCATCGCACATCTAGTGTCCCATCATGTTATAATATGATTAGAGACAGTGGTGCTGTTATATATAATCTTCCAAGTATTTTTTTCTTAGCATGAGAGCAAATGTTCATCCTTAGGATGGCAGGTTACATGGTAATGGTTTGGTTATTTAAGATCATGGGTAGAAGGAGCCATGGACAGGCAGCTGGTCATTCATTCTTGGCCATTGTTTCTGATTAAAGTCTATTCCAGAGATGGAGTTTCTCCCTGGAAATTTGAGATCCTTGAAAGGGTTCTGCCTGCTCTTTGTACAAGTCTGTTTCAGGACTGGTGTATAAGTAACTACAAATAAGTTACACTAAAAATATACCATGACTTATTTCCATTAGAAATCAGATATGTCAGGCCATTAATCTGCTACTGTTCTCCAGACCATTCTCTAATCAAAATCTCAAGTGATAAAAATCTATAGAATACTGAAACTCGATAAACAAACAAGCCTTCACCGCAGGGTAAGTATTCAAAGCCTGCCAGAAACAATAAAAGAATAGAAGTGAGCAGTCACCATCTCAAAGTGATCGAAACAGCACACGGATGAATTATGTATAGAATCTTAGCACAAGTCTGAGCACAGCAAACATGTTACAGTTGATTTCCATTAACATGGTATTAAAGCATACCAAAAAAACTCCAAGTACTGGAGAGTTCGTCAAAGTTTATCTGGAATATCTTCTAAACGTCAGCAGTTTACCATGCTAGCTGGACAAGTTCCAGTAAGGAAGGTGAATATGTTGCACCATTCTTATGAGATTAGAAAACAAGCTAGTATTTTACTATCTTTTAATTATTATAATTGACCTATCATTTAACATGTTTTGGTAATTCCAATGGCATTTAGCAACAACATTTCAGTGGGAAGAGGGCATTTGCGTTATTTGTCCAAACTAGTTTACAGATTTGGAGACACTGACTAAGATTATGTAATTATGAAATGGCAGTGCCTGCTATTTTAATTAATAAACAATTATATTCAATTCTTTGTAGTTCCATGGGACCTTTCATCTGAGGACATTATAAACTTTAATTAATCCTCAGATCACCCCTGTGATGTAGATAAAGAGTATATACAGATCACTTCACCCACTATTGAAAGGCAGCCACCTCTGGGGTGGAAGGCACTAGTTGTTTAACAGCCATACAAGATATGAAATAAATGAATATTGCATCAAATGGTGAGACTAGAATTTGCAGGGTTGTATGTACATTTAATGTCACTCAACTGGTAGTTGACCGAGATGCTGGGATTAATACTTTTCTACTTTAGAACACCAAATTCAACTGACCCTCCAAACCAGTTGAGGTTTGTTTGTCAACTTATGGACCCTTTCCTATGTTTCTTTGAGACAAATCATCTATTGAAATGATGGGTGGTTTCTTATAAAGAGAGAGACAGAGAGCACCTCCAGACTATAAGGTTGTCATATTTTATGCCCAAACTTCTTGAAAGTGTACACTGAACACTTGAAAAGATCAAATACTTTCAGAATATAACATACAAAACAAAAAGGCCCAATATTTGCCTTTATATTTATATTGCAACTATTTCCCATTGGTGAGCTAAATGAGGCAAAATTAAGGTCAAAACAATTTAAAAAACAAACACAGCTCCTTAAATGGATTATTCTATATACTTTAAGAACAAAACATACTTCTAAGTAAAAAGCAGAATCTAATATGTGAATATGGTCAACTGTATTTTTATTATAGATTTGTCTGTCTTGAGTTTTATTAGGAAATTAAAATGAATAGCCTCAGAGCATTGATGCTGTCCATTACAATAATATATTTACATATTATTCATAGCAAATAGTGTAAAGATAGGCAATCATGTACCTGCATCATGCCTTGGTTTCCCCATCTCTAAAATGGGGATGATATTAGTTTTTGATTTGATATTCAATGCAATTGTATAGCTGTATGTCTGGCATTTTGTGGTTGGACAATATTAAAATAAGTTCTATATCAATTCGCATTTTCCCAGAATAGGAAGTGTATGTTAGCTGCATGTGTTTCTATTGGTGGTGCACATCTGCACATACTTTGGTGCACATAACAAAGTTTGTTCTGCACAAGGATGGAAAAACTTTGAGAGAGCATTGGTCAGGATACCACCCCTCAGAAACTGGACTGTAATGTGTTGGAATGATAACAAAACTCAAATATTTCTAGAGGCATAGCAAATTACAAGATGTTCTTTGGTACTTTTCTTCCTAATTGTGGGTAACAAACTTAGTTGAACACTGAGCTGTGGTCTACACTAGGGAGCTATTTCAAAATTACCCCCCTTATTTCAAAATAATAAGAGGCACGTCCACGCTACCAAGAGATTATTTCAAAATCTGTACTCCTGCTTTCCTCGGGGAATAACCTTATTTTAAATAGTTATTTTGGGAGTTATTTCGAATTTAATTATTTTGAAGTAATTTCCTAGTATAGATATGCTGTGGGAGTGTGTGTGGAAGATGAGACACTTTAGCTATTTGCCAAGAAAACCTAAAGATACCATAAAGGAAGCAGCCATGAGGTGGCCAATAGTGGACCTTTATGAAGTGAACATACCCCCGGGAAGCAAGTGTATGGGCACGTGTGAAGCTGTAATAGAGCCAATGGGAAGAAGCTGCTGTGAACAACTTAGCTGGTTCTAGGGCAACTGGGGCACAGAAAGTATTTTCCCTGGAAAAATCATGGAAGGGATCCTTGAGAAATCCATTTTGAGGCACTTGGAAGAGGGGAAAGTGATCAAGAATAGTCAGCATAGATTCACAAAGGGCAAGTCGTGCCTGACCAATCTGATTAGCTTCTATGATGAGGTAACTGGCTCTGTAGACATGGGAAAATCAGTGGATTAGCTATACCTTGACTTTAGCAAGGCTTTTGATACGGTCTCCCAAAATATTCTTGCCAGAAAGTTAAGGGAATGTGGATTGGATAAATGGGTGGTAAGATGGATAGAAAGCTGGCTAGAAGGTCAGGCCTAACAAGTAGTGATCAATGGATGACAGTCGGTGTCTAGCGGAGTGCCCCAAGATTCGGTTCTAGGACCGGTTTCAGTCAATATCTTTATTAATGACCTGGATGAGGGGATGGATTGCACCCTCAGCAAGTTTACAGATGACACTAAGGGTATGTCTAGACTACATGCCTCTGTCAGCAGAGGCATGTTTCACAAGGCATAAGGGAGCGGTCTACAAAGGCTTCCCTTGTCGACCGATCTGCGTCTTGACTGCTGCGCTGTGCCGACAATCAGCTGATCCAGCACAAGCCGGGGATATTTAAATCCCTGCTTCACTGACTACGTCGGGTAGCCTATTTTACATGCCTCTTCTGACAAAGGCATATAGTCTAGACATACCCTCAGCTAGGGAGAGAGGTAGATACACTCGAGGGCAGAGATAGGGTCCAGAGTGACTTAGACAAATTGGAGGATTGGGCCACCAGAAATCTGATGAGGTTCAACAAGGACAAATGCGGAGTCCTGCACTTGGGACGAAAGAATCCCAAGCATTGTTACAGTCTGGGGACCAACCAGCTAAATAGTAGTTCAGCAGAAAAGGACCTGGGGATTACAGTGGATGAGAAGCTGGATATGAGTCAACTGTGTGCCCTTGTAGCCAAGAAGGCTAATGGCATATTAGGTTGCATTAGGAGGAGCATTGCCAGCAGATCCAGAGATGTGATTATTCCCCTTTATTCGGCTCTGGTGAGGCCACATCTGGAGTATTGTGTCCAGTTCTGGGTCCCCCACTACAAAAGGATGTGGACACATTGGAGAGGATCCAGCAGAGGACAACCAAAATGATTAGAGGGCTGGAGCATATGACCTACAAGGAGAGGCTGAGGGAGTTGGGTCTGTTTAGTCTACAGAAGCAAAGAGTGAGGGGGGATTTGATAGCAGCCTTCAACTTCCTGAAGGGAGGTTCCAAAGAGGATGGAGAGAGGCTGTTTTCAGTAGTGATGGATAGCAGAACAAGTAACAATGGTCTCAAATTGTGGTGGGAGAGGTCCAGGTTGGATATTAGGAAAAACAATTTCACTAGGAGAGTGGGGAAGCACTAGAATAGGTTACCTTGGGAAGTAGTGGAGTCTCTATCCCTAGAGATTTTTAAGTCTCGGCTTGACAAATCCCTGTCTGGGTTGATTTAGTTGGGATTGGTCCTGCCTTGGGCAGGGGGCTGGACTTGATGACCTCCTGAAGTCTCTTCCAGCTCTATGATTCTATGAGCGTAAGCCAGTAGGTGCTAGATCGGTAACTATTGAATAATATAGTGAAAGGGAGACTGAAAAAGGATAATGTGATCCCTGAAACCAAAGGGAAGCGGACAGGGCTGTAAACAGAGAAACTGATGCAGGAAGTTTTCCAGATCTTTAAAGGGCCAGTAGCATGGAGCCTTAAAGGGGCTGTGCATCACTATCAGTCATCCAATGTATAAGTGAGCAGTGTGTAACTTTGATTTAAAAGATTCTCCCAAGCCCAAATAAGCTTGCCTCTTCCTAATGATTGTACAGGGTGCAAATGTCAGTGTGTGGCCATGAGGAATGAGTGACTTAGAAGGAAATGGTAAAAAAGTCAAAGTTTGAGAGCTGAATAAGTTAGTGATGTAGCCATTGAAGTCTAGGGGAAGTTCAGTCAGACAAGATGCTTCTTCATCTCCTTAGCTCTGAAATTTTGTAACTACATACCACAAATTATCCTACCCTGATTTTAAGATAAACAGTAATAATATCTCAGATTTAGAGTGAAGCACCAAAAGTAATTTGACAGAAGTTTTTTTTATCTATCTTGACTGCAGATGATAAATTATTACTGTTTCTCTGTCTGTGTGTTGTACCCTGAAATGCTATTCTGGTGCTGCAGGATAAATCTCATTTCCACTCCTGCTCCCAATTTAAATAGACCAGGGACGGGGAACCTATGGCAGATTTGGCCCTGGTTTGCTTGGATCTGATCCCCAAGGCTCAGGGCTCCCCCCAGAATCTGGGAATCAGCGCTGGTGCTCCAGGTCTGTGGCCCCCTCCTGCCCAGCCTGCTTCTGCACCCTTCCAATCTCCCAGATCCAGAAACCCCACACACCACAAGCCTGCTTTCCACAGCCCCCCTCACACACTGAACCCCTCATTTTTGGTCCTATCCCAGAGCCTAGAGGGGCCCACAAAATCTACCAGCCTGTGTTCCTCTAAACTCTGGTGTGCAAGAGGAATGTGGGGAGTGTCTTTCTGCTTCTCAGTCAGAGGCCACATCAGTGAGGGGGGGGGGTTACTTAATTTTATTTTATTTTGAGTGACCCCCCTACTGATTTCTCAATGGGTCAGCAGCCCCTGACCCAAAAAGGTTTCCCACCCCAATATACCTTTCAAAATATCAGTTTTCTAAATTGTAAGTGTTTAAATGGAAATGAGTAGAGAAAGCAGTTCAAAGAAAAGCAGCAACACATATTGTCAGCAAAACACAATTTCTTTATCCAGTATTACTAATGCATGACCTCTGTATGACTTTTCTGAACTTGACTGTACTTATTGCAGTTGGCACTGTGTAAAATTGTTTGAGGTCTTATTGCTCTAGCCAAATGAACTTGAAACTCTACTTGAAAAGAGCAGTGAAAATACAAGAGGGACAGGGTAAAGTAGACAAACAAGAGGCATGCAGCAGAAGATATGCCAACTAAAATGTTTATTAAAGAGATTATACACTGTTCATTTTCCTGTAATTGCCAGAAATTGAAGCATTGCTTTTAAAACACATAAAATAATAAGACAGAAAAGGATATTATGTATTCAATATAATATAGTTATTAAATTTGCAAGGGCATTGCAGGACATAGTCTTACTAGTTAATGAAGATCACTAATCTTAGATATGTTTTGTAGAATGAAGGTACAGGTAAAATCTAATGCTATGTCTACACAGCAGCATTGTTTAGAAATAACTGATGTTATTCCAAAATAACAAAATCCATGCCTACACTACAAGCAGCTATTTCCACATAATGTTGAAATAATATCAAGTTGCAAGACTCCTTCTTCTGACTCCTGTAACCCTTGGAGCTGGAAGAAGAGTGCTCTTTCTCGGACTTCCTGCTGTGTAGATAGCACCAAAAGCCGAAATAAGCTATTTCGACTTAAGCCTCGCAATTCATAGAATCATAGAACTGGAAGGGACCTCAAGAGGTCATCGAGTCCATTCCCCCACCCTCAAGGCAGGACCAAGCTCCGTCTACACCATCCCTGACAGATGTCTATCTAACCTGTTCTTAAATATCTCCAGAGAGGGAGATTCCACCACCTCCCTTGGCAATTTATTCCAATATTTGACCACCCTGACAGTTAGGAATTTTTTCCTAATGTCCAATCTAAACCTCCCCTGCTGCACTTTAAGCCCATTACTCCTTGTCCTGTCCTCAGAAACCAAGAGGAACAAATTTTCTCCTTCCTCCTTGTGACACCCTTTTAGATATTTGAAAACCGCCATCATGTCCCCCCTTAATCTTCTTTCTCCAAACTAAATAAGCCCAGTTCATGAAGCCTGGCTTCATAGGTCATGTTCTCTAGACCTTTAATCATTCTTGTCACTCTTCTCTGTACCCTTTCCAATTTCTCCACATCTTTCTTGAAATGTGGCGCCCAGAACTGGACACAGTACTCCAGCTGAGGCCTAACTAGTGCAGAGTAGAGCGGCAGAATGACTTCACGAGTTTTGCTTACAACACACCTGTTGATACAACCTAGAATCATATTTGCTTTTTTTGCAACAGCATCACACTGTTGACTCATATTCAACTTGTGGTCCACTATGACCCTGGATCCCTTTCCGCCATGCTCCTTCCTATACAGTCGCTTCCCATCTTGTATGTATGGAACTGATTGTTCCTTCCTAAGTGGAGCACTTTGCATTTCTCTTTATTAAACTTCATCCTGTTTACCTCTGACCATTTCTCTAACTTGCTAAGGTCATTTTGAATTATGTCCCTATCCTCCAAAGAAGTTGCAACCCCACCCAGTTTGGTATCATCTGCAAACTTAATAAGCGTACTCTCTATCCCAATATCTACATCATTGATGAAGATATTGAACAGTACAGGTCCCAAAACAGACCCTTGCGGAACTCCACTTGTTATCCCTTTCCAGCAGGATTTAGCACTGTTAACAACAACTCTCTGACTACGGTTATCCAGCCAATTATGCACCCCCCTTATCGTGGCCCTATCTACGTTATATTTGCCTAGTTTATCAATAAGAATATCATGCGAGACCGTATCAAATGCCTTACTAAAGTCTAGGTATATGACATCCACCGCTTCTCCCTTATCCACAAGGCTCGTTATCTTATCAAAGAAAGCTATCAGATTAGTTTGGCATGACTTGTTCTTCACAAACCCATGCTGGCTATTCCCTATCACTTTATTACCTTCCAAGTGTTTGCATATGATTTCCTTAATTACCTGCTCCATTATCTTCCCTGGGACAGACATTAAACTGACAGGTCTGTAGTTTCCTGGGTTGTTCTTATTCCCCTTTGTATAGATGGGCACAATATTTGCCCTTTTCCAGTCTTCTGGAATCTCCCCTGTCTTCCATGATTTTTCAAAGATCATAGCTAAAGGCTCAGATACCTCCTCTATCAGCTCCTTGAATATCCTGGGATGCATTTCATCAGGACCTGGTGATTTGCTGACATCTAACTTTCCTAAGTGATTTTTAACTTGTTCTTTGTGTATCCTATCTTCTAAACTTACCCTCTCTCTGCTTGTATTCACTACGTTAGGCACACCTCCAGACTTCTCAGTGAAGACCGAAACAAAGAAGTCATTGAGCATCTCTGCCATTTCCAAGTTTCCTGTTACTGCTTCTCCCTCCTCACTGAGCAGTGGGCCTACCCTGTCCTTGGTCTTCCTCTTGCTTCTAATGTATTTATAAAAGGTCTTCTTGTTTCCCTTTATGCCTGTAGCTAGTTTGATCTCATTTTGTGCCTTTGCCTTTCTAATCTTGCCCCTGCATTCCCGTGTTGCTTGCCTATATTCATCCTTTGTTATTTGTCCTAGTTTCCATTTTTTATAGGACTCCTTTTTTATTTTGAGATCATGCAAGATCTCATTGTTAAGCCAAGCTGCTCTTTTGCCGTATTTTCTATCTTTCCTACACAGCGGAATTGTTTGCTTTTGGGCCCTTAACGTCCCTTTGAAATACTTCCAACTCTCTTCAGTTGTTTTTCCCTTCAGTCTTGCTTCCCATGGGACCTTACCTACAAGTTCTCTGACAAGTTGATGTAGTTCAAGTTGACGTAGTTCAAGTTGCGTAGCTTATTTTGGCTTTAGGCCTGCTATGTAGACGTGCCCAAGAAGGGTAACACAAAAGGCAAAACTACAGGGTAAAGCTGAGAAGGACTTTATGGAGTTGACTATGAAAAGGATGAAGTGAGCACCATGTGGACAAGGAGTGGATTAATATTGGGATTTTGTGGTGACAAATATATTGGAGAGTGCTGAAAAAGTTGTGGGTGAATCAAAAAGAAACTTGGTAGTGGAACAAAGTAGTACAGGAAGTGACAAAAGAATAAGTTAAACTCTAGCAAAGGAGTATAAGCAAATGAGATAGAGGAATGCAAAGATGGGAAAAAATTGGCTTTAAATAGAGTTGCAAAAATAAAAGCAAAGATCTCAAAGAGCTTTACATAAGACTTGGGACAAAAGAAGAGGCAAAAGAAGTATAAAGACTGATGAAAATTCAGAACAGAAGTCCTAGAGACATAAAAGAAGAAACGTATATGATGTTGACCAATAAAAGATCAACAGAAAAGGAATTTTGAACAGTTTTTAAATGAAGAAAAGAGAACGATGCAACTTCAAAATTATGAGTTTGGGTGTAATGGAGTTTATAACAACAAATGAAGTGGCAAATGCTATAAAAGAAAGGAAAAATAATAATGTCCTAAGCCCAGATAAAATTCTTATTTCCACCTGCTGACATCCCTGCCTCATTCAGTCATGAAGGGAGAAAAGATACCAAATGGATGGAAGAGACATACAAAGGAAAAGGTGATGCTGGCAATTGCAAAAGTTGGAAACGTAAAGCTGATGTGTCATACAGTGAGACTGTGGGAGATTGCCATCTGGGACTATGTCTAGACTGCAGGCTTCTTTCAGCAGAAGCTTTTCCAGAAGAGATCTTCTGAAAAAACTTCTTCTGAAAGAGCCCATCCACACTGCCAAAGTGCATAAAAAAGAGATCTGCTTTTTTGAAAGATAGTCAACACTGAATGGGCGCTATCTTGCATTTCAACTGTGATTACTATGGATGGAGTAGCCACCTTTCGGAAAATGGCTTCTTCCTTGTAGAAAGAGGTTTACCAATGTCAGAAAACCCCCTCTGTTTTTTCTATTTTTTTTTTCAAAAGAATGAGATTGCAGTGTGGATGTAAGTAAAGTTTTGTTGGTAAAACAGCCGTTTTTCTGAAAAAAAAAACCACCTCTGTAGTGTAGACATAGCCTGTGAGGGAGAAGAGGCAAAATAAATATTAGCACAAATCAACATGGCTTAATGCCAGAGAGATCAACAATAGATGCTCATCCTATAATTTGGGCTGGCTCAATGTTGTAGAGGCAGTGCAACCCACTGCTGTATGGAGAGATCAGTGGTAAGAATTTTAGCTTCATTGTGTGCTTCTGGGCCAGCAAAAGCTTTTGTTTTGGAAAATGGAAAGGAATGTTTGGCATCGGGATGGGGGTGTTGGGAATTTAGTATGAAATCTCAGGGTTCATCACTTGAGGCTTCAACACTTGTTCACCATTTCCTGGCTAACAAGTGCCCTGGGTGTCTGGCACCAAATCCATTACCAATTTGGGAGTGACTTGGGGGAAGCTCAGTCTTGAAAATGGGTGGGCAGCTAATTTAAAAAATTATAATTTAAGAAAGTCTATTGGCCTGGAATAATAGAATACTAGAGGTGGAAGGGACCTTGAGAGGTCATTGAGTCCAGTCTCCTGCCCTCATGGCAGGACCAAGCATCGTCTAGACCATCACTGATAGATGTCTATCTAACCTGCTCTTAAATATCTCCAGAGATGGAGATTCCACAACCTCCTTAGGCAATTTAATCCAAAGTTTAACTATCCTGACAGTTAGGAAGTTTTTCCTAATGTTCAACCAAAGCCTCCCTTGCCGCAGTTTAAGCTCATTGCTTCTTGTCCTATCCTCAGAGGCCAAGGAGAACAATTTCCTCCCTCCTCCGTGTGACACCGTTAGATACTTGAAACCACTATCTTGTCCCCTCTCGATCTTCTCTTTTCCAAACTAAACAAGCCCAATTCCTTCAACCTTCCCTCATAGGTCATGTTTTCTAGACCTTTAATCACTTTTGTTCTTCTTCTCTGGACTTTCTACAGTTTCTCCACATCTTTCTTTAAATGTGGTGCCCAGAACTGGACACAATACTCCAGCTGAGGCCTAATGAGAGCAGAGTAGAACAGAAGAATGACTTCTCATGTCTTGCTCACAACACTCCTATTAATGCATCCTAGAATCAGGTTTGCCTTTTTTGCAACAGTATCACTCTGTTGACTCATATTTAGCTTGTGGTCCACTATGATCCCTATGATTAATAGATGTAACTAACAGTCAAGGAATGTTACTCCTACAGTGTGTTCATTATGCACTTGATAATCTCTATTGGTAGGACAATGAAGTATGGAATATATAAAATGCCATCTGTTGGATTTCTTTTCAATGGATTGGCTTTCTGATAGATCAGGAACTGCAGCTCAGCACCAAGAATGTGACAACATGTAATACCAAAGCATTCTGTGATTACGAATACTGAAGCCATTAAACATCAAGAGAGCATCAAATGATCTGAAGAAAGGGGTAAGCAGTGAGGTAGTAAAGTTTGCAGATGATACCAAACTGTTTAGGATAGTCAAGACAGAAGCAGACTGTGAGGGACTCCAAGAAGATCTCACCAAACTGAGTGATTGGGCAACAAAATGGCAAATGAAATTTAATGTGGATAAGTGTAAAGTAATGCACATCAGGAAAAATAACCCCAACTGTACGTACAGTATGATGGGGGCTAATTTGGCTACGACAAATCAGGAAAGAGATCTTGGAGTTATCGTGGACAGTTCTCTGAAAACTTCCACACAGAGTGCAGCAGCGGTCAAAAAGGCAAATAGGATGCTAGGAATTATTAGGAAAGGGATAGAAAATAAGACCCAGAATATCTTATTGCCCCGTATAAAACTATGGTACGCCCACATCTTGAATACTGTGTACAGATGTGGTCTCCTCACCTCAAAAAAGATATTTTGGCCTTGGAAAGGGTTCAGAAAAGGGCAACTAAAATGATTAGGGGTTTGGAATGGGTCCCATATGAGGAGAGGTTAAAGCGACTGGGACTTTTCAGTTTAGAAAAGAGGAGACTGAGGGGGGATATGATAGAGGTCTATAAAATCATGAGTGGTGTGGAGAGGGCTGATAAAGAAAAGTTATATATTAGTTCCCATAATAGAAGAACTAGAGGACACCAAATGAAATTAATGGGTAGCAGGTTTAAAACTAATAAAAGAAAGTTCTTCTTCACACAGCGTGTAGTCAACCTGTGGAACTCCTTGCCAGAGGAGGCTGTGAAGGCTAGGACTATAATAGAGTTTAAAGAGAAGCTGGATAAATTCATGGAGGTTAGGTCCATAAAAGGCTATTAGCCAGGGGATGAAATGGTGTCCTTGGCCTCTGTTTGTCAGAGGCTGGAGAGGGATGGCAGGAGACAAATCGTTTGATCATTGTCTTCGGTCCACCCTCTCTGGGGCACCTGGTGCTGGCCACTGTCGGCAGACAGGATACTGGGCTAGGTGGACCTTTGGTCTGACCCAGTACGGCTGTTCTTATGTTCTCATGTAAGAGGCACATCTGCAGTACTCCTTCCTAGACAGTCGCTTCCCATTCTGTATGTGTTAAACTGATTGTTCCCTCCAAAGTGGAGTACTTTGCATTTGTCATTATTAAACTTCCTCCTATTTACCTCAGACCGTTTCTCCAATTTGTCCAGATCATTTTGAATTATGACTCCTTCCTCTAAAGCCTTTGCAACCCCTCCCAGGCTTGGTATCATCATGAAACTCATCTTCTTTAAAAAACAACAACAACAACAACACCTTCACTACATTTGCAAGCCTACTGAGAACATACCTTTTTGATAGTTTAAGATAAACCAACTCCTTCAAGAAAGGATTGGTTCTGGACAGGCATATTCTGGACAGGTAAACAAAAAAAAACCCTACAGAAACAGTATTTTTTCCATCTCTTAAGAGAGAAATCACACCTCTGTTTTACACAATTATTTAAATTGAAATAAAACCATCTTTGGAACTCCATTTTTACACACTACCTTGCTTGTCAGAAGGTGAGTTGAGAACCCTCTAAACTGTGATAATTTTTTAATTTCTGAACTCTTTGGCAATGTCTACTCTTCCCCATAGTTTGGACTATGGGCAAGCAAACAGTAGTGTGCACCAAAATGTAACCCCTTTTGAAAAGGGTTAAATTAATGTCAACTAGGCACCTTTGAGTTGGACCTGCAACTTCCAGATGGGGGACCTACAGCAAAGCACTTTGATGTGCACAGCTGTTCACATTCCTGTAGTCCAAAGTGCTGGGCAGTATGCACAAGCCCTTAATGTCTGTGTTCATCAGGCCTAGCATGATTATTTGCAGGGGTTAGTTTCAATGAGGTTCTGTGTCCCAGGTTTCTGGCATCTATTAATCCTAGGGCTCTACCTCTGCCCATGAAGGGTTGTGGGGGCTGCTCCTCCAGTGGTTCAAAGAACTCCTGGGTTGACAATGCACAGGGGCTGGGCTACCCAGGGAACCCTCACCACTGGCACCTGTGGCAGCCTCGTCCTCTTCTCCCATGGGCTGGGGGTTCCGGGGGGAGGGGGCTGCCTCCACCATGTGCAGCCCACAGCTTCAGATCATGTATCAGGTAGGATGTGCCTCCTGGGCAGGCAGGGTCAATAATAAAGCATGGGGCCACATGCAGGGGAACCAACTGCACACACCTCATGCCAGCCTGATGTTGATTTATCCAGCTTCAGTGTGTGATGCATTGCTGACTTTCACCCATGAATACACACACTGCATGGTATTTATAACACCATGTTTCAGGTACAAGACATTTCATTTAGCATAAATATTGCAAATCAAATCCAACTGCTGAGAAAAGAATAGAGTATAAATTCTGGCAAGCCAAATGTAAAAGTATAATTAGGCAGTCCAAAAAACAATATAAAGAGCAACTACTCAAAGATTCAAAAAGTAACAGCAAATATATATATATATATATATATATATATATATATATATCTGTCAGAAGCAGAAAATCTGCTAAACAATCAGTAGGATCACTGGATGATCAAAGTGCTGAAGAAGTAGTACAGGAAGACAAGGCCAGTATGGAGAAGCAAAATGAATTATTTGCATCATTTTTCACTTCAGAGGATGGGAGGAACACTCCCACATATGAGTCATTCTTTTTAAGTGATAAATCTGAGGAGCTGTCCCAGAGGTGTCAGTAGAAGAAGTTTGGAACAAACTGATAAACGCTATATCATCAGAACCGATGGTATTATCAAATTTGGCATTATTCCTCGTGGAATGAGGTTTACCAAATTCGAAATAAGCATACCACTATTGTGAATTAATTTTGAAATAGCAGTTTGGCTATGTAGACACTAGTTAAGTTATTTTGAATAACTTTGCTGTGTAGACATACCGCTAGTGTCCCTCTGGTGTTTTTAGGAATCTGTGTGAGAAGAACCATAAATTCTTACATAGCTTTTTTTATCTTACATAGCTTTTGCATATGGCCAGAAGTCTTTGTTACAAAGCTTGGTTCCCATTCCACTCAGTGGAAACATACTGATATCACAAGATGGAGACCAGCACCAGGTGACCTGGTCACAGGTCCCTATAGTGTCACACCAGCCACAGCTCAGAAGCTGTTTAGAGTATCCTCAGGAAGGCTCCTAAATGGAAGATAAGCTTTGTCTGAGGTCTTTTGTTTTCTCTAAAGTAAATGCACCCCTACTTCTCCAATCTTCTATCCTATGTCAGAGACCCCAACCCTCTGTTCTACCAACCATGGCGATGTCCAGATTCATTTCTCTGCTTTTCCACACAAGCACCTAGAAAGAACAGAATACCTTCCATGAACCATTAAATAGTATTGTCCTCCATCAAACCCCCTGCCGCCAAAAGCTATTTTTACCATACTCATAGGCCAACTGATGATGATTGGATAGATAGCCATTAAAATGTTTCTGATATTTGTCATATTGTGTACTTGTACAGTGTCTAGCAAAAAGGGCTCCACTCCTGACTAACAAATTTAGGTTCTACCATAATATAAATTACCAGTATTGAAGCCTACAATCAATTACATTGCCAAGAAACTCCATATGACTATGACTTTGAGTACAGGCAGTCCCCGGGTTACGTACAAGATAGGGACTATAGGTTTGTTCTTAAGTTGAATTTGTATGTAAGTCGGAACTGGTACATATTGTAGGGGAAACTCTAGCCAAACATTTCTCCAGAGCTCAGTTTTATTCTCCCACACCTCACTTCCCTCAGTCCTTTATTCTTAAGCTGAGGTGTCTGCTGAGAAAAGCCGCTCCGCGTCTCCCTGGTCTGCTGGGGGGGGAAGGGGGGGAAGAGGGCGCTAGCTTCGCGTCTCCCTGGTCTGCTGGGGAGAAGCAGCTAGTGCGAGGTTGCCTCACCCCGTTTGTAAGTAGGGATCCGATGTAACCCGGGGACTGCCTGTAGTGTAGAATCATAGAATCATAGAATAATAGGACTGGAAGGGACCTCGAGAGGTCATCGAGTCCAGCCCCCCGCCCTCAAGGCAGGATCAAGCTCCGTCTACACCATCCCTGACAGATGTCTATCTAACCTGTTCTTAAATATCTCCAGAGTGGGAGATTCCACCACCTCCCTTGGCAATTTATTCCAATATTTGACCACCCTGACAGTTAGGAATTTTTTCCTAATGTCCAATCTAAACCTCCCCTGCTGCACTTTAAGCCCATTACTCCTTGTCCTGTCCTCAGAAACCAAGAGGAACAAATTTTTTCCTTCCTCCTTGTGACACCCTTTTAGATATTTGAAAACCGCTATCATGTCCCCCCTTAATCTTCTTTTTTCCAAACTAAACAAGCCCAGTTCATGAAGCCTGGCTTCATAGGTCATGTTCTCTAAACCTTTAATCATTCTTGTCGCTCTTCTCTGTACCCTTTCCAATTTCTCCACATCTTTCTTGAAATGTGGTGCCCAGAACTGGACACGTAGGGATACGTCTCTTATCCTTTGCATATTTGTTTGTAAGATATACTTATGTATACAATTCAAGCAGTCTATTAACGTATACACTTTTCATCATATGGGCATACCCAGAAGGCTTATTGAAAGGGCAACTTAGTAGTGCTAAGGAGAGTATTGCAAACTTACAACAAAATGGGACCATCCTAGTACTAAAGATCCCTACCTATTAACAGATCTGCCACAGTTTCATTCTGTGATGTTGGGTGATTCAACTTAACGTCTCTGTACCTCTGTTTTTGCCACCTGTAAAATGTGGAGTATGACACTTTGAGGTCTACAGACAAAGTGTGCAAGCTGAGTTTGAATTATTTTTGCTTTATCTTCTGTTATATAATGAAACATGTTGCTGAAAACAGTTTGCCAATGAAATAGTGAATTTTAAGTAGTGTACATACAATGCATTAACAGGTTAAGATACTAAATAGTTGCTAACAAAGCAAAAATATTTCCTCAGTATAAAACAAGTGTATTGACACAGTCCCTGTGATCCTAGCCATACTATAAAGCCTGTCATTTTCTATTGTCTTATCATGACTTTGCAGGCAATGGAACGAGAGGGCTGATAAGAATTGTTTTATATTTTTTTCTTGTGCTTACTAATGTGTGAATGATAAACATTCATGTCCCTTATAAAGAATGGTTACATATAGCAACTGAGTTCTCTGAGAGGTTGTCTGTGCAAATCCCACTGTAGTGCACATGTGCCCCACTGATGTGAGATCAGAGTCTTTGAGGTTCTGTTGGACCCTGCCTGCTGTGTATGTCTTTGTGTAGCTATACCCAATAACATAAAGGGCAGAGTAGCCACAACTGTCCCTCAGTTCACTTGCTGACTCAGAATCCCAGATAACAAAGACAGAAAAAAGTGGGGATGAAAAGTAAGTCTAGGGATCTACACAGACAACAAACATCTCAGTGAACCATGGTTACTTAAGGTAAGTAACCAGTCTCTCTTTAAGTATGTGTCTGTGTGGCTCCCACTTCCGGTGACTGGAGCATAGTGACGCATTTGAAGGGCGGGATTGAGGAGTCGCAACTGCCACTAACTAAACAGTGACTGTGAGAGGATAATTCCGTGTAGCTGTCTTGCAAAGTTCAGACAGAAAGATGTTCCTGAAGCAGAGGTATCAGAGGGGTAGCCGTGTTCGTCTGAATCTGCAAAAGCGACGAGGAGTCCTGTGGCACCTTATAGACTAACTGAAGTGTAGGAGCATAAGCTTTCGTGGGCAAAGACCCACTTCGTCAGATGCATGTAGTGGAAATTTCCAGAGGCAGGAATAAATATGCAGGCCAGGATCAGGCTGGAGATGACGAGGTGGATCCAATCAAGGAGGATGAGGCCCACTTCTAGCAGCTGATCTGGAGGTGTGAATTCCAAGAGAATAGAAGCTGCTTTTGTAGTTAGCAAGCCATTCACAGTTTTTGTTTAATCCAGAGTTGATTGTGTCAAACTTAAAGATGAACTGTAGCTCAGCAGTTTCTCTTTGAAGTCTGGTCCTGAAGTTTTTTTGCTGCAGGATGGCTACTTTTAGATCTGCAATTGTGTGTCCAGGAAGACTGAAGTGTTCCATCACAGGACCTAACCAGATCAGCCATACTGTCACTGGTACATTCTCCTGCACATCCACCAACGTAATATATGCCATCATGTGCCAACAATGCCCCACTGCTATATACATCGGCCAAACAGGACAGTCCCTACGTAAAAGAATCAATGGACACAAATCTGATATTAGGAATGGCAACATACAAAAACCTGTAGGGGAACACTTCAATCTTCCTGGACACACAATTGCAGATCTAAAAGTAGCCATCCTGCAGCAAAAAAACTTCAGGACCAGACTTCAAAGAGAAACTGCTGAGCTACAGTTCATCTTTAAGTTTGACACAATCAACTCTGGATTAAACAAAGACTGTGAATGGCTTGCTAACTACAAAAGCAGCTTCTATTCTCTTGGAATTCACACCTCCAGATCAGCTGCTAGAAGTGGGCCTCATCCTCCTTGATTGGATCCACCTGGTCATCTCCAGCCTGATCCTGGCCTGCATATTTATTCCTGCCTCTGGAAATTTCCACTACATGCATCTGACGAAGTGGGTCTTTGCCCACGAAAGCTTATGCTCCTACACTTCAGTTAGTCTATAAGGTGCCACAGGACTCCTCGTCACTGAAGCAGAGGGTTCAGCTTACACTATACTGGATTGAGTTTAATATTTGAAGCAAGAAAGCTATCAGCCCTCAGATAAGAGACACTACATAATCCATCTTGATATGCTGTGGGAGGAGATGTCTTGCTGCTTAAAAGCAGGAGAGATGGCAATAAAAAGCTGGGGAATCTGTCTGAAAGGCCCTTGCATCCTGGCTAAGGCATTTCTTTTCTCCTAGAGAGGGACAGACTGTTGGAAAGAAATCGGGTAAAGCAGGATTAGCCATGAGAGCTTGAAGTTCATTGATCCTTATGGCTGCTGTAATGGCTCCTAAAAATAGGATGACTCTGACCAGATATCCCAATATTTAAGCCTTTGTTCCACATCCCAACTGCTGTACTATTCAGGATGCCATTTGCTCTGATATTTGGGTGGGAAGGTGAGTGGTGGGCAGGGGACTGGGGATGAAAAGGCAAGCACCCAAGTAAGCATTGAAGCAAGTGATGGGTGGAGAGGGTGAGGAGGTGAGAATTGAGAGGGAGTGAGGTAGCAAGCAGTGAGAGGGGTGAGGAGGGAAGTGGGGGCAAGGATGAGCTCTTGAGGTGAGCAGTGAGCCAGCAGTGGGCAAGGGGGTGTCTGGTGGGGAAATGAGGAAGGGAATGGAAGTTGGGGAAGGTGAGAGGAAGCAAGGCACAGGTGGGGAACTGAGGAAGGACAAGTAAGCCAGTGACAGGCAGGGAAGGGGAGGACAAGCAGGGAAGGAATGGAATGTGAAGCAGAAGTGGAGCGTGAGCAAGCCAACTGCACCCCAATGCTGCTGTGATCTGGTCACCCTACCTAAAAAGAATGTTTAGGGAGTGAGGTGGCCACAGCAGCAGTGCCTCCGGTCAGGGCCGCATTATGACTTTTGTGGGCCATAGGCATTTTTGCCTTCGTGGGCCCCTCCCACCATAATAATATCAATATTAAAAATTATTTTTGATATAACTTTAAATACTTCAACATTTTATTTTTTTCTGTTTTAGGTAAAATTTAATAGATTTTCGTGGGCCCTGAAAGTTTCATTTTTTTCTGATGTAAGAAAAAATTTAAATATTTTCCTCAACCCTAAAAGTTCATTTTTTTCTTCTGATTTTAAAATAAATTAAAACATTTTCATGGTCCCCTAAAAGTATTGTGTGTCCTAGGCACAGTGCCTACTGTGCCTAATGGATCAGTCGGCCCTGCCTCCGGTCTCTGGGGCTGACCCAGGACTGCGTGACTGCAGCAGTTACTTCAAGGGGGTGCAAAGCCAGGTAAGTATCTCCCTCATGCCCAGACCCCCATAGTCCATCACTCAATCTCCTCCCTGACCAAGACTACTGTGATGGATAGGAGGGGCACTCGCCATCACCCAGTGACTAAGGGATTAAACTCAGGTAGCTAGCAAGGATGTTGGCAGGGGGCCAGAAGAACCAATGGGGATACAGTGCTGAAATTTGAATTGTATAAGATACCTTGCCTGCTTTGTGTGGGGAAGTTAAGCCTAGAGTTGAGACACAAACAATGATTTAAAACCAGGGAAATGGACTGAACAAGAAAGGGATTGTGATTAAATAAAGAGAAACATATTTAGTCCCAGAATCTAAGTGGGTCCATAAAATCCACTAACTCCAGAATCCCAGAAAAGTAAATCTGGGAAATTCTGAACCTCAGTCTTCCTTGTCCCTTCCCCTTACACCATGAGGCTGGAGCATCAGAGGAGTGAGGTGTCTCAGTAGGGGGCCACATCAGTGAGGGTTGGGGGGGGTTGGAGTTTTTTTGCTTCCCACTTGTGTGGTCCCCAACTGATTTTTCTGTGGGTCAGTGGCCCCTGACCCAAAAAAGGTTCCCCATCCCTACCATAAATAAAGCATTAAAACTTTTGTGTTGGACATAAATTAGAATTTTACTTTATTTAAAATGAAGTTTGGTAAACTAACATGAGAACGTTAAAATGCTAGCTATAGCTGGTTCAGAAAATATGGTCACTGTATCCAGCCTGCTTCTTTTCTCTCCACCCTCCCCCCCCCCCAGCATGAGGATCCGTACATAGAAGTGAATAAATCTTTGCATGCCACTTCTGAAAGGTAGCTGACCCGTTCTAGATTTTCAGCAGCTCTAAGAGAATTAATCATAATTAATGGATGATATGCCATTGCAGATAGAAGTAGGAAGATGGAAAATGATATAAGGAGATTTGGGATAGATTGGTATAGAGAAAAATAAGACATAACAGTGGGATTTGAGGGTAGAGGGAGAGTTGATACAAGGGAATTAGGGATGTTAATTTTTTATCAACCAACTAATTGACTAGTTGATGGATTTTCAATTAGTTGATAAGCGGTGGCGCTACAGCTGGATTAGCTCTGGCAGAAGAGCTAACCCCACTGTGGTTCTGCCTTTTAAATGTATTAAGAGCCTGCCAGAAGCCCAGTATGGGGGATCCAGCACAAGCCGGGACAGGTGATTCCTGGCTTGCACTGGGTCCCCCCCGCTGTGCTTTAGCTTTTCAAATGTATTAAGAGGCAGCAGGCTCTTATTACGTTTACAAAGCAGAGGTGCAGCATTTGAGACTGGGCATGAGCTGGGAATCAGCTGATTCCAGGCTCACTCCCAGTCCCTGCTACCCGCCTGCCTCCCTTGCCTCCCACGGAGACAATGCTTGGGGGAACGAGCTTTTAAGCAGGCTCCACCCAGCGCTGGCTCCTGTTCCCCCACTTGCTGCCTCTGCTTTTGCTTATTGGATAGTCAGCTAGTCACTTACATCCCTAAAGGGAACAGAATAATGTTAGTCAGATTTGGTCAGATCAATGGTCCATCTAGCACAATAGCCCATCTTCTGACTGTGGCCAGTGCTTCAAAGGGAGACCAGGGCAATTATCAAGTGATTGATTACAGGGGTGGGGAACCTAGATCCAGCCCCTGAGGCTTGGGGCTCCCCTCCAGTATTGGGAAGGTGCTCTAGCCCCCACATTGCTTCTCCATGGGGATAGAGCACATAAAATGTACTAGTTTATCCTTCTCCCCAGGATGGGATGTGTGAGGGAATATGGGGAGTGTCTTTCTCCTTCTCAGTTTGGGGCCATGTCAGTGAGGGTTTGTTTAGGTGTTTTTTTTTTTTTTTTTTTTTTTTTTTTTTTTTTTTTTTGCTTTTCACTTGTGTCCAGCCCCCAACTGACTTTTCTGTGGGTTAGCAGCCTCTGGCCCAAAAAAGGTACCCCAGTTCTGAATTACATCATCCCAGTCCAGCAACTGGCAATCAGAGGGAATCTGGGTTGAAAGGAAAAGATTAGCAATGAACTGAGGGAGGGGGAGTTGAGAGTAAGAAAAGATGTACAGGCATTTGTCAGAGGATTCAGGAGAGTGGAACGTAAATTAGACTAAGGACATACTGGATGCAAGAAAATTGCATGGGGAGGGGAAACAAGGGGTATTTTGGAAGATGCCAGGGAAAAAGTAAGAGAGCCAAAAGAACTGGGGGCCACCAGGGGATTTAGAGCAACTGGGGGACATGAGGCTTTGGGAAGGGCTCGAAGGATGGGGACCAGGACCCGGTCATTTGGGGAGGTGGAAGGATGCGGGGCATTAGGGGAGCAGCAGATTGAGGTCCCGGGTGGGGGAGGCCACGCGGAGGTATCTGGGGAGCGACTAGAGACGCAGGGAAGACTTAGAGATGCGCGGGCATTTGGCGGCGGGGGCAGTGCAAGGGGAGCGGGTGCGCGGGCAGGGACAGGAGAGGCGGGGAGCTCGGACACGTAGGGAGGAGGCCAGAGAGGCCGAGGGGGGCGGGAATCAGGCGGCTGCCAGAGTCAGCAGCGAGCGCCTCCAGGTCCGGCGGGGGGAGGGGAGCCCTGTCTCCCTCCCTCCTGCCCTGCGCGCCGGCCGGGAAGCCAATGGGAGCGGGGGATCTTAGCGGCCGGGGTGGGGCCGCGTTGCTACAGCAGCGGCAGCCGAGCCGAGCCGGAGCGCGCCATGGAGGAGCTGGAAGGTGAAGGGTGGGGCGCGGGGAACGGAGACCCAGCGGGTCCCAGCCCCGGGGGAGGAGGCGGGAGCCTTGGAGGGCGGGGAGCCGCGCCGGGCCGCTGTGTGTGTCCGGGGCTGGGCGGGGCTGGCTAGGAAGGGGGGTGGGACGAGGAGCGGGGGTGCCTGGGGGAGGGGAATACGGGACCTCAGCTCCGCCTTGGGCACCGCATCCCCCACCCCCCGGAGGCAGCCGGGCTCCGGAGCCGCCGCGGGGTGGGGGTGCGGGGCCCCTCCCAGTTCCTCCTCGCTGTGGCTCGGCAGAGCCCCGGCCCGGCGCCGAGCTACGCGGCTTGCGGTCTCTCCGGGGCACGAACAGCCTCGTTTGCTGCGGCTCAGAGCGGCTGCAGCCTGCCAGCGCCTTGGGGAGCCGCGCGGCGTGTCCTGGGGGGCCGGGTCATCCCGGCTGTCTGCCCAGCAGTGACCTTGCGGGGCCAGGGTGGGCTCCACAACTGGGCGCTTACGGTACGTCTAGACTACCTGTCGCCAGAGGCATGTAGCTTAGGCTACCAGGCATAGGAAAATGAAGCTGTGATTTAAATAATCGCCACTGCATTTAAGTGTACATGGCTGCCAGCTGAGCCGATCAGCTGAGCGTTTGTCCACTCAGTGCAGTAGTCTGGACATGCCTCCCTCAACATCAAAGGCATTTGTCCATCTCCCAGATTATTTAAATTGCAGCTTCATTTTCCTATGCCTAGTAGTTTAATCTACGTGCCTCTGTTGCCAGAGGCATGTAGTCTAGACGTACCCTTTAGTGCTTGGCTGTTTGTAGACACACATTTGCTTCCAGGTTTTAAAAGCACCTGATCATCTCTGCAGCATTTTTTTGGGGAGTTCCCAACCTAAGGCTATGCCTTGCTGATGTGCTGCAGCCAGTTGATATCCTGGGATTGACACTAGGACTAGGCATTGTTTTGGTTGGTGCCAGCAATCTTGTAGGCCTTGTTTATCTAGAGCATTGTGTTAGATTGTATTATAAGTTTGAAGCACTTGCTTGAGATATTATAAATGATTAATTATGTCATGGTATATATCACAAACTTCTATTGATGTAACTTTTTCCACCCTCCTGAGCAGCATTGTTATAATGAGCTAACCCCTAGTGTAGACCACCCTAGCGCTGTAGTTACTACTTCTTGGAGAAGTGAAAGAGAAGCTCATAGGTAGTACTATAATGCTTAGTGGGAATGTTGGAGCAGTGCTGTAAGTGTGGACAAGCTCAACTTTTTATCTGGTAGAGTTAGATTAATGCAAATAATACTTGGTTGGGTTGTAGCAGAAAGCAGAATAAGGCTGGAAGAGAATGTAAGAGGTCTACGAATTCAATACACTGCACCCAAGAAAAGACTACATATCCCCTGACAGGTGTTTGTCTAACATGGTCTTAAAAATCTTCAGTAAAAGAGAAAGATGTTAGATTTAGATTAATCAACTAATCAAATAGTTTATGTAATTTGTATCAACTATTCAATTAGTCGATAAGGGCACCTCCATCTTTGAAATGTAACAAGAGCCCTCTCCGCTCTTGCTACGTTTCAAAGGTGGAAGCATCGCAGGGAGCATGGCCAGTGGGAGACTCAAGCAATCTCCTGCTGAGCCTGTGCTCCCTGCTTTTGAAATATACAAGAGCCATGGGAGGGCTCTTGTATATTTCAGAAGCAAAGCACCACTGGGTGTGTGGGGCCAATAAGAGATTCAAACAGTTCCCTTCTGGCCCCCATGCGTAACCAGTGGGGGACTATTTGAGTCTCCAGCTTGCCCCAGGCTCCCAGCACTTCTGCTTTTGAAATGTAGCAAGAGCCTGGCATTTGCTTATTGGATAGTGAACTAGTTGCTTCTATCCCTAACAACAGAGATTCCACAACCTCCCAAGGCAATTTATTCTAGTACTTAACCATTCTGATAGGGAGTTTTTCCTGAAATCCAGCCTGAATTGCTTTTGCTGTAGTTTAAGACCATTGCTTCTTGTCCTGTCTAAGGATGTAATGGAAGAACTGTTTAAGCGATTAACCAATAAGCCCGGGCTTATTGATCACCACAAATGGTTGTACACAGGCTCCTGTCCCATTCCCAGGGAGCCAGCTGCCACCCTGCGCTGTCTATCAGAGCCTGCATTATGGGGTGGCAGCTGACTCCTGACACGCACTAGCTTCCGGGGAGTCAGTATCACAGTCAGAAGCCAGCTCTCCAGGAGCAGGTTGGCGGGTGGGAGCCGGCTTTTGAGCCAGTTTCCCATGTGTACTGGCTTCTGCAGAGCTACCTGCCCCCCTGCGCTGCATTTCCCCCAGCCCTCTGCGTGTAAACATGTATCCACTGAAAATTTCAGCAAGTACATGTTTACCAAAATAAACATATTTTAACATTCCTTTTAGAATGCTTGCATTTTTCAGCAGTTTTGCAGTGTTGACTCCTATTTAGAATAGTGATAGAAATGTAGCCGTGTTAGTCTGGGGTAGTTGAAGCAAAATGCAGGACAATGTAGCACTTTAAAGACTAACAAGATGGTTTATTAGAACCAACTAACAAGATGGTTTATTCGTGGGCCAGACCCACTTCCTCAGATCAAATAGTGGAAGAAAGTAGTCACAACCATATATACCAAAGGATACAATTAAAAAAAATGAACAAATATGAAAAGGACAAATCACATTGCAGAACAGAAAGGGGATGCGGGGGGGTGGGAAGGGGGAGGAAGGAAGGTAAGTGTCTGTGAATTGCTGATATTAAAGGTAGGGAGAGTGGGATGTTTGTGAGTTAATGGTATTACAGGTGATAATTGGGGAAACTGTCTTGGTAATGGGTGAGAAAGTTCAAAGTCTTATTAAGTCCTTGTTGACAAGTGTCGAATTTTAACATGAATGACAGTTCAGAGGATTCCCTTTCAAGTGCAGATGTAAAAGGTCTTTGTAGCAGAATGCAGGTGGCTAAGTCATTTAGAGAGTGTCCTTTCTGGTTAAAGTGGCAAGAAACTGTTTTCTCTTTGTGATCTTGTCTGATATCTGTTTTGTGGGCATTAATCCTTTGGCGAAGTGTCTGAGATGTTTGTCCAATGTACATAGCAGACGGACACTTTCGGCACATGATAGCATAGATTATATTTCTGGATGCGCAGGAATATGTGTTCTTGATCTTATAACTCACTTGGTTAGGTCCAATAATGGTATCAGCAGAATGAATATGTGGACAAAGCTGGCAACGGGGTTTGTTGCAAGGGAAGGTACCAGGGTTGGTATTAGTGTGGTATGTCCTGTGGTGGTTGGTAAGAATCATCTTGAGGTTAGGTGGTTGTCTATAGGAGACTATGGGTCTGTCTCCCAGAGCCTCTTTGAGTATGGTATCCTGTTCCAATATAGGCTGTAGTTTATTGATAATGTGTTGGACAGGTTTAAGTTGGGGGTTGTAGGTGATGACAAGTGGTGTTCTATTGTTGGTTTTCTTGGGTCTGTCTTGAAGTAGATGGTTTCTAGGTATTCGTCTGGCTCTTTCAATTTGCTTTTTTATTTCTCTGGGTGGGTAGTTGAGATTTATAAATGCTTGGTAGAGATCCTGAAGCTTCTGGTCTCTGTCAGTGGGGTTAGAGCAGATGCGGTTGTATCGAAGGGCTTGGCTGTAGACGATGGATCGTGTGGTGTGTTCTGGATGGGAGCTGGATGCATGTAGGTAACTGTATGAGTCGGTGGGTTTTCTGTAGAGAGTGGTGTCTAATTTTCCATTGTTGATTTGTACGGTGGTGTCCAGGAAGTGGATCTCTCGTGTAGAATGGTCCAGGCTGAGGTTGATGGTGGGGTGTAGGTTGTTGAAATCTCTGTGGAATATCTCCAGTGTTTCTTGGCCATGTGTCCAGATCATAAAGGGAATCCTCTGAACTGTCATTCATGTTAAAATTCGACACTTGTCAACAAGGACTTAACAAGACTTTGAACTTTCTCACCCATTACCAAGACAGTTTCCCCAATTATCACCTGTAATACCATTAACTCACAAACATCCCACTCTCCCTACCTTTAATATCAGCAATTCACAGACACTTACCTTCCTTCCTCCCCCTTCCCCCCCCCCCCCCCGCATCCCCCTTCTGTTCTGCAATGTGATTTGTCCTTTTCATATTTGTTCATTTTTTTTAATTGTATCCTTTGGTATATATGGTTGTGACTACTTTCTTCCACTATTTGATCTGAGGAAGTGGGTCTGGCCCACGAAAGCTCATCATCTAATAAACCATCTTGTTAGTCTTTAAAGTGCTACATTGTCCTGCATTTTGACTCCTATTTAGTTTGTGATCCAGTATGAGCCCCAGAGCCCTTTCCACAGTGCTCCTTCCTAGACAGTCATTTTCCATTTTGTACATGTGTAGTTACAAAATAGTTCCTTCCTAAGTGGAGTGCTTTTGATTTTTTTTCCATATTGAAGTTTATCCTATTTACTTTAGATCTTTTTTCCAGTTTGTCCAAATCACTTTGAATTTTAAACTTATTCTCCAACACTTGAAACCCTTCACAGGTTGGTGTCATCCACAAACTTTATAAGTACAGTCTATGCCATAATCTAAATAATTGAGGAGGATATTGAGCAGAACTGACCCCTGCATTATCCTATTCAATCCATCCTTCCAGCTTGTCTGAACCACTAATAGCTACTCTCTGCAAATGGTTTTCCAACTAGTTATGCACCCAATTTATAATAGGTCCATCTAGTTTGTATTTCCCTAATCTGTTCATGAGAAAGTCACGTCTGACAGTATCAAAAAACCTTACCAAAGTCAATATATACCACACCTACTGCTTCCCCCTTATCCAAAATGCTTGTTCTCCTGCCAAAGAAAGCTATTGGGCTGGTTTGACATGGATGTGTGAAGAACAAATCATGCCAACTGTCACTTTAAATCAATTTGCAAGCACTTAGAAAATAATAGTTTAAATTATTTTTATAAAAAGAAATGTGGGTTACATATGCTGTGATAAAGGACCTGCTCATGTAATAATATTTCTTTCCAAAGAGTGACAAAAATTAGTAAGTTAAACATGTGAAATATAGAATCATAGACATGTAGAACTTCAAAGGGACTTGAGTAGATCATCTAGTCCAGTCCCTTGCACTGAAGCAGCAATAATTAATTAGACTTTTCATGACAGGTGTTTGTGACAGTGTAACCTGTTCTTAAAAAGCTCCAATGATGCAAATACCGCAGTCTTTCTTGGCAATTAATTCCAGTACTTAACAACACTTACCATTAGGAAATTTTTCTTAATGTCTAAACTTCCTTGCTTCAACTTAAGCCACCTTTTCCTGTCCTCTTCTGTTAAGAACAATTTTATCACCCTACATTTTCTTGCAATGTTTTAAGTATTTTAAGACTGTTGTTTTATTCCTCTTTGTCCATGTCTCCTTTTTGTTTTCTCCAGATTAAACCTTTTTTTCTTTTCAATTATTCCTCATAGATGATGTTGTCTAGACCTTTAATCATTTTTGTTTCTTTCTTCTTGTTTTTCCTCAATTTGTCTACATGTTTACCAAAGTGGTGCCCAGTACTCCACTCCTCAGTAGAATGGAAGAATTAACCTTTGTGTCTTGGTTACAACACTCCTGCCAATACATCTCAGAATGCAGTTTGCTTCCACCCCCCCCCCCCACACTTTCGCAATGGTATTATATTGTGATCCACTAAAACTCCCAGATTTCTTTCTGCAGTACTTATTCATAGGCAGTCATTTCTCATCTTCTATTTGTGGAATTGATTATTCCTCTCTGGCAGCCCTGGAGTAGCAGGGCTGGGAGCTGGCAGCACCTCACCCCTGGTCTGCCGCTTCTGGCCGTGTGGAAGACCACTGAATCCCAGACCAGGTTGAAGGCTGCTCCCAGTTAACCAGTTACACATTCCTACTAAATATATTAAGTCAGCAAGGGCAAGGTGGAAGAAAAGATTTTTTTACATACCCAAAGTGTTGTCAAAAAGTTGAAAAAAATCAGTTTGTTTATAATAAATATGCATGTTTTTTTTTCTTTTTGTTAGAAACTGATCTTTCAGTTCCAGCTGGAGATCTATTACCATGCAAGATTTGTGGAAGGACATTCTTTCCAACAGCACTGGTGAGTAAAATGAATATCTTTTTCTATTTGCTTTTGAAATACAGATGTAAGAGATTAGTCAACTTTTGGATGAACAGTTTATCGGATTGTCGACTAGTGATGCAACTAGTTGCTTCTTCCCTCTCCCCCCCACTGCCTCTATCAGAGAGAGGCAGCAAGTGGGGAGGAGTAGGAGCTGCTGCTTGGGGGAAGCTGGCTTAAAAGCCAGTTCCCCCCATCAATGTCTCTGCGGGGGACAGGGGAAGTAGAGGCACAGAGGGAAATGGCACAAGCAGGGACTGAAGCAGTGTCTGCTTGCGCTGCTTCTGCTGCAGTTCTGCTTTTGAAATGTACAAGAACCCCAGTGGGGCTAATGAGGCTCTTGTACATTTCAAAAGGAAGCCCCATGCTTCCTGCAGGGCTTCTGCTTTTGAACTGTAGCAAGAGCCGAGATTCATGCTGTTTGTATAAATATTGCGTACATTTCCCCTCTTCTTCTTGCAGTTCAAGGGTGGAGGCACACTTATAGACTAATCCAGTAGTCAGTGGATATCTCACTGACTATTCAATTTTTTTTAATTAATCTAAATGTAACATCCCTATTTTGAAATAGGTTTCTCAACTTAGAATCCTGTGTTGATCCCTCTGATGTGGTCAGGGCAGCAAAGCATCCGGGTCTACATTTTCAAAAGTTACTAATGACGTTTAGTTCCTGCTTTGTGAGGGTACTCTACTTAAAACACCGTAAACAAACCTGATTTTCAGAGTTCCAGTGAAAATCAGGCCTTTTTAAGGACACTTACAATTACTAGTCACTTCTGAATATGTAAGCCCACATATCATCCTGTACTAAATTGAGAAAGGGTGAACTTTGTCAACCATCCCCGATCTGCGTTGCTATGAAGTGTGAGCATGTCCTTCTTAACACCAATCTTTATTATTATTCATTTTATAGTGAAGAACTTAATGTCAAGCTTCCTCTCACTTAGGGTACGTCTAGACTGCAAAGTTTTCTGGGATACCAGAAGTATCCAAGGAATGCGTCTGCTTTTCTGAAAAAAAATTCAGAAAAGCAGATGCGTTTTTTTTTGCCTCCTTGTAAACCTCGTTCTACGAGGAAGAAAGGATGTTTCGAAACAGGCTTTTCCCCCCGACATTTGGCCCAGTACAGATGGGACAAATGTCAGAAAAGCCTCTTTCGGAAGAAAAATGTAAGGAGATACGCAAATTGAGGTTCGAATCATCCAACTTCTGTATGCAATGACAGTAATTATTTATCCATATAATGTATTTGCTTTGAGCTTGTACCTTTTTTCTCAACACTTGGTATGGCTGCGTGTTTTAGAGAGAAGACTGACAATTCAACAAGAAGTGGCATAAATGTTTAGGTGAAATCATTCGCATCATCTTGAGAAATAGAAGGCTATTGGTTATTTTTTTATCTGATGATTGAACTTTCTAATAAGATCTTCATGCTGTTTGTATAAATATTGCATACATTTCCCCTCTTCTTTTTACAGAAAAAGCATTCACCCATTTGCCAAAAAACTGCTACAAGGAAAAGGAAGGCATTTGATTCCAGTAGACAGAGAGCAGAAGGAACTGATATTTCCACAGTAAAACCTCTGAAACCACGGGTAGGTAGATAGCCTCTGAATATTATGATTTTTGGGCTTGTATTTTGTGTTCAGTTAATTATTTGTGTGCAAGGAATACCACTGGTGGTAATGCATATGTGGCAGTCAGAACAACCTTAGCCAAAACATACAGTTAGATCAAGAAACCGGTATAATTGTAAAGTCCACTATCTTGTAAAAATTTAGATTAGATTAAAACAGACCCAGCTTTCTAGTGATATAAAGTAGTAACCTGTAGCATTTAATAAGACACTGGTTGCTAAAATCATATTGGAATTAAAATGTAGAAAGAAAAATGATGTAATCAGAATGACATAATTGTGAAATGTGATGGACCAGTGCAAATGTTTTCAAGATTAGTATACTATTCAAGATTAGTATGCTATTCTAAGTGCCAGTCTGCCCTAGTTTTTCTCTGGATGGACATGAGTGAACAAAACCACTGGGTCCAACATTCCTCTAACAGGGTCTGGGCAGATTCTGACCACTGTTCTAGATCTGGGTCTCTAGAGTTTAGACTCCACGTCTGAACTCTTTCTTATGATGTTGGGACTCTGTAGTCTCAGCTGCCCCAAACCCTGAAACCAATATCTCAGAATTCCACTTAGTTGTGGGTATAAACCTTTCAGGGACAAAGTTACAGGAAAGCAAAGAAGACAGGCTTAGCTAAGGAATTTCTTAGCCACAGTCACTTTTCTCTTTGAAAAGCACTAGAAATTTACAGATCTTTACAAAATAAGAGAAGTCCTGAGGTTCACCTCTTTGGCTGAACAGTTGCAAATCTACCAACCACACTGATGCCACTGTGTAGAAAATTCATTGTTCTATGATTTTAGTCCAGCAGTTGAGGCACACTCCAAGTTTCTGGCCTTAGACTGCTCTGTGATAGCTTCTCAGCAAGAATCCTTCAAGATAACAAGCATGTTTTCTGGACAGGATACATTGTAATAGACTTGCAAAGTTACACGTTTCACACATGGCACAAAATCAAAATAGAAATTACAGAATAAAAGGGATTTCACAGGTTACTGCAGATATACTACTCTGTCACACTCAGTTTTGGCTCTGGACTAGGGATCAGAGAGCAGAAAAGGGTATCAGAAATCACGGTTTTCAGAAATTCCAGGTATACTGCTGATTAAAATATTTACTCTTTGTGTTTCTGAGACACAAACTTTTGTCATCCTTATGCCAAACTGGATATCCAGATCTTTCTCGTTTAAGGTGTCACCCATGTTCTTCTTTGCAGATTTATGCAAACACATAGCTCTTTATGTGTTTTGAAATATAACTTTGCTTTAGGGTCAGACAGGATTTTAAATATTATAGTATTAAATAAAAAACAGGACTATGTAGCACTTTAAAGACGAACAAGATGGTTTATTAGATGATGAGCTTTCGTGGGCCAGATCCACTTCCTCAGATCAAATTGTGGAAGAAAATAGTCACAACCATATATACCAAAGGATACAATTTAAAAAAAAAGAACACATATGAAAAGGACAAATCACATTTCAGAACAGAAGGCGGATGCGGGGGGGGGGGCAGGGAAAGGGAAGGTGAATGCCTGTGAGTTAATGATATTAGAGGTGGGGAAGGGTAGATGTCTGTGAGTTAATGGTATTAGAGGTGATAATTGGAGAAGCTATCTATTTGATCTTAGGAAGTGGGTCTGGCCCACGAAAGCTCATCATCTAATAAACCATCTTGTTAGTCTTTAAAGTGCTACATAGTCCTGTATTTTGTTTCAGCTACACCAGACTAACACGGCTACATTTCTATCACTATAGTATTAAATAGTGCATAATAAAATCAGAAATGTGTTGTATAAAATGAGGTACCCCAAAACACCTTAATTTTTTTTTTGTTGGCTTCATAGCCAGAACCCCCCAAAAAACAATCCAACTGGAGACGAAAGCATGAGGAATTTATAGCAACTATACGAGCAGCCAAAGGACTAGATCAGACTCTCAAAGAGGGTGGAAAACTTCCTCCTCCTCCTCCACCTTCATATGATCCAGGTATGTGAAATGGTGAAGTTCCATCAAAGTTTGTAATTTTGATATGTTGTATGTGTTGAATTGGTAAGGAATAAAAAGGAATCAGATGCTCATGAATGTGTACAGAGAACTGTCATCTGATAACAGCTAAATAGCTGATGATCTGTTACGGAGTCTGACTGACTAAGAATTGCTAACGTCTATGGGATGAGTCAGGTTTTTGTTTCCTTTCTTTGGAAAAGGAAATCTTTCTTTAAGAATCAGGCCGCCCCATAAAGTATGAGAATTATGTTGAGGAGAATGCGTAGCACTCATGCTGTTATGCCATTTTTTATGATAACTGTCTATAGTCAAGTGAAGACTTCACATATTATTTGTTCCAAAATTTGGACTGAAATTTTATACTCTTCCGAACTATTGTTCCAAATTTAAAGTCAAGTGAATTTTAACTAACTTCATGGATAAATGTACATCTTTGAAATTGAGGTCATGCAGAATATCACTGGTATAGTCCTGTATTAGTGTTTCCACCAATTGAATGCTCACTTTGACTGTGTTCTCTTATGTTTTGTTGCAGTCCCTTCTGTAAGCCAATGAACAATAGCCTAATAGGGCTGAAAAATTACCTTTATCTGTGTTTTGATCAAGTTGCTTGTAGAAAATGTGCATTTAACTGCTGCAGTGCAATGGGACAATAATAACAATATTTCTCATTGCCAGGTGGCTGGGTAGTTAAAAAGTCAAAGAATAAACTAACCAAGTACAGTTTGGAAAGTATGCAAACCCTGATGCTTAAGGTCTTAAGATTACCTTTAAGGGTCTGATTTAAAGCCTATTGAAATAAATGTGAAGACTTCCATTGGGTTTCCGATCATGCCCCCTTTCCGATCATGTCCCCTCTAGGATTTTTAAAAAAAAATCTTCCCCGTGAGCATTTTTTTCTGTAATTACTTGTTCAGGATATCTAGCACCATCCCTACTGGCCAATGTTGGAGACAGGAATGGGGCAAAATGAAATACTATTTTTAATCCAGTAAGGTAATTCTTACGGTACACTGCTTGGATTCTGCCATCATTTATTGTGGATTTGCTAGTATTTGTGTAATTTTAAAGGTAGTTACCAATACAGGGCACTCTCCTTTCCCTTCTCACTCAGCACCCATGTGAAGAGGCCTTCCAGGCTATTAATGTATATGTTACCATATCGGATTAATTCTCTTTTTGTTACCATTCCTTTATATGAAGTCCAAAGATTTAATCTGTGTGAACATTGATTTCTGTAGCTGGTTGAGTCTGGTATCCACATGTCAAATGGCAGAGTTTAGACATGTAGGTCTGAAAGCTTTGTAACTTTACCCAAGTATATTTTCTCCTTGAAATTTATCATCTCTAAGGAAACATCTTTGAACATAGAAGCCAGGATTATCTTTCATTGTTACAAATTTTAGCAAAGCTTTTCCTACCTTTTGCAAAGCTAGCAAAAGTTATTCCTTTTGCAAAGCAAGAGAGACTGTAGTCACTGCAGTGATTAAATTCATCCCGAATTACAACGTACGCACAAATTAATCTGTTTAAGAATGTCTCTAATTTGAGTTACATTTTCCCTTTGATTCAGTTTCCCTGGTCCATATGTGACTTAATTTTTTAGTAATGCTTTCAGTATGCACAATGTTCACTTGTTTCAAAATTATCGGTGAAAACTTGAAATTGCTATTGTTATCTTTTGGGACTTCAATAATAAAGTTTTTGAAAGTGTAATTCAAATCCCAATGATAAATTAGGGCACTCAAATGCAAAGGTTCCTATTAGCAGCTATAGAAATTATATATCTTGAATTTTAATTAGTCTTATAGGTCTTATAAGATATTATCATAAGCAAGCTAGTAAAATACAGTCTAGAGGAAATTACTATAAAGTAGTTGTACAACTGCCTGAAAGACCCGTTGTTCATCTTCCCTTTTTCAAGTTAAGGTGTTTTTTGTTTTGTTTTTAAGATTACATTCAGTGCCCATATTGCCAGAGAAGATTTAATGAAAATGCAGCTGACCGGCACATCAGTTTCTGCAAGGAACAGGCAGCACGTATTACTAATAAAGGAAAATTGACTGCTGATGCAAAAGGGAAGCTGCCTGCCCGAACACAGGTGAATTATGATACTTTCTTTGACTGATGATTTATTTTTATGTCTTTGATTGTTAAGCCAAGTCAGTTAATCATTTTAGGAGTATCACAAAGATAAATATTTAGATGTATAGTGTTAAATAGAGTTAAATAACTTTAAATATATTTATAGACACAGATGAGGATTTGTAGAGTTAAATAATGCAAGTCCAGAATAACATAACTGTGTGAAAGAGAAATCAAGAGGCATAGATAAGAGAAAAGTTTAGGGGGTTGGATGATAGTTAATTAAGTGTAGAGATTCAGGAAGACTTTCCCAGATAATACGAGTCAGATAAAAGAAAGCTGTCTCAAAAGATCAGTGAGATTCTGGGAAATGGAAGAGATGTAGTGCTCCAGACTTTTGCATGCAGAATACTGAAGGTTTATGGAGGCATTAGGAGGAGGAGGAGTACAGAAAGGCAAGATTTGTAAACTAGGTTGAAACAAGTCCAGAGAACATAATAAAAACAAGAACTGAATTTTGAACTGGATTCTTAACTGTGGAGCAAGTTAAGGTACTAGAGCAGTGTTTCTTAAACTTTTTAAGACCAAGGAATACCAAACAATAATTTTTTTTTATGAGGAACACCAAGGATTTTTTGCTGGGGGGGGGGGGAAGTTGGGGGGAACACGGGTTGGGGTTTTTTTTTGCTCAATAAAAGGTAGCCTGCCCCTTTAAGGGTGGCCATTTTGAATTATATTCTCCACAGCACACCTCTGAGTGTGCCGCAGAACACAGCTGAAGAAACACTGTACTAGAGTATGACAATTCTGACTTTTTTTCATGGGACATATGAGAAATTACCAACAAAATAGACAAACAAAAACAATGAGTCTATGGCATCTTAAAGACTCACAGATTTATTTGCTCATAAGCTTACATGGGCAAAGACTTACTTTGTCAGATTTATTTATAGTAAAGCCATGTTCACCTTTAAGGTGCCACAGGACTCCTTGTTGTTTTTGCAGATACAGACTAACGTGGCTACCCCTCTGATAATTTTATTTAGTTGTTTTAGTTTACACTTGTTTTGTTACCATTTTCCTTTTCTGTCTACATCTCTCATGTCCAGACATCTGCCTAGCAGCTCTCTGATAAATATACCAGGTTGCTGAGATGATGGTACACAGATGTCTGGACATGAGAGATGTAGACAGAAAAGGAAAATGCTAACAAAACAAGTGTAAACTAAAACAACTAAATAAAATTATCAGAGGGGTAGCCACGTTAGTCTGTATCTGCACAAACAACAAGGAGTCCTGTGGAACCTTAGAGACTAACAGGATACATCTACGCAGTAGTGTGTACCTCAAAATATGCTACGCAATTTGAGCTACACAAATTACATAGCTTATTTTAAAAGAGCTTATTTCAAAATTTGGCGTTGTCTACACAGTGCTAATTTCAAAATAAATCACTATTCTGGCAGCTTCCTTTTAATCCTCTGCAATGAGGTTTACAGGAAACTGGAATAAGAAGCCCATTCTTTCAAATGTATTTCAAAATAACAAGCATGTTCTTAAGACATGCAGAATACTATTTTGAGATAACAGATGTTATCCCAAAATAGTGCTGCTGTGTAGATGTTTCCATAGATATATTAGGGCATAATCTTTTGTGGATAAAACCCACTTCTTCAGATGAATTGGAGTGGAGGTTACAGAGGCAGGGATATATACACACGCACACACAGGGCTTGACAAAATACGGAAAACCCTACTCGCCAGACAAAAAAGGGACTCGCTGCCCTCCCCCCCAAAAAAGTGTGCTTTTTTTTTAATGGCATAAATTCCTAATAAGAACAGTAATTACTAATAAGTTATTAATAAATATCACCAAGTTGTTAATAAATACCTTATAAACCTCTACCTTTTCCCTCTGCTGCCATGTCTCCTCCCCTTGCTCCATCAGCTCCCCTGGTGCCTGCTTCCTACCACCCCTCACCCTCCTCTGCTGTCCTGAGACCTGCCCCCCTCCACCAGCCCTTCTCTCCCCCCTGTGCCCACTCCTCCAGTAGCCCCACTCTGATCATGTGAGCTACCCCTCCTCATCCCCTCTCCTAACACCTCCCTCTACACACCTGCCCTGCCTCTCCTCTGGTGCTGGTCCCTCCCCTTCAGGTGTCTGCCCTTCTGCTTCACCCCCAGAATCTCCTGGCACCTGCACCCTCCTGGTGCCTCCCCCTTCCCTCCTGCCCCCTTTGCCCTCTTTTTCCCTGATACCCACCCCCTCGCCATCCTCTCCCCTGTTCCCCTCATGCCCCTGTGCCCTCACACATGCCTTGCTCCTCGCCTTCCTCATGCCCACCCCTTCTTTCAAGCCTTCTCCCAGCACCTCCCCCTCCTCCCTCTAGCCCCCAGTGCCCTTTTCCTCTCCTCTCCCAGCATCACCCTGTTCCCCCCTCCCACTGACACCTTCCCTCCTGCCCTTTTCCTCATTGTCTGCACTTGGCCCCCTGGGATTTGTCTCTCCTGCACCCCTGTCTCTTGGTGCCTTCCCCTTTCTTCTTCTTCTTCTTCTTCTTCTCCTGACCTCCTCCGCTCTCCTCCCCTTCCCTACCCTCCCCTCAGCACAAGCCCCTTCCCCATATTTTTCTCCTCCCCTTCCCTCCCCACAGCCCAGCCCAGCCCCTTCCCCTCCCCCAGGGCCAGCTCTAGGTTTTTTGCTGCCCCAAGCAAAACGTTTTGCCCCCCCCACCCCTTTTTTGTGTTGTCTTTTACACTCGCCAGCTGGTAAAATCTACTCACCACGGGCGAGCGTATTTGTCGAGGGGTGTGTGTGTGTGTGTGTGTGTGTGTGTGTGTGTGTGTGTACAGTAAAACTCCAGTTGTCCAGCATCCAGTGGTCTGGCACGCCTGCTAGTCCGGCACCACCTGGAAAACGGAAGTGCTCTAGGCAGCCAATTAGAGCTGCTCTGCCCTGGGCTTCCCTGAGTCAGCCACTCATCAGTTTCAGGAGCGGCTGACTTGGGTACGCCCGGGGCAAAGCAGCTGGGGTGCTGGGTTGGTCCCGTAGCGCTGCCCCTTGGCTCTGCGGGACCAACTCGGCAACCCCACAGCTGCTCTGCCCCGGGCGTCCCCAAGTCAGCCGCTGCTGAAACTGACGAGCAGCTGACTTGAAGAAGCCCGGGGCAGAGCAGTTGGGATGCTGCCGGGTTGGTCCTGCAGCGCTGCCCTCCCATTTCCCCTCACCCCACCCCAGACACCTCAAAGCCCCCCCTTCCGAAAGTCCGGCATACTTGATAATCCGGCACCCCCTGGGACCTAAAGGTGCCGGATTATCGGAAGTTTTGTGTGTGTGTGTGTGTGTGTGTGTGTGTGTGTGTGTATATAATATACACATACATATACAGGGCTCGACAATCTATGTAATCTACTCGCCTGCGGTGAGTAGATTACATCCCGGAAGAGCCGGGTTCGGGTGATGTGCACATGCGCAGAATGCCGGACAGCACGGCTGACGAGCAGGGCTCGCCAAGCCGTGGCGAACCCTGTGTGTGTGTGATATATACACACATACATATATATATAATGTTAATGAAGCTAATCAAGTCAGGGTGGAAGTGGCTCACTCACGGCATTTGCTATGGAGATGTGAATATCAAAAGACGGGAAATTGGCTTTGTTGTGTGTTAACCATTGAAGATCTTTATTCAGTCCTAAGTTGATTGTATTGAATTTGCAGATGAACTCCAGTTTTGTAAGTGGGTTTTGAAATTCTTTTGTGGAAGGATGGCTACTCTCAGATCCATTACTGACTGTCTAGGGTGGTTAAAGTGTTTGACACCTGTAATCAAGGTTTGAAGAAAGACCTGACCTGGATGGGCTGGTACATTTCACACTGTAATGACATAAAAAGTTAAGCACTGGGTACTTATACCCCACTCTGTTAGCCTCATTTAACACAGACACTCTAATTGACTGACGATATTTTTTCCTTTTTTTTTTTTTTCCCCCCTTCTCTTTCTCTCTCCATCCCCTTTCTTTCTCTATTTGTTTGTACCCTGGACTATGGATGTAAGCGACTAATTGACTATCCAGTAAGCAAAAGCTTATTGGCTAGTCAACTAGTCCCTCGACTAGTCGCTTCCCTGCCCCTTGCAGCAAGAGGGGGGAGCAGAAGCCAGTGCTGGGGGCAGCCAGCTTAAAAGAGAGTTTCCCCCTCAGCACTGTCTCCACAGGGGGTAGCGGGCTGATTCTTGGCTTGTGCCCAATCCCAGCCAGTAATTTCTACATTTAAAAAGCAGAAGCATGGGGCGGGACACCCTGTTTGAGCTGGGACAGCTGATTACCGGCTCACGCTGGGCCCTTCCCCTGCTGCACATTAGCCTTTTAAATGTATTAAGAGCCTGTCAGCTTTTAATGCATTTAAAAGGCAGAGCTGCAGTAGGGTTAGCTCCTGGATGGGAGCTAACCCTGCTGCAGCTTCCCCATTTATCGACTAATCATCTAGTCGATGGAAAATTCATCGATTAGTTGATTAAACTAACTTTAACATCCCTACACTGGACCCCATACTTCATTCATCTGAAGAACTGGGTTGTGACCACGAAAGCTCATGATACCATCTACATTTTTGTTAGTCTCTAGGGCCGTGTCCAGACTCAGGGGTTTTTTCGGGAAAAGTAGCCTTTTCCCGAAAAAACTTCCCCTGCGTCCAGACTCAAGCCGCGTTCTTTCGAAATTATTTCGAAAGAACGCGGCTTTTCTTTTGATGGCGGTAAACCTCAATTTACGAGGAAGAACGCCTTCTTTCGAAAGTTCCTCTTTCGAAAGAAGGCGTTCTTCAATGTAAAGAGGCCGTCTTCGAAAGAGAGCATCCAGACTCGCTGGGTGCTCTCTTTCGAAAAAGCGGATTTCTCTTTCGAAAGATCCGTCTGCAGTCTAGACGCGATCTTTCGAAAGAGGCTCTTTCGAAAGATGCTTTCGAAAGAGGCTCTTTCGAAAGAAGCCTGCAGTCTAGACATAGCCTAAGGGTGCACCTACCCTTCAGGGCTTAATTTGAAATAAGCTACACAAATTGAACTACGCCAATTAGTAGCTTATTTCGAAGTTGGGAGCATCTGCACAGCATTTACTTTGAAATAGAGCACTCTTCCTCTGACTTTCCTTAATCCTCATACAGTAAGGGTTACAGGAGTCAAAATAAGAAGTCCTCCAGCTTGACAGTATTTCAGCATTATTTCAAAATAACTGCCTGCTGTGTAGACACGGACTAAGTTATTTCGAAATAATGTCGCTGTGTAGACATAACTTTAGGTGCTGCAGAACTATTTGTTGTTGAAGGTTTTTTCAGTTACAGACTAACATGACTACCCTCCTGAGGCTAACAGTCTTTTACTTTATATTTTATTACTGGATTAAACAGCTAAATAATTAATTATATTATAGTTTTATGTCCATTGTTACAGTACAAGCCTGCTACTGTTAGAAAGGCACCTTCTACAGGATCAACACCGTCCTCTTCACGCTTACCACAGCCAAGTAATGTCAGCAAAACTGTTGTAGGTATGAACTGGTATTTTGAACTGTATATTTACTTTCTAAATAATTGATTTCAGATGGAAATAATGATTGTATAATTTTAGTAGCAGTAGAGTTCTACAAGTAGTGCGCACAGATAAAGACAAGACATAAAAGTTTCTTATGGAGAACTTGTAGAACTCAAACAGTAGCACATGGGTGAGTTATATTGCAGTTGGCTTTTACTTGCATACTACTTCCTGTTGCTTTTTACTAGATTTTTTTTTTGTAATCACAGGCCTTTTGCTACATTTTAAATTGGCATCTATTGTGATTTTTGATTTGTAGATTTAGTTATTCAATAAAAATTCAATTAAAGACTTAGTAAGTGTCCTAAAACAGGGACACTGTTTCAGTCTGTTCATCGAGATACTTTTTAGCACATTTATGACTTTATTCATGCGTATTCCTATTCAGGTCACTGAGACTGCTTTCATGCTTAATTACCCATTTGGTTAAGTACTGTGTTTAACTGGGTCTTCTGTGGACTGATCAAGTGCAACACTGCTTTTAATTTCAGCCTTTTGAAGTCAGATTTTGATTTTGGTTGGTAAATTCTCTTAGTACACTGCATATACTGGTAAGCAATTTAAAATATATGTATAGTAAAGCAAATTCCATAAACATTGGGCCCTATTCTAATTGCAAATAGGCACCTAGCATTTCTGTCTGTGAAATTCATTATTGCATTTATACGGCCCTATTCATTATTGAATTTTCTTTAAAATGCAGAATGCACCAATTCATGCCCGTATTTTTAGTAGAATAGACCTTTTTGTCTCACTGGGCTTCTAGGTAATGATTAGTACTCTTACTAGTGCCATTATATATTCAGAAATGAGTTTTTAAGAATTTTGTGTTCTGATTTAAAAGTGGGCTCTACATGTTATCATACAAGAATACTATTTTTTCATCCAGTAGCAAAATCTATTATTAGCTTCTTTATATCATAAGGTACGCCTACGAGTAAAGTGTTATCTACAGGTGGGCCTTCTGGAAGCAAAATTCAGACCTTATCTCCAGCTCATAAAAATTCAGTGAGTGTGACAAGCCCACAAGCAGGGTAAGTCCACGTTAATTTTGTAGTTCATGTTTGATTTGTCCTTGATGACGTTAGTTTTAAAAGTGTTAGTTGTTTACTGTGCCATCAATTATATTTAAAAATAATTACTTTCCTTTCTATTAATGATAGAGATGAAATAGGTCAATTTTATCCCTGAGTCAACTCTGATTTTTCTGCATATGAACCAAAGATAAATTTTACATGATTTGTTTAGGCCATAATATGGCCCACAGGATGGATCCAGCTTGCCAAACATTTCTCTCCAGCCCACCATGGCCCTCCGGGAAGCTAAAAGTCCCATCCAAGAGAGTTTACATCTAAGAAATAGGATAAGTCACAGATGGATATAGATATACTGAGCCCATATTGGTCAGCATCATAGGCAGTGGTGTCTGCATACTAGTAGACTAACTATTGTCAAGTGTTAGGGGTTGTTTTTGTAAGCATTATGGAAAAACGGGGTTTTGAAGGGGGATAATGAAGTTGTTTTGTTGATACTTATAGGGAGCTCCTCGCAAGCATAGTGGACAATGTGAGAGAAAGTATGAAGGTATATACATAACAAGTAGGCAGTGAAGGCTGGTATCTGAGGCAGTTGGAGGCAGGCCTTGACATTTCAGTAGTACATGAATGATGACATACTCAGAGTAGTTATCAACAATTTGCTGTCAAGTTGGGAGGGCCTATCTTGTGGAGTCCTGAAGGAAATCAGTCCTTTTCGCTGGTACTATTCAATATTTTAATTAGTGATTTGGATAAGTAAGTGGAAAGAATGCCTATAAAATATGCGGGTAACACCAAGCTGGGAAGAATTACAAGTACTTTGGAGAATTGGATTAGAGAATTCAACAGATCATGGCAAACTGGAAAGTTGGTTTGAAGTTGAGATGAAAGTCAATAAAAGACATTATTGTGTAAAGTATTTTACTTAGGAAAGAAAAATCAAATGCATACCTAACAGTAGCAGGGAATAATTAAGTAATAATACTGCTGAAAAGCATCTGGAGATTACAGTATATCATATTCATCATATTTATCTCTTTTTAAAAAAGGCTATCATTCCTGGGTATATTATTAACAGGAGTGTCATCTAAAAAGTTAGAGGATAACTGTCCCACTCTGCTTAACAATGGTAAGGCCTCAGTGGGAATATTGTGTCCAGTTCCGTAGATATCCGTGTGGATACAAAATTGGTATCTGCATCTGTATAAATGATTCGTGGATATCCATATCCATATCTGCGGATACCCATGGTTATAAAGCATATATTTGCAGTGTTTGAGACAAAACTTATATCTGCATCCATATCTGCAAAAATGAGCTGTGGATATCTGCATCCACATCCTCACATACAGATACTCGCAGATATAAAGTGGATATCTATGAATTTGTAGAGCTATACAATTGTAGATATCACATTTTAAGAAAGATGTGTTCAAATAAGGGACAGCAACAAAAACGATCAAAGGCTTAGAAAACATGACCTATGAAGAATGGTTTAAAAAAAAAAAAGATACAGTAGAGTCCTGATTATCCGACCTAAATGGGACTGATGGGTGGTTGGATTAACGAAAATGTCGGATAATACGGAAACACGTATAAAATCAGGTTTATTAATAATTATTCTACAGTACAACTAACATAATGGAGTACAGAACATTTAGTATGCAGCGTGGCAAAACGCAAAAGTTATTGTTTTAAAAAATTAGTGATTGAAGTTTGTTTCCCAGCTTTTTTTCTTTTCCTTGCGGCGAGGTCGCGCCAGCGTCTCAATAACATAACATCACTAGCAGTTGCCTCCCCTTGTTGTTCAACATAAGCCAGTGCCGCCTCGAGAGCCTTGACCCCTTCACTATGACTCATTCTCTCCGTTTTGTCATTGTCATTTGTATCTTCTTCATCTTCATTGTTATCCCGATTCACCAGAGCTATTATGTCGTGGTCAGTCAGTTCTTGTTGCTCATCCTTCTCCATCCATTCCTGTATATCATCATCATTCACTTTCTCACAGCTGGAATTTGTTGTAACAAAGGTAGCAGGCCATCACAATTTTCTTGCACCATTTCTTGTATATTTTCATCTTCCGAAAGTAACTTTCTCCATAATCTTGCCAGAGTTTGCTGTTCAGTCTCTTCCCATGATTGTGCTATCCAGTAAATAACATCTTTTATGTTCACTGTCCTTAGCTTATCTAGCATACCACTTCCATCATCTATCACCTCAATGAGAGTAGTTAAAAGCTTATGGCGATATTTTTTTCTTTAACGTTTCAAGCACACCTTGGTCCATAGTCTGACACAATGAGGTGATATTAGGAGGAAGAAAAATTATTCTAATGTCCCCACTGATCAGTTCATCCTCATGAGGATGAGATGGTGCATTATCAATTATAAGGATTGCTTTCACTGGTAGGTTTAGCAATTTCAAAAATTGTTCTAATGAAGGAACAAATTCATTGAAAAACCAGCCTCAGAAAATTGCTGAATCCATCCATGCATTCCTCTGATTCTTGTACAAAACTGGTAGAGCAGTCATGGCTAGGTTTTTGAAAGCTTGTGGTTTTTTCGCCTTTCCAATAAATGTGAGTCTTAGTTTGTGGTTACCAGTAGTGTTACTATAGGCTAGAATCGTCACTCTTTCTTTACTTCATTTATACCCAGGAGCTGAGGCTTCAGCGCGGGAAGCTAAGAGTTTGTGAAGGCAGCATTTTATAGTTTAAGCCGGTCTCCTCACAGTTACATATCTGCTTACCTGATAATCCTTCATTGTCGATGAGACACTGAAATTTAGCTTTAAATTTCAGAAACCCACCCTGATTTGCCAGTAATTTTTCACCACAGATACTGAGCTGCCTTAACCCATATCTTTTTTTCCAGTGATCAAGCCAGCCTACACTAGCTGTGAAATCAGGTTCCCCTTCATTAAATTCCTTTTGGAAAATCAGAGCTTTCTCTTGCAGAATCGGGCCTGTGACAGGCATGCCCTTATCCCTTTGCTGTGTAACCATAAGAACAAAGCTTCACTCACTTTTTCATATTCACATTTCTTCATTGTTTTTCTGTCCTTCAGTCCTTCACTTGAGGCTCGATCAGAGCACCACTTTTCTAACTCCTTTCTTTTCCTCTTCCAGTCACCAACTGTAACTTGCCCCACACCGAGTTCGGATGCAGTTTTTAGCATGGACTCGCCTTTGTCTAGTCTCTTTAAGGCTTCAAGTTTTTGTTCAATGGAAAGAACCACTTTTTTTCTCTTTTCACTCGCCATGTTCTTCAAACAATAAAATTATATTACAGTAAGGGGAACACGCAATTGGAAAAATGAAACACAATCACAGCACAAACATAAATCACTAGCGCAGAGGAACAAACGAAGCTACAGCCATGGCGGTATATGACACATGCGTGCATAAATAGCATGTCGAATGGCTACGTCGGATAAAGCAGAATGTCGGATAAACGAAGGTCGGATAATCAGGACTCTACCATATGTTTAATCTTGGAAAAAAGAAGACTGAAGGGTGACCTGATAAATCTTTAAAAATATTAAGGGCTGCTATTCATTTGATAATAACTCAGTTATCTAAAATATTCTATTAGCCAGCCCCCTACAAACTCGCAACATGTTGGATAGCAGAGCTTTTACTGTAGTTGTAAATTCTAAAAGCGCACAAAGTCGTCTTTCCTCTATACTGGCTGGTCTGCATAGAGAATAACAACCTACTACTGCTATCAATTATTTTTTTAATTAAGAGGTAGAGATCAGTCTTCTGGATATAAAAATTGCTGACTTTTTGCTGACCCTTATGGTGTCAGTGTGGTGTTCCCAGCTAGACTTTGTATTTGCAGATTTTTTTTTAAATCTTAAATTACACTAGTAAAACACTATTATAAAAAATGTTATTAAGATTTGCAAAGTCAAGCACTCAGAAGTTAGGAACACCACTACGCTGAAGTTTCCATCATGTAACCTAAATTAGGTCTATCTTGTGCACTGAATGAGGCAAGGAGGGAAACCCAGGATATGATTACGTAATTAGTGCCTCCACATACATGGGCTAAATTAAGGCAACTTTAATTCTATAATTTCCTAAGTGTAGCAGGGGGTGGTAGGAAGAAAAAGGATGAGCTCATGATTGAGATAGTTGGGATGCCCCTTCTGAGAACTTGATTCGATCAGTGCCTCTGCCAAATAGTACCTGTGTGGTGATGGGCAAGTCACTGAAACCACACTTTTTCAGTTAGCCACTTTTCATGGTTCCTCACTTTCTGGGTGCTCAGCTTGAAGCTCTGCAGATTGATTTGCAGAAGCACTCAGAGCTGCAGATGAAGGCAATAGGAGCTGTGATTTGAAATTATAAAGGGCTATAAAAATGTTCACTACCCTAGGTGTATCAAGATGGGCATAAAAATTAATAGATAACTGACACTTGTGGCCTTAAATAGGGGATGCAGCTATACTTTTTCCCTCTAGGTGGCAATCTTTCACTGCTTCATGAGACTATTGTTAAAAAGTATTGCTATTCCACTGTGGGCAAAAATTTTGTATGAGGAGGGGTCAGGGTTGTTCCCCTCTCTGGCACACCAACTGCAGAAGGTGAGGACCCACAAGAGAGCTTCAAAACCTTGCCTCTACAGGCACTGGTTACAAAAAACTTCCCCGCTAGAATCCTAATCCACAGATTTGGGGGAATCGCTGCCACCATCAAATGCTTTTTTGTCCCTGAAGACCAGGGTGAACACTGGAAATCACCCTCAGGGGTACCCCAAGCTCTTTTGCCCCAAAAGAGCTTGAGAAAAGAAAGGAGGAAAAACAAGCTGCAGTCTCTGGTAGCAGAACCCTCAGTAAGAGGCATACAGACACACACAGACAGACCTTCCAGGACACAAGAATGAAATCATTTCCTTAAAATAAATGATTATTACAAAACAAAAGATAAACTTGATAAAGCATACGTGGTTGCTAGATGTTACAGGGCACTAAGGAAAACAAATTTAAAAAGACATAGAGAAAATCTGTAGGAACAATGCTTAGATGGTAGAGGGGGAGGGGAGGTAAAGAATCACACAGAGCAGTTAAAACCAAACTACAAAATAAAGAAAGATACCCTGAATGACTGGATTCCCTTTTCCCTTTACTTACTTCTACTTTTGTCTTTGTTCAGTCCACTCCCATGTCCTGAACACCATGGAGCCATGGTAGACCTGCCTCGGTTTAAATCATTCTGACTCTGACAAGTCCTGGTGTCCCTCTGCCACACAAAGAAAGTAGATAAGGAACCTATATTCAATTCAAATTTTAGGGTTACCAGATGGTTTCAACAAAAATACCGGACACGCTTGACATTACATCACAGTCTACATTATATCTTATTTAGAAAATACTGGACATTTATATTTTCTCAGTTTGTTTCCCAAACAGAGAGCTCAAATACTAGACTGTCCGGTTCAAAACCGGACACCTGGCAACCCTAAATTTCAACCCTCTATGTTGATTGGTTCCCCCCAACCCCCTGGCCAACACCTTTGCTAGCTATCTGAGCTTCACTCCTTAGTGCTGGTCAGCACTGCTCCTGTCCATTACAGGGGGTCATTCCAAGAATTTGGTAAATGGTCAAGGGCCACACTCTTTGATATGAATGGAGGAGGTGGAGGGTATGGGATGGAGATGGGATGCAGAAGGGAGCTTGGGATAAGGAACTGGGGTGCAGGAGGGTTGTGGAATCTGGGAGTGAATTTGGGTGAAGGAGGGGGTTGTGATTTGGGACAAGAGACTGGGATGCAGGAAGTGGGGTATGGATGCAGGAAAAGATTCTGATCTGGAGGAGGGGTGTGGCGTCTGGAAGGGAGTTGTGTTCTGGAGAAGGGATGTTTGAGGGGGTGCAGGTTTGGGAGGGAGTATGGATGCAGGAGCAGGGGTGCAGAGGGTTTGGATTGTATGAGATAGGACTGAAGGAGAGGGGCAGAGGGTTGGAGAGGGGAAGGAGGGGTTGGGGGTGCCAGAAACAGGCTCTGGCTGGGAGGCACCTGGGCAGTTTCCAGCTAGCAACCCAGCTGTTTCCTCAGCTAGAGTCCCTGCTTTCTATGCCCGTGCACTGGTGCAGACGCCATTTGGCTATGAATGCTGCGGGCACAGAGGAGGGAGGGGTACTTAGCAAATATGCAGCAATGGAAACCGGCCAATGGGAGCTGCAAGATTTTCTGGAGGCAAGGGCAGCATGCGAAGCCTCTCTCTCCCTCCCTCCGGGCTCAGAGAGCTGTTCTCAGCAGCGTATGGGGGTGGGGTTGGCAAGAAGCCTGATGGAGGCTCCTGCAGGCTGGATATGGTGGGTGGCAGGTTGGATCCCGCCCGGGGGCTGTATTTGTCCCACCCCTGTGCTATTCAGATAAGGCTATTAACCATGCATGTTTTAAAGGTGATTTCTGAAATGCAGTGTTTCTTTTAAATAATTCTGTAGTAAGAAAATTATGTAGCTCCATTTTATGTTGTAATAATGCTTAAATAGAATAATGTTTAAACAGATGTATTAATGCAACTCTGTGGTAGCATTCTCTGAAATGCTTCCAGTTCCATGAGTAGAGTCAGAAATGCATATTTGCAGAGTCTAAATCTGTGGATGAGATGATGTAGTAAGTGAGAGCTTATACAGGAAGGATAAACCTAAACCAAAACAGAACCAGAGTTCTGGCTTGTAAACTGAAAAAGTTATAGAAGTTTTTAAACTGAGGCATGAGGGGAGGTAGAAAAGTTGAGAGATGCAGAGAAGTGCAAATTCAGGCAGAAACCTGAAATAGAGTAAATTCATTAAAGGGGGAATGCCACATCTTAGTAAAGAGGATAGAGAAGAAGTTGGTATAGTGAGGCATAGTGCACCATTAAAATATTCTGTTTAAATATACACATGAAAGCAAACAGCTGGATATTGACAAAATGCTTATACAAATGCTAGAAGTCTAAACACTAAGATGTCTGAACCAGGGTTCCTGGCATTAAATGAAGATAGTGATATAATAGACATTTCAGAAAATTGGTGGAATGAGGCTAATCAATGGGACACAGTAATATTACTGAATAAAATATATAGGAATGGCAGAGTAGGTCATTCTGATGGGAGAGTTTTAGCGGGATAGCCATGTTAGTCTGTTACTTTAAAAACAATGAGTAGTCCTGTGGCACCTTAGAGACTAACAAAAATATATATAGTATCATGAGCAGAAGAGGGATAACGCAAACCCAGAATTTAGAACAGAAAAAGAAGGGGGAGGGGAAGGTACCTGTCAATTGTAGGACCAATGCTAATGAGGCTAATTAAGTGCGCTGGAAGTGTCCGATACTTAGCTTTTGATGTGAAAATGAGATATTAAATGCCTGGAAGACTTGATTTAAAATGCAACATCCAATTGGTGTCTTTGGTCAAGCCCAGAGAAAAAGCGTCAGATTTGCAAATTAATGTCAATTCTTCTCTCTCTCTCGCTCTCTCTCTTTGTAATGAGCTAGTGAAATAGCTTTGCAGAAGAATGGCTACCTTTAAATCCAGTGAGTGACTTGTGTCCATTTATCCTTTGTTGTAGGGACTGTCCAATTTGACTAGTGTACATAGCAAGGGGCATTGCTGGCACTTGATGACATATATCACATTAGGGCCAGGTCTTCACTAGACCTGGAAGGTCAGCTTAAGGTATGCGGCACAGGAGCCAAGCAAACAGAGCTGTAAACAGGGGAGTTTGAGTGGGAGTTTGTAAAGGGAGTTTGGATATTGGAACTTGTTTGGAGTTTGTTTTTGCTGTGGAGAGAGTGTTTTGGTTTGTTTTTGTGTTCACCGGACTAATAGGATTTTGGTGAGAGAGTAGATAAAACACAGAGGCATTAGTGTCCATGGCCCAAGTAGTAGAGAACACAAGGAGGATGATTGGATGAGTGGTAGCTGCGGTATGTACATGATTCTGGAGGAGGTACCTGAAAGGAGTTTTGTTTGCATGAAGTGCCGCCTGATAGAGCTAGAAGAAAAGGCCTGGAGATGCAGGTGGAAACTCTGGTCGAGTTTAGAAGGGGGTTTGAGCAGATGATGGGGCAAAGGCATGACGTAGCTGAAGGGGAAAGCTTAGATATGCAGATGGAAGCAGGATCAAGAGCCTCAGAGGGGGGACTGCTGGGCGGAGAAAATGGACAGTGGAAGCATGTGACTCAGAGGACCAGGCAGAGGAAAAGATGGGTCAGTGAAGGAAAAATAGAGCTCAAGAACAGGTATGTGGAGCTGGAAAATGAAGGAGTACAGCAGGTAGATAATGAAGATGGAAGGGTAAGGAAGAAGAGAAGAGTGGCTAGTCCCATAGATAAAGGGGAAGACTTAATGGAGACAACACCAATAATGAGCATTAGGATTACAAGGGAAAATAGGAATGGCAAGGACTTGCAGCCAGAGGAAGCTAGAGATAGACCAGAGAATTTCACTGTCACTAGGAAAAGGCAGGTCTATGTGATTGGGGACTCCTTATTGAGAAGAATAGATAGGCCTGTAACCAGAGCTGATCCAGAGAATAGAAGGGTGTGCTGTCTGCCAGGTGCTAAGATACGAGATGTGGAACTGAGGTTGAAGAGAATTATTAAGGGAGCAGAAAGGAATCCATTGATCATCCTTCATGTAGGAACAAATGATACGGCTAGATTCTCGCTGGAACGAATTAAGGGAGACTATGCTAGGCTGGGGAGGATGCTCAAGGAAATTGAGGCTCAGGTGATCTTTAGTGGGATTCTGCCTGTTCCTAGAGAATGGCAACTAAGATGTGACAGGATTATGATGATCAATAGATGGCTTAGGCAGTGGTGCTATAAGGAGGGCTTTGGGATGTATGGTCACTGGGAGGCATTTATGGACAGAGAACTGTTCTCTAGAGATGGACTTCACCTAAGTAGGGAGGGAAATAGACTTCTAGGATGGAGGCTGGCCCAACTTATTAAGAGAGCTTTAAACTAGGAATTTGGGGGAGACGGTTGGGAGATGCCCAGGTAATCTCTATGCCAGATTTTAACACTGAGAGGGAGGAAAGCTAAGTAAGAAAGGATATAGCTGGGGGTGGGAGAATGAACATGAGGAAGGGTGGGGTGGATACTAGTCTAATAGGTCATATTGGAGGTATAACGTCTGTTCCAAATTGGGTAAAGAATGTGAATGAGGCCAAACAGCAAAAATTAAGATGTTTGTACACCAATGCGAGGAGCCTAGGTAACAAAAAGGAGGAACTAGAGCTATTGGTCCAGGAAGTGAAACCAGATGATATAGGAATAACAGAAACATGGTGGAATACTAGGCATGACTGGAGTACAGGTATTGAAGGGTATGTGCTGTTTAGGAAAGACAGAAATAAGAGTAAAGGTGGTGGAGTCGCATTTATATCAAAGATGAGGTAGATTGTAATGAAATAAAAAGTGATGGAATGGAGAAGACAGAGTCTGTCTGGGCAAAAATCACATTAGGGAAGAAAAATATCAGATCCTCCCCTGGGATAGTGCTTGGGGTGTGTTATAGACCACCAGGATCCAATTTGGATATGGATAGAGACCTCTTTAATGTTTTTAATGAAGTAAATACTCATGGAAACTGTGTAATCATGGGAGATTTCAACTTTCCAGATATAGACTGGAGAACAAGTGCTAGTAATAATAATAGGGCTCAGATTTTCCTAGATGTGATAGCTAATGAATTCCTTCATCAAGTAGTTGCTGAACCAACAAGAGGGGATGCTATTTTAGATTTGGTTTTGGTGAGTAGCGAGGACCTCATAGATGAAATGGTTGTAGGAAACAACCTTGGCTCGAGTGATCATGAGCTAATTCAGTTTAAATTAAATGGAAGGATAAACAAAAATAAATCTGAGACTAGGGTTTTTGATTTCAAAAGGGCTAACTTTAGTACATTAAGGAAATTATTTAGGGAAGTTGATTGAACTAAAGAAATTATGGCTCTTAAAGTGGAGGAGGCCTGGAATTATTTTAAGTTAAAGTTGCAGAAGCTGTCAGAAGCCTGTATCCCTAGAAAAGGGAAAAAAATTATAAGCAGGTGTGTTAGACCAAGCTGGATGAGCAAGCATCTCAGAGAGGTGATTAAGAAAAATCAGAAAGCATATAAGAAGTAGAAAATGGGAGGGATCAGTAAAGAAAGCTACCTTACTGAGGTTAGAGCATGTAGGGATAAAGTGAGAGAGGCTAAAATTCAGGTAGAGTTGGACCTTGCAAAGGGAATTAAAACCAATAGTAAAAGGTTTTATAGCCATATAAATAGGAAAAAAAAACAAAAAAAGAAGTAGGACCGCTAATTACTAAGGATGGAGTGGAGGTTAAGGATAATCTAGGAATGGCCCAATATTTGAACAAATACTTTGCTTCAGTCTTTAATGAGGCTAATGAAGAGGTTAGGGATAATGGTAAGTTAACAAATGGGACTAAAGATAAGGAGGTAGATATTACCATATCCGAGGTAAAAGCCAAACTTGAACAGCTTAATGGGAGTAAATCGGGGGGCCCAGATAATCTTCATCCAAGAATATTAAAGGAACTGGCACATGAAATTGCAAGTCCATTAGCAAAATTTTTTAATAAATCTCTAAACTCAGGGGTTGTACCATTTGACTGGAGAATTGCTAATATAGTTCTGATTTTTAAGAAAGGGGGGCAAAAAAGCGACCCGGGTAACTGTAGGCCTGTTAGTTTGACATCTGTAGTATGTAAGATCCTGGAAAAAATTCTGAAGGAGAAAGTAGTTAGAGACATTGAGGCTAATGGCAATTGGGACAAATTACAACATGGTTTTACAAAAGATAGATCATGCCAAACCAACCTGATCTCCTTTTTTGAGAAAGTAACAGATTTTTTAGATAAAGGAAATGCAGTGGATCTAATCTACCTTGACTTTAGTAAGGCATTTGATACAGTACCACATGGGGAATTATTGGTTAAATTGGAAAAGATAGGGATTAATATGAAAGTTGAGAGGTGGATAAGCAACTGGTTAAAGGGGAGATTACAGCGGGTCATGCTGAAAGGTGAACTGTCAGGTTTGAAGAAGGTTACTAGCGGAGTTCCTCAGGGATTAGTTTTGGGGCCAATTTTATTTAATCTTTTTATTGCTGATCTTGGCACCAAAAGTGGAAGTGTCCTAATAAAATTTGCGGATGACACAAAGTTGGGAGCTATTGCCAATTCAGAAAAGGATCAGGATATCATACAGGAAGATCTGGATGATCTTGTAAATTGGAGTGATAGCAATAGGATGAAATTTAATAGTGAGAAGTGTAAGGTTATGCATTTAGGGATTAATAACAAGAATTTTAATTATAAGTTGGGGACACATCAGTTGGAAGTAACAGAGGAGGAGAAGGACCTCGGAGTCCTGGTTGATTATAGAATGACTATGAGCCGCCATTGTGACATGGCCGTGAAAAAGGCTAATACGATCTTGGGATGTATTAGGCGAGGTATTTCCAGTAGGGATAAGGAGGTGTTAGTGCCATTATACAAGGCATTGGTGAGACCCCATTTGGAATACTGTGTGCAGTTCTGGTCTCCCATGTTTAAGAAGGATGAATTCAAACTGGAACAGGTACAAAGAAGGGCCACTAGGATGATCCGAGGAATGGAAAACCTGTTTTATGAAAGGAGACTCAAGGAGCTTGGCTTGTTTACCTTAACCAAAAGAAAGCTGAGGGGGGACATGATTGCACTTTTTAAATATATTAGAGGGATAAATACCAGGGAGGGAGAGGAATTATTTAAGTTTAATACCAACGTGGACACAAGAACAAATGGATATAAGCTGGCTAAAAGGAAGTTTAGAAACCTTTGTCTAATCTCAATTCTAATCATTAGAGGAGTGAGGCTCTGGAACGGCCTTCCAAGGGAAGTAGTGGGGGCAAAAGATCTCTCTGGTTTCAAGATTAAACTAGATGCGATTATGAAGGGGATAGTTTGATGAGATAACATGATCTTGGTAACTAATTGACCATTCATTATCAGTGGGAAATAGGTCAATGGAGGGATGATAGGAATTACTATAGAGAACTTTCTGGGTGTCTGGCTGATGAGTCTTGCCCACATGCTCAGGGTTTAGCTGATCGCCATATTTGGGGTCGGGAAGGAATTTTCCTCCAGGGTAGATTGGCAGAGGCCCTGGAGGTTTTTCGCCTTCCTCTGTAGCATGGGGTACAGATCACAGCTAGAGGATTCTCTGCATCTTGGGGTCTTCAAAGTATTTGAAGGCTTCAGTATCTGAGGGTATGTCTACACTACCCCGCTAGTTCGAACTAGCGGGGTAATGTAGGCATACCGCACTTGCAAATGAAGCCCGGGATTTGAATTTCCCGGGCTTCATTTGCATAAGCGGGGAGCCTCCATTTTTAAATCCCTGCTGCTTCGAACCCCGTGCAGAGCGGCTACACGGGGCTCGAAGTAGGTAGTTTGGACTAGGGTGCCTATTCCGAACTACCGGTACACCTCATTTCACGAGGAGTAACGGTAGTTCGGAATAGGAACCTAGTCCGAACTACCTAGTTCGAGCCCCGTGTAGCCGCGCTGCACGGGGTTCGAAGCAGCGGGGATTTAAAAATGGCGGCTCCCCGCTTATGCAAATGAAGCCCGGGAAATTCAAATCCCGGGCTTCATTTGCAAGTGCGGTATGCCTACATTACCCCGCTAGTTCGAACTAGCGGGGTAGTGTAGACCTACCCTGAGATATAGGTGAGAGGATTATTCTAGGAGGGGTGGGTGAGATTTTGTGGCCTGCACTGTGCAGGGAGTCAGACTAGATGATCATAATGGTCCCTTCTGACCCTAAAGTCTATGAGTCTAGCTACATAGAATACCTTAAGATGAGTTTGGTGACATCCACACAGCGGGAGGCCAACAGGAGCAAATGCTCCCATCAGCTTCCCTTACTTTTCGCAACTGTGAGAAATACAGGTGCGGGCGCTACCCTCAGAGTTCAATTTATGGGTCTAAATCAAACCCGATAAATCCAATGCAGAACATCAATTTCTAGCTCAGCGACTGTAGATATGCTCTAGAGGGTATGTAGTTGTATGAGCCCCTGATGTTGTGGCTTATGTGATTAGGTCCTGTGATAGTGTCACTTCCATAGGTGTGTGGACAGAGTTGGCAATGCGGTTGTTGCAGGTGTAGGTTTCTGGGTCAGTATATGTGAGGTGTGACTGCTGGAAAGTATTTGCTCCAGGTTAAGGGGTTGTCTACAGGCAAGGATTGACCTATTTCCCAAAGCCTGTGAGAATGAGAGATTGTTTTGTGGGAGAGTGGCACTATGTGAAAGAAAGCTTAAGGTCACATAAGTAAAATCTCAAATGAATCAAACTGTACCATAGTCTTCTCTGGATAGAAATTCCACGTTTGAATAATAAGAGTATAATAGCAGAATATATACTCCTAATCACCTGGTTAGGATGGTGATGGTGATTATGAAACACTCGGGGAGAGTAGAAGCAACAAAGGCAGAAAACACAGTAATAATAGGGGATTTCAGCTATCCCCATGTTGACTGCGTGTATTTCGCCGCAGATGGGGAATGTTTCTACACAACATAAATGACTGCTTATTGGAGCAGCTTGTCTTAGAACTCATAGAGTGGGAGTCCTAGATAGAGCATAGGATTTCCAAAGGATGAATGTAGCCTAACCTCTTGGTAATTACATTATGTAATTCATTATTAACAATCTTGATGAGGTGTGGGGGGAAAATACCAGAGAAACCCACCACAGTGACATTTAATATCACAAATAGAAATTACCCCAAAATTATGAAGCTAGTGACACAGAAAGTAAAAGAAACTGTGATGAAGTTTGCAGGCATATTTAAAACACCATGATAGAGGCTCAAAATAAATGTATATCCAAAATTAAAACAAAAACAATCTGATGACCAAAATAAGTCACCATGGCTAAACAGAGTAAAAAAAAAAAAAAAAAAGTGGTAAAAAGGCATCCTTTAAATATTGGAAGTCTCAGAACTGCTAACTAGTATGTAGTCTATCCATTTAAATCAGCTTCTGTACTGGATGACTGGAGGGTAGCTAAAGTAGTGCCAGTTTTTAAAAAGATTCTAGAGCTAATCCTGTAAGTTACAGACCAGTAAACCTAATTCCGTACCAGCCAAATTGATTGAAATGATAGTAAAGAAAACAATTATCAGACACAATAGGGTATGTCTAGACTGAAAGGCTTTTTCCAGATACCGGAGGTATCCCGAAATAGCTACCCTGCACTCAAGGAACACGTCCACTATTTTAAAATAATTTTTGAAATAACGGACGGGCTATTTCGGCATCCCTGTAAATCACATTCCATGAGGAATAAGCAATGTCTCGAAATAGTGCTTTATTTCGAAATTTGGCACTGTGTAGATGTGCCAAATTTTGAAATTGCAAATTGTGTATCTTACTTCGATTTTATTTAGAAATAGGCTAAGTGCAAATTGCATATCTTATTTCAGTTTTAGAGTGCAGCTTAGATGTATCCATAGATGAACATGTGTTTTTTCCAAAGGAAAATCATGCTTCATCAATTTAGTAGAATTATTTGAGTGGTTCAACAAGCATGTGGACAAGGAGGATTCAATGGATAGGATATACTCAGACTTTCGGAGAGTGTGACAAGTCCCTCAACAATGGCCTTAAGCAAACAAACCAAGTCCTTGTGGATCAGTACTTGGTTAAAATATAGGAAACAAAGGGCATGAATAAATTATCAGTTTTCACAATGGTGACAGGTAAATAGTGGGTTCCCCAAGGATCTGTACTTGGACATGTGCTTTTCAACATAGTCATAAATTATGTGGAAAAAGGGTAAACAATGAGGTGGCAAAATTTGCAGACCACACAAAATTGCTCAAGATAGTTAAGTCCAAGGCTGTCAGTGAAGAATTACAAAAGGATCTCACATTGGGTGATTGGTCTACAAAATGAAAGATGAAATTCTGAGTTGGTAAATACAAAGAAGTACATATTGGAAATGTAATCCCAACTATACATGAAAAAATGATGTCTAAATTTAGCTGTTACCACTCAAGAAAGAGATCTTGGAGTCATCATGGATGATTTCCTTGAAAACATCCACTCAATGTACAGCCAAAAAAGCTAACAATATTAGGAACCATTGCAAAAGGGATAGAAGATAAAACAGAAAATATCATGATGTCACTATATATGTGCACGGTGCGCACGCACCTTGAATGCTATATGCAGTTATGGTCACTCCAACTCAAAAAAGAGAATTGGAAAAGGCACAGAGAAGTACAATGACAATGATTAGGAACAGGAACAGGTTTCATACAAGAAAGATTAAAAGGGACAGCACTGTTCAGCTTAGAAAAGAGGTGACTGGAAGAGAATATGATAGAATTCAATAAAATCATGAATGATGTGGAAAAAGTGACTAGGAAAGTATTATTTGCCCCTTCACCTAACACAAGAATCAGAAAAAACTTAAAAAACAACAAATAGTCTAGTAGCACCTTAAAGACTAACAGAACATGTAGACAGTATGAGCTTTCATGGGCAAAATCCACTTCTTCAGATGACCGGAGTATAATATGTCCAGAAAAAGAGACAGTAAGTAGATAGTTCAGATAGTTACAGGAGGCTGTTAAGAAACATTAGCATCTTCATTGTTTGGTTGATTGGTTAAGTCATTAAAAGGTTGAAGATAGTGTGGGAGCCATCCTATAACCTGGTTCAGACGACTAGCATAAGAATTAAACTTGTGAATGAAGTTAAGTTCCAATCCTTCTCTGTGTATTTGTCCTGTGAAATTGGTCAGAGCCAAAACGGCAACTTGGAGATCTGTCAATGAGTGTCCAGGAAGATAAAAGTGTTCTCCAATATCAGGATTTACCCAGTGAATGAACAGGCAGCAGGCTTAAAACAAACTTAAGGAAATGCTTCTTCACACAATGTACAGTCAGCCCGTGGAACTCAATGCCATGGGATGTTGTCAAAGCAAAAAGTGTAACTGGGGTTTAAAAAAGAATTTGATAAATTGAAGATGGTTAGGTGAATACTCATGTTCTGGGTGTTTCAACAAATGTCAAGAAAATAATTATTTTTAAGCTCCGAGAGCACAAATGGAACATTAGGAAAATAAAAGGAAAGCCTGGGTGAGGAAAAACTCCATTGACTTCTCTAAAGCCAGAATAATATTACCTAGATTTTATATACCTAACTTTTTATTCATAGGTCTTAGAGTTGGGGAAGCTGAACACACAGAAACGTGATTTGCTTAGGGTCAGTCAGTAGAACACTTGAGACTAGAATCCAAGTGTACTGAGTCCTAGTCCAGTGCACTAGCCACTAGGCAACACTACTTCTCTTGAAGTTTTTCACCCCTTCACAATTGGAGACCTGGAGAAAGAAAATTAACCCTAAGTAGGCAGTAGTCAGGATCATATTTGGATAGTGAATCAGGTTAATGAGGCCCCAAGTTAGTTCCAGTGCACACTTTGAAGAAGCTCTAAGAAGTGCTATATTATGACAACTTCTTCATTTGGGGAGAGGGGACAGGAAATTCCTGTTAAGCTGCTTGGCATACTCAGATCTCCGGTAGAGTAGTACAATTCAAGTTTATTATGTACTTAGAATTAGAGCTGGGTGAGAAACAGTTTTTCCATCCCATGAGAATTTTTGAGACAGTGTTATGAACCACTCCCCAAAAATTCTGATCAGGTCAGTAGAAACAGCTCATTTAGATATTTTTAAAATATTTAATGTTCATTTAAATTTTTTTATTTTTGTTACATTTTTACTCAACATTCACTTATATTTTGAAACCAAAATTTATTTGACTAAGAAATGAAACTTTGTGATTTAGAAGATGCCTTAAACAGCATTTCAACAACTTAGAAATTTTCTCAAACTATTTTTCAGTTTAATTGATCCCTTTTCGGCAAAGGGTTTCACTTTTGTCAAATTGGCATTTGCTGACCAAACAAGGGTTGTCAAAAATGTATGATTAGCTGTTTAGCATTTCCATTTTATAATGGTAGAAGACAGGTCATGCCTGATATTGACAATGACGCTTATCTGTTCTGGCTAAAGTATGTTGTGTGCTGATTCTGAAGACCTATCCAGTACCAAAAATGCCTTCTCAAGCAGTTCTGCCACAGTCTTTTTAAAATGTCATTGTTTCTGCCATCTATTTTAATTAATCTTTAAGAAATGTTTATACACAGTTCATACACAGCTTTAATTCTCCATTGAGGACTATATAAATACATACACTTCCTGATCTGTTCCATACTTCCAAATGTCATCTCTCTGACTCTGTTGACCTCAAGTTCCCACCAACAAATTAAAGGCTCAATCAACTTGGATTTTTAAGTTCACCTGTATTGACAACCATATTTAGTATTGTTGGTCTTGTTACTTGTTGTATATACATTTTTTGCTGACATTGCATTGAGATAATGTAAGTTTCAAGAACTATGCAGAGCCTTACTGCTTTTCTGTAGTATCTTGCAATCTGCATGAATTTAGTATCTTTAAGATGATACTGTAGAAATGGATAATTGAATGAAAGATAATATTCATATTAGAGAGGTATACAAAGAAAATAACTAATTTTCACGGGTTATTAAAACCATATCAAAGCTTAATTTATATGTTGATGAATTAAGTTGCTATGAAGCCAATACTAAAATTACATTTTAGTACCTTGAACTTTCTTTTAAAAAACGTTATGGATTTTGCTGGCTCTTTATAGGCATATAACAAAAGTAAGGTTCTTTTTGCCTCTACCTCATGAGAATTTGGAAATTGTGCTTCTGCCTTCTCAGAATTTTAAGTCACATGGCGTCCGGGTCTCTCAGTGTTAGACAGGGATGCGAATAAAAGGCATATTGCATTATTTTGATGTTATGCTCAGGAACTCCTGAAATGGGAGAGGGAAGAAAGACCACTTCTCCTTTTTCAGGAAGTGTAGTCTGGAAGAATATAGCATTTTCCTCATACTTGCCCTCTGTTTTATCCCACGGTTTGCCTAGCAAGGTTGGGGTGTGACTCTTCCGAACAATAACCTGCTGATATTAACTCTTGCACACTAATAGTTCCTCAAAGAGGTTTGAGCTAGTATTTCAAAATATTGTGGCTCAAAGAACACTAAGGAACTGTTTCTCCATGACAGCAGGGTCCACATAGATCATTAGTATGCAGCAAGCTAGTATGGGGTAGATTCTTGTTCCAGTTTGCCACAAACTAAATATTTGGGTAGGCAATCTGTCAGTGAAGTTTGTATGAGTTCTGCATGAGCTCTCCATTCTGCTTCATTGCCATGATTAATTTTACTTTATAATGCTACCCAGTTTATTGTGAGATAGTAAATCATTAAATTACACCTTTTGGGATTACCTAGATTTAATAATTTGCATTAATGTGTTGGAGACACTAATCCCAATATCCTTTCTGGCACTTTAGAAGGAAGTGCCTTTTGATAGACCAAGGCTATGTGCAAGGAATACATGTGCTTTTCTGAAAACATTTTTGGAAAAGGCATGTTTTTTTGGCATCCCGGTAAACCTCGTTCTATGAGGAAGAAAGGATGTTCCAATAGAGGGTTTTTTCCCGACATTTGGCCCCATATAGACAGGCCAAAAGTTGGAAAAGCCTCTAGAAGAAAAGCGAAAAAAGATACTCAAATTGCAACTTTTCTTTATAGGGTAAATATAGCCCAAGATTGTAAATAACTTCCTGAAGTTAATGTGTTCACTGGGTCTGACTGTACAAGATAAGAATAATTGAATTCAAAAAATGAATAGAGCTGTGATGAGCAAGATAAATGTTTAATTGTGATTACTTGTTTGAAATACTTGCAATAATATAAATGGCAAAGTAGCAAACTCCTTATGAGTCCACCTTTATATATTTTAATAGTAAGACGGACAAGTTAGGCCCACCACTACGAACTGGAAGAGATGTACAAAGGTTGTATGACAGTGATACAAAAACAGACAGTACCATCAAAAGACCAAATGAGTTGTTGCCCATTAACAAGTAAGTATTGCAAATCAGTGTGCTTTATCTCTTTTTCAGGTATGTTCCCCCAAAAGAGTTGGAATATTGAAAGCATTTTGTGACTTTTGAAATATGCAAAACTTTCCTCATAAAGTTATCTGATAACATTGTAACTTACTAGCTTCTCCCCTTCTAAGTGTCTCTGTGAATAATAGACCAAAACCGGGTGTCTTGTGAGAAGGAGGAAATAAATAAGTAACTCTGTATAGGTTTGGTGTATATAACTCTCATATTGGATAAAATGTTTTATAGTCGGACAGAAAACACAGTATAGTGCTTGCACCAGAAGACCTTTTCCACCATTTCTTCCTTTGGCTGCAGCTTATTACATTTACTCTTATTTCAACTATCCCCATGTTGACGGGGTGTATGTCACCTCAGAAAGGGATACATACGGAATGTTTCTAGACAACAAATGACTGCTTATTGGAGCACCTTTTCTTAGAACTCATAGAGTGAGAGTCCTAGGTAGAGCATAGAATCTCCAAAGGATGAATGTAGCTTTCAGAAGTTATTGAAAGTCATATATACCATTGCTTCAACTAGGAATGTAAAATTTCGATTAACTGACTAATCAAATAGTCGATGCAATTTGCAGTCGATAGGGTGCCTCCACCTTTGAAGCATAGTATCAGCCCTAGGTCTGTTGCTACACTTCAAAGGAAAGTGCTGCAGAGAGCACAGGGCCAGTGGTGCTGCACGCTGCGTGAAACCTGGGGTCTAGCCCCTGGCTCCACACAGTGCCACCGCTTTGAAGCACCCCCTCTTCTCCCCTCTCCCTGCTGCCTCTGGGAGGGGAGCGACTAGTTGACTAGTTCACATCCCTAGCTTCAACATGGTATATAAAATATTTTTCTGTATGTTGAAACAGAAAAAATATACCACTTCAAGGTAACTGGACAAATGCTGATTTTTAAATGGCAAATACTTTTTATGTAATATGTTAAGGTAAATTGCTAAGAAAGAGTTAGTTACAAATAGTGACACATTGCAAAAATATACAAGAAATGAATATGACTTATTGAGGGAATATTTTGAAATAATAAAAGCAATTTTCTGACAATAATTGTTCTCAAAGATGCTGTTTTAATTTTTAATATTTAATTTTTTAAAAATGTAAGACTACTTAGACAAAAGAATTAATGGTTGAGTGGCTAAAGTTTGATATCAAAAGAAAAAGAACACTGGTCCTTTTTCCTGAAGTGCGTAGCATTTCTATCTTCTGTTGGATTCGGATTGATGTAGGAGTGCACAGCACCTCTGGAAACCAAGACACTTTAAAAAAATTATGTAGCTGTCTAACATTAAATAGGCCAGTTTGGAAAAATCTGGTGCTAATAATTAGAACAGCAAACATGCTTGAATGACCACCATGCCTTATATCAACAAAGAGGATGTGACCTAGAAGAGAATTACTGACATGGAGAGTATGAACATTTTTGGAGTTCTACTGATGACTAATTTTTGAACCACACATGTACCCTTATAGAATCATCGAAACTAGGACTGGAAGGGACCTCGAGAGGTCATTGAGTCCAGTCCCCTCCCCTCATGGCAGGACCCAGTACTGTCTAGATCATCCTTGATGGACATTTATCTAACCTACTCTTAAATATCTCCAGAGATGGAGATTCCACAACCATCCACAACTTATTCCAGTGTTTGACCACCCTGACAGTTAGGAACTTTTTCCTAATGTCCAACCTAAACCTCCCTTGCTGCAGTTTAAACCCATTGCTTCTTGTTCTGTACTCAGAGGCCAGGAAGAACAATTTTTCTCCCTCCCCCTTATGATACCCTTTTAGATACCTGAAAACCGCTATCATGTCCCCTCTCAATCGTCTCTTTTCCAAACTAAACAAGTCCAATTCTTTCAGTCTTCCTCTCTAGACCTTTGATCATTCTTGTTGCTCTTCTCTGGACCTTCTCCAGTTTCTCCACATCTTTCTTGAAATGTGGTGCCCAGAACTGGAAGCAATACTCCAACTGAAGCCTAATCAGAGTAGAGCGGAAGAATGACTTCTTGTGTCTAGCTTACAGCACACCCTTGTAGTTATAATGATCAACTTTTCTTACTGGAGAGCTTCTTTTGTGATCTTAGTATCTAGACAAACTCTACCAGTATACTTGTTTTTATTGTCCTAATATGAATAGTCCAACCATATGCAGAAATGTGTCTGTGTCCACTTAAGCTACCCAAACTAATAATGTAATTTGAAGAATTTGTGGTGGAGAAAGTGGACTCTATAAATTCTACTCTTAGCATGCTAGCTGTAGTCAAGGTCGTCTAATCATTTATAATCCCCCTGTTTTCAGTTGCTTAAAACTTTGCCAAAGTTTATCCATTTGGGCTGAAATGTTCCATTGTAGTTTTCTACCTCAGGCTGCATTTCTTGTTCAATTTCAGTCAAAATTGTTCTTCTACTTCAGTGAATGAGATTAGAGAAAATTACATTTTACCCTTTAAAAATAATTGGCAAACTTTTATTAGAAAAACTCCACTCCCTCCATGATTTGGAAAAGAAACTGAAAATTTGATTGGGGGGGGGGGGGGGGAGCTTTGTGACAGTGAAGTGCTTTTGAACATCCCTGTAAAAAAAAAAAAAAATCTGCCCAAGTTACAAGCTTTTGACAAAAATCAGTTTGCAGATGCTTGTGTAAAAGCAAAAATCTGATTCCACTTGGATTGGGAGTTGTGAGGTGGAGGGCAGAATAGAACTGGTTGGAAGGGAGGCTGAGACTGGGCGCTGTGTGTAGGAAGACTGGAGCTGGTTGAGGTTGAGTAAGGAGAATTAGAGCTTGGAGGGGAGAGGAGTACTGGTACTAGCTGAGCAAGATCACTGGGAGCCATTGAGGAAAATATCTGGGACTCAGGAGGTGATTGAGGTGGGGTGGACGGTAACATTGAGATTGGATGATGCACTGGGTAGAAAAGTGGGTCTGGCCGGGCAAGAAGAAGAAATAGTTCTGGGGGAATTGGGAAAGAAGAGACAAAACTGACAAGGAGCTTGATTGTGGGGAGGGAAAACTTAGAACTGGCTGGATAAAAACAGTTGGAAAAATAGCCAGGGAGTGGGTAGCCAGGGAGTCATTAATCATGTGATCAAATATTTTTTTTCCCACAGGACTCTAAACTCAAGTTCACAGGACATATCTGCTCTGTGGATTAATCAGGGTTGCAGAAAGTTAGTTCAAGGACGTTGTGGTCTGTAGAATGCTGAGGAAGTGGAAGATGCATACTGTTTGTAGTACTGGGGCAGGCCCCAAACTAAAGGCCTACCCCCTCAGCGAAAGTGGAGAACTGCTAGACTCAGACTTCAGCTGATTTTTGGGGACAGCAGATGAAAGAAACAGGATTTGGAGTGAGGTCAAAGATTAAATGAGAGAGCCGGCCTCTGGGGGGGAAGACCGAGAGAACCCTGGGCAATGCCCTCTGCTCCTCAGAGACTTTCAGATGAAGGTGCATAGTGAATGAGACAAGGGCTAGCAGGATGAGAAAGGGGGATCATATCATTGAGAAAGCTGAATGTAGCTGGAGATCAAGGATTGCATCTTTGCATCTGCCACAGAGTTCCCATATCATCCTTGGCAAGTAACTTAAGCCAGAATTGTGTGTGAGTTTTCTGGGTGCCTGACTTCTTCACAAACTGGGTCTTGATTTAAAAAAGTGCTGAGCAGTCATTGGTGCAAGTGAAGTCCATTGGTACTGTGCTTTGAACAGTCAGTTCCTAGATGTTTCAAATTGGGCATCCAAAATTAGGGGATATTGTTTATCTTCATGCCTATGTGCATCAGTTCCCTATGAGTAAATGGGGCTAATAATTCCTTGTCATCCTAGAGGTGTGTAATGGAAATATATTCTTTAATGTTTGTGAAGCACTCATACTATAGTGATGAGTTCTGTAGACAAGCCCATGAAGAAATTAATAATTCTGTATTCAGAGCTGGATTTGAATAGTGTGCAATAGTGAGGCCTATGGTCACATATTGAATGATAAATAGTTGTTCATAAATTTATTACTCATGCACTGCATCTGGCAGAGATCCTGTGGAAAAACAAATATGTGATAATGTAATTAAAAACTGTATAATACTGCATAGGCACAAGGAGGCTAAATTAAGGTTGCCCAGGCAAACTATTCTGGCATTTCCAAAATATTGAAAGCTTGACTTTGCAACCTTAATAGTGTACTTGGAGCTAACTTTTTGTCTGTAATTGTGGTTGGCTTTTTTTATTAAACAATGCTTTTATAAAGTAATCCTTACAATGCTGTTGGTAAGTAGGTAGTAAACAGTGCTTACAGACAGTAGTACTAAACAAAGTTTGCAATCAGCTGATGTCACAATTCAATCTGTGAGCTGGGGCTTTGGGCCAAATTTCTCCCTGGCCTCAGTGGGTGGTTATCAGACCAATTCCCTAACTTTAGCATTTTCACAGTAGTGTTCAGCGCAGTGGGTCCAAATCACAGAGTTCAGGAATCTTAATCTGCCCTTGGTTATTACTGATGAAGGTACCTTTTAAAATAAAAGCTTATGCTATGCTCTTGATACCAGGGCTGCTCAGGGAGAACACCCTAGGTAAACCTGCTCAGGGATAGCATGGCTTGTCAGTGCTCTAATGTTCCTCTGCTTCTTCAAAGGGAGCAACTGTCTGGAGATAAGACTGGGACAGGGCAATCCTTTAACTGGGTATCTTCATCCAACTTCCCGTTTTCTGTGGGAATTCTTAAGAGAGTTTCTGCCTCTATGTTGTTGCATTATTAAACTGAGTCATTTGACAAACCATAAAAGATGAGGTCTGCTTCCCTGTTGGGTAAAAGTTATCCCCTTGTCACCTTGCTTAAGAGGAAGAGGCTGGACCAAGAGGGTATCATCGTCCTTCACAATCTGCCTAAAAACTCTGCCATCCTTTCAAAGCCACCAGACAGTTGCTTTTGGTTCTTCTAGAAAGCCCTAAGAGAACCATAAAATCACTTTTAGCCTGGCAGTTAGTGTGATGCAGAATGAAAAGTTGGGAGCAAGAGTGAAATACTTTACCACCATTAGCTAAAGGGGTTGTAGTATTATCATAGCTGATTGAGGTCCTGGCACTTGATAGTCCTCAAACCTTGAAAATCTTTCTGTAGCTCTTCACTCCCTCTTTGGTGGGTTAATGAGGTTCTGCTGTTCTTACAAAATATTGGCAATGTTGTACCTGGACAGTTTATTGAAACTTTTTACTTCATTGAATATCTACTCTCTTCCAGAGGCAGCACCATGAAAACTCGAATATCAACTCCTCCAAATATGGCAAAAAACACAGCCACAGGTGCTTTAGTAAACAAAAGGAAAATCTATAATGCAGACAGCTACTCAAGCAGGTAGTTTTTAACTCTGTAATCTTGTAAGTAAATAGACATTTTAGGGGAATATCTCTGTACAAGAAATGATGGGAAGGGTGATGCACAAACTGTTATGGGAACCTCTTAATTCAATATTCTTAGTATGCTTTGTAAATTTAGCATATTTGTGTTATAGCTTAGTGTAAAAGTAAAACTTCACCTATCCAAGTGTGTAAGGTTCAGCATTTCTTGTGAAAAGGTTATGAGAGAATAGGATGATTCTTTCAAACTAAATGTAAGGTTTATTTAAATCAATTATTGATAACTGAAGAAGAGAAAATATGGAGTTTGTAGTTCTAATTCCACACGATCTGAGATGTTTTAGTGGTTGTGATTTTCTGAGGTTCTCAACGCCATATATTTCCTTAGATGTTAACTGGAGTTGTGCGTGCTTGGAGCCTCTGAAAATTAGGCAGGATATGTGTCTTTAAAAAATCACAGTGCTATTTCTTTTGCTGTATACCTGCATTCTTTTAAAGATATATTTAGCATTACTTTTCAACAAAATCTTTGGGGGATCAGTGATAGAATTTCTAGTTAGAATAACTAATGACACAAATGTGTTTTTCCTGCTTCTAAGATTCTGGTGTTTTCTTTAATTTTTTAGTTTTACTAAAAATGTTTTACTTTTAATTTCAAAGTTGGTAGCATGTTGGAAAGGGTGTACAAAATGTTATTTCAAGTAGTCTGGCTGATTGTCCCCGTCATACCAAAATTAGTCACTTCTTAAAAAAATAGTAATTCTTTGCAAAGGGTTAGAATGGATACTTATTCCAGGCTACACTGTATTAAATTATACTATGAACATTTGTTATCTGATTTTTCAGGTCTGATGGTAAAATTGGGTATGATAGTGGAGACTATTCATCCTCAGTTAATGGAGGAAGTACAAAAAGCAGTGATGAAAATTCACCTGTACAGTTATCAAAATTTTGCCATGAATGTGGAACCAGGTACCCTGTGGAATGGGCAAAATTCTGCTGTGAATGTGGAATTCGAAGAATGGTTGTTTGAATGCATTCTTAAAAGCTAACAAAACAAAAAGGAAGAAATGTAGCGCTTCGGTTGCCTATCACAGCATGAAATGCTAGAGCACTACTTCCAGTTATAGTTCGTGCTGCAAATACGCTGAAATACCATGTTTTAGTAACTGAGTGCAATCCCTTTGGTTACATAATTATTTATATATAAATATATATACTGTATATAAAAGTAACAGGTATCTAAAACTGTGCCATTCAAGGACACTCTAATCTCCGGAAAATATTTTAAGCTGAAATAGACATGTGTTTGGTAATTTAGCAAATAGAAATGGATCACTTTGTATAATACTAGGATGTAAAATATTCTAGCTATGAAACACTTGGGCTAAAAAAAATGCTTCTGAGAAGGAATCACATATACTTACTGGACACTTACTTAGAAACTGTATTTTAAGGAAGTATGAAAACTGCACGAGCAGCTCTTAACAACTTTCTAATTAAAATTTTAAAAGATTGTCTTTGGTTAAAGAGATTAAATATACTATTCTAAAGAGATTCCATGGCTATTTACTGGGTGTGCTTCTAAAAGATTTGTTAAAGCAAATGAACTAAAGTGCTATGTGAACATATTGTTCACTTATGCAAAGAAAAATTGGATTTCTGTATATCTCCCAACATCACCTTTTCAGATAAGAACCAGTGAAGTTTTACATATCGAAGCTAGCAATATTGAACCAGGCATTTAAAAAAAAAAACAAAAACATGTTTTTGATAATATCATACTTTCCTTTCCATAATTGTCCTTGAGTCTTATCCAACAGCTCCACTCCCAAAGATGTCTACAAGTTCCTACTCCTCCACTTCTTTTATAAAAGGAAAGATGAAATAATTTACTCCATAAATAAGCTTTTATTAGATATGTGTTGAGATTTTCATAAATGTTTTCTAATAGAACTTGTGGATAGCTTTATAGGATGATTATCATAGAGGATGAAAATAAATTGTACATTAATTTTTAAAACAGCCCTTATAATGTATGTACCTGATATTGTAGGTTTTGATAGAAGTCATCACATCCTTTATTCTTATCCCTGTACAATAGGCACAGCCATGTATATATTGTGGCACAATTATACTTCATGGGATAATATGTGAATATTGAATTATTTTGTCTACAGTTACTGCATTCTCCTGGGCTGTGTACTTCAGCCACTGAAGTTAATAGCAGAACTCTCATTGACTTCACATTGACTTAACTTTAAAATTTGTAACATGGCAAATAGGGCATGTTTGAAGGGCAGTTTAAATAACCAGGCTGAGTTTCTTAATCTGTGTCTAAATTTAAATGTTTTTGTTATGTGACATTTGTTTAAAGTATTTGTTTTTCCCTGGGAAATCAAACATGAAAATCTAATTTTGCCTTTCCCAAATTAATTGTGCTATATCTAGCCCAAAATAGTTACTTTTAATTCATTGCTGCCACTATTATAGCATGAGTATGATTTATGTTCCGGTGGTATATTGAAGCTTTCTGCCACATATGGTATAACACTGCTGTATTTTCAATTCATGTTCTTCAGAGGTACTAGTCATATTTTGGAGACTACAGATAATGGGGCCAACAACAAATGAAATGTTTGATATTCATTATGTACATACTCATCTCTGATTTTTGTGGATCTCTTTAGGGACTTAATTAATTCTGTCATTTTGTGGGCCCAGACTATTATAGATATTCTGTGATGATCAGTTCAGTGGTACTGAATTGTTATGTAATTTTTCTGAGAAATTAAGTGCTTCTAGGAATTGCCCCTTTATATGGTGTATTGACATTTTATGCTAATTCTAAAATAAAGCCACTGAGCTGCCCGTGTTTAGTGTGTAAGAGTGAATAACTGTTACATGTGGTGATGTTAAATAGGTAGACTTGATGGATTTTAACAAAATTTGGATGCTAAAAATAAAGATGTATAGCATTTTACTTTTGGCAGTTTGATATATACACATGGGAATTACAGTTCTGCATTCCTTGTGGGGACAAACCCCAATGGAAAATCTTCCCTAGAATCATATTAATGTCTGTTGTCCTTTTGTGAGCCATCTACTCTCGTGTGAATTTCACCTCACTGAAGTTGTTGGCAGTGCCCAGAGGATATAAGAATGGGACAAATATGGATTCATCCAAGAGAGACTGAAGGTTCTGGAGACCCACTATCTGATCTCTTTAGTTTCTGTTCTTGTATTTGTTGGCAAATAAAACGTTATTTTAAAAAATAAACAAATGATAGCAGCCCATAACTCGTGAGCCAACTGCTAATTACAACGTGTGCCTATAGTATAAAGGGAAAGTTTAGCAAGGAAACAGATTAGTTTCATGATTCTGAGGATTTTATTGTGAATAATGGGAGAAGTGAAGGAACTATCTACAAAATTACAAAAAACCTTTAAAGTCTGTCCTTTTGAAACCATACATTCTTTTCCAATTCAATGCATACAATATATGGATTTATGGTAACTGCTTTTTGAGCTGTTGCAAAATGCAGTGCTTGTAAGTCAGGTTTCAGAAAATTCTCGGGAAGTTAAGCACCATTTTTTCCTTTTAATTGATATTTGTGTGTATTCTAAATTTAATTTAGCATTACAGCTCAGTAAATTTGAACCTAGATAACTATTGACAAAATGTAACACTTCCTAACATGCATGTTTGAATAAAGACATTGAAAAAGATATTAATAAAGACATGGAAAACTCTAGCATAAGATTTGGTTATCCAGTTTGTTGCTGCATACTGAGGCTATAGTCCATGTGTTTATATTTATCAAAATTGTTTTATTAAGTAATATTACAGATTTTTGAAGTATCTATTGCTATGTAGAAAGGACTGCATTGCACACTGTAGCAGCACAGACTGCTGCCTTTCCAACCAAATGATTGTTAGCAAACAAAAATGCAATAGTTTTCATAATACTCATTAAAGAAGCTGTTTAAACAGAATATGAAACATGTAACAAGGAATGTGGTTAAATACAATATAAAAAGCAAGAAATAAGCCTGGTGGTTGAAGAGAGATTAGTGAAGGTCTTGGAGGCTTAGTGTATATCTCTCCAAATATATGTGTATGCATATGTCCTGCTTGAACTCAAAAAAGTCATTATCCAAAATTTAATGTAGCTAAGTTAATAATTTTTAATTAAAATGGAGAGAGGACTAGAGGAGGATTATGCACCCTAAAACTGCTGAATAACAATATGCACAGGCTGTATATTTAAAACATCTCCAAATAATTCTGTTGTAACTCCATGGGTACATGTATTACTTTCGCCTTTATAACTTTGATGACTTTTACTGTCTACCATATATATTGTGCTCTTGTAAAGGTTCTCTCATTCTGTAGGAGGGCATCAGTGGAAGGATTTCTCCATGAACATCCAGCTCTGAGGTGTAGGTTTATGGTACGTTCCTGCATGAAGATGCTGCCATGCCATTCTTCCTTGTCCTGAAGATGTTGAGTGCTGCCTCTTTTGAGAGTTTAGATTATGGATGTTAAAATCTATTTAAGTAACTGTGTAACTGCTGAAAATGTCAGCGGTTAGAGGGTGTGGGGCGGCTCCGCAGGAGCCAGTGTGCACAGGGAGTCAGCTTTTTAAGCTGACTTTCTGCACATACTGGCTCCTGCCTGCCCTCCCCCACCCCCCACCCCCCTTTGTTGCTGCCTCTTCTACAGAGGCAGTAGTGCGGGGTGGCAGGTGGCTGCCTGGGAACCAGTGTGTACTGGGAGCCTGTGTGTAACTGAAGGCTCATTGGTTAATCGTGTACACAGTTACACTGCCACATTCCTAGTTTAGACTCTCAGCACCTAGTACTAGGGCCATTAGAAAATCATTTCTGTGCCAGAGAAAGCAGGTATCAATCAGACTTAGTGTCTTATCTGCCCATCTGCCTCTCTATTTCCGTTTACTTTATCAACTCCTTGTTCTAGCTTACATTTATCATTACAAATGAACCTTTCAGGCAGATATTTTGAAAGGGATTTGGATTCCCCAGTACATTTCCTTGGGTGGCTTTGAAAAAATCTGAGTCTTCAAGATTTGTTGCCCAGTAATAAGGCCCAGCATAGTGTTCGGAGCTCTCCATGGTGCTCTGGTACTGAATCTGCTCCTTCAGTACATCTAGTAATCAGTCATGCATTGCATAAGCTACAGGGAAGGGAAGAGAGTTTTGACTCAAAATGCATTTCAGCAACAGCCCCAACGTTAGAACCTCATGGAGAGTCTGTTACTGAAAAGAAGCAGCTCAGTGCTGACGGGGGCAGGGAGGAATAGGTAAAGACAACTTTGATCATGATGGAGATAGAAAAACAGAATCTCTCTGTAGTAGCTTAAATGCTTCCTGCTTGCATCCCTCATGACTAGTCTACTGAATACAAAATCAAATAATGTTGACTGAATGCTACAAAAATCCCCTAGAAATTATAGTTATCAGTCACATTTGAGTCTGTATTGTATGAGGAATAAAACACTCCTGGTAGAAGCTCCTGGTTTTGCTAAACAGTAAAACTTAAATAGGAACAATGTTTTGAGCTTGTAACTGAGAGTCAGCATTGAAAATGAATGTACTTTAAATGGCAGTTTAGGAAATTGAGTGGATTTTCTTTGCCTGCCCCAAAAAAGAATTGCTTGCCTGGGGCGAGTGAGTAGAATTTTTCAAGACTCATTTATCATTAATCTTGGGGTATGTATCTCTTAAATTCAAAACATAATGGAGTACAGAATTCTATTGCATTTCAATAAGCATAGCTGATTCCAAACTAAATTAGCCTATGGTACGTTGGTTTTTTTTTTAATTATAAGATAAATCATGGACTTACGTTAGCCCTATCTTTATATAGTAATAAATTATTAGCAGTGGTTTGTAAATTAGCACTCATTTAGCTCCTTGGTATTTTCTTCCTAGATGTACATTGCACAATGTGAGGGTTGACTAGTAAATATTTCCAGATGAAAAATTAGTTTACTTGTTTATTGTTTATAAATATTAAAGTGCAAACCTGTTACCATGCTTATGGACACTAAATAGAACAACATGTCACAAGAAATTGAAAAATTTAGATTTTCCCTTTACAAATATGAACAGTCTTCATTTGATATATATTAATTCAAAAGAAAATTATTTTCCCTCATGTAAGTAATAGCCTTTGAGACTTAATCAGATGAGTTTTGAAGTTTCATTCAATTCAAAATGACTAATGTAAATGTAGTTATAGAATAAGAGCAGTCTGTGCACCATTTCTGGTATGGGCTTTTGGCAGAAGTAGTGCGTGATTTGCAAATGGTGAAAAATCCAGTAGGTACTTTTTGTCTCCAATGCCACTCCACACTGCTGCCTCTGAATCAGTCCTCTTTCAGGCACTGGCCCTGGCTGTGGGGTGTGTGTGTGTGTGTGTGTTTCATATGTGTGTCTTCATAAGCCAAAGTACCCATTTATGTATTTTATGCCAATGTTTCACCTGTTTTATATAAATGGTTCGTTAATGTATCTGATATTATTAGATATCATTATTGTGTCTGTCATTGTTTCTGCCTGGCACTTGAATTCAATGAGTATTCTCAACTTTATCACTATTAACAGTCTGTTTTCTGTTAAATAGTTTGAATTTTTTGATCACTTATATGCTGTTTGAATTCTAAAGTGTCAATTTGCAAATGTACTTTGTAAATAGCTCACGCAATGCAATTTTTCCAATTATTACCAATAAAGCAGTTATGCCAGATAAAACACTCTTGTATGCTTCTGTATTGTCAAGTGTTAGTTGTCTAAAAAAGTAGCCTAGTGTAGTTTAATACTGTGTGTTTGAATCATATAAGTCATTTGAATTTCTAGGGTATAAAGGAAATACTTATACATGGGCCACATAATGTCTGCTTCTGATATTTGGGCCATCCATTGTCTTCTCTAATGAGCTGAGAGATAGCTAAAATACTGCAAGTAAAACTTTCAAAAGCATATCAGTGAATTTCATTGAGAGCTAGGCTCCCACATGTCACAGTCCACTTTCAAAATAGGACTTAAAAGCCCTTAAGTGATTTAGGAGCTTGAAAATTGTATCCTGAATTTTAATTAGCATTTATACAACTCTTGGAAGATACGAAGTTTGGTCTGAGAAGAATTACCATTATCATGTTTCTACTACTGAGTATGATCAGTTTATAAAGAGCTTTTAGGGTTTTTTCTAACAGTGGACAGAGAGAGTTATTTTAGTACATAGCCAATAACTCATATCTGTGTTGAAAAATTAAATCTCATTTAAACTCCAGGAATTAAGATCAGCATTTTTAATTTCTCTACTTAATTCAGACTATTAGACATAACCAACTGTTTGCATAGACAAACCCTGATGTAGTTTTATTCTGTCACACAAAGTAAATGCATTGTAGGTTGCATCTTCCAAAACCGGAATTTTCTAGTCTGGCATGACTGTACCTTGATCAAAGAACCCTGGTAGCCTAGTGGCAAGATGGCAGTCCAGGAGAGGCCAGGCTGAAGCAGTGGGGCACTAGCTGGAGCTGGAGCTGGCAGCTCCCGACAGCCTGTGGCACTGGGACCAGGTTGGGGCAGACCATTGCAGTGCAGGATTGGGCCGGCAACAGCCTGTGGCAGCATGGGGCTGAAGCTAGAGCCCTGGGCACCCTGCAGAAGTGGGACCAGAGCCTCAGGCTGCCTGAAATCTAAAGAGCTGGTCCTGGGAGGGAACCTAGAGTCCTCTTCTGTCCAGCAGGCAGGGAAGACTTCTTCTCCCACCGCAGTGAAGAAACAACAGCAGCAGACAAAGATGCCCTGCTCATGGTGAGAACCAATTCCCTGTCTGCTCCCAGAGGGACCCTAATCAGATACCCTTTTGTGCTGCTTATGCTGCTCACCTAACCTTGCTAAATTACTAAAATCCTCTTCTGATCAGACCACTTCTTTCTGTGCTTTGTTTTACTTAAAACAAAAAACTCTGGTCATCCAGGAGAAGTGCCTTCTGTTACCCTTTAAATTTTGTCCGAGAAATAGAAATCTGGAAATTGGTTTGCTAAGTAATCTTGCAAATTTCATTTCCTGTGAAGCTGTTCATTCTTGGGAGCAATTTTTTTTTTGTTCTATTACAGCAGCTACTGAAATTTATAAACTGGAAGTGAACAAGTCAAAGAATGCAAGTCATCGTGACATGCAGGGCTGGTGGTGATTCAGTAACTATGGCAGTAAGATACAGGCAGAGCATTTATTAACAAAAACAAACAGCACAAAATTATATAATTTCTCAAGTAAGAATTATTGCCATCTGCTTGTGCGCTCTATTATGATAATATTGATAAGAGAGTCAAAGGAGCTAACATGACCCTACAAGTATACAAAACAGCTGAACAAAGTTTGAGGCTTCATATACAGAGACCTCAGCCTGCTTAGTCCCAAGGAAAACATTCCATTATAAAAATCCTTCAGAACCTTTGATTAAAGATGCAGACAAAAAAAATCAAGCATTTGAAATGTACAGTATTAAATAAGGCTTTCATTTTATCTACCACTTTTTTCTTTCAATTTACAGTTATTTTGTAATAAGGGAAACTTCCATTTGACAATCTTTTAGAGGGTGTATAAGATGGTAATGTTCTTTTTGAGGACAAGCGAACAAGTTAATTAAAATGGGCTGGAGCTGCTGCTGTTGCCATCAATCCTGCTTCTTTTAAGACTAAACAAGACACATGCATGCATGGGGAGAGGGGAGAGCTAGAAAATGCAGCTTCTGACTGATGCACCACCCGATTTTGTCCACCAGTTACACCTAGGGTATGTCTAGACTGCATCCCTCTGTCAGCAGAAGGATGCAGATTAGGCAGGTCTACATTGCAAATGAGGCAGGGATTTAAATATCCTGCACCTAATTTGCATTAAAATGGCCGTTGTGTTTTGCCGACTCAGCACTTTGTCAGCAAAAAGCAGCAGTCTAGAGGGGGATCTGTAGAGAAAGAAAGCCTTTTTCGACAGATCCTGTAAACCTCCTTGCAGGAGGCATAAAGGATCTGTCGAAAAAGGCTTTCTTTCTCGACAGATCCCCCTCTAGACTGCTGCTTTTTGCTGACAAAGTGCTAAGTCTGCAAAACGTGGCAGACACTTTTATGCAAATTAGGCACGAGATATTTAAATCCCTTCCTCATTTGCAATGTCAATCTGCCTAATCTGCATCCCTCTGCCAACAGAGGGATGCAGTCTAGACATACCCCTAGTTTCTGACACATGCATTTTGGTTCATTAATTTCCAAATCCATTCTTTTCTGTGGATGGCATAAATACACTTTTTTGTTTGGACTTCTCAGTCTTTCTGTCTTTAAATGTTGCTAATTTTTGTAAACAAGTTTAGGTAACTGTCTGAGTTGGAATTCTGTTAAATAGAGTACAGGCCTTGGCACACCTACGGATAGACTTCTACTGAGGACTGTGCTAAAGCACTGCACTTGGACTCTCTTAGTGTTACCACAGGCTGTTGTTAGTCATCCGATACTTTGCGATTTCAATTTCACGGGAGTAGTTACTCATCTGTGCTCTTTCCAGTTTGTCCCTGTTGAGCTCTCATTTGCTAATGGCAGTGTTGAAACCTGTTATTTCCTGAAGTGTTGTGGTAAAGGAAAATGGAAAAGGATAAATCAACCATTCAAAAAAAAAAAAAAAAAAAGCAGGTTTCTTCACTGTGCTGTATTGAAAGCTTCAGTGATGTAAAACTGATAGAGAAAAAAGGAAGATCAAGTGAGTCCCAATTAGGTGACTTCTGCAGCTTATGCACACACACATATACAGCTACCTCAGTACTTAAAAGGAAACATTGCCTAGGTTCCTAGAGAAGTGAAAAGTTTCACCCAACCTATAGAACTCATATCTAGGTCCCTAAATATATGCAAATATGGCAATGGCATGAGTACGCTGTCATCCTGACAAATCAAGATTGTGGAGGCCCAAAATGAAAACAAGAAAACCCAGTATTTCCTTCCTCTTGTAACACCTCTCTAATTCTCAGGAAGGAAGATTAGATTGCCAGACTATTTCAACAGCTTTTGATATACCACATGACTACCTAGGTTTTAATCTGAATAACAACATGCTAGCCAAATGTGGAATGTCATCTGCTCTCTCTTAAAGGATTGGGAGAGAGATCTGGGGAAAAACACTTAGGAGTATTAAATCTGCTATGATAATAGTTGCTGCAAGAGTTATTGAGTCTTCTTATCACAAGTCTTAAATGAGAGTTTTCCTTCTAAATAAGTCCTAGAGTTGGTAAACCCTATCTATTTTTATACCCTTTCTTTACCTTGAATACAAGAAACTTTGGGATCTGAAAGGAAAAATAATTAAATCTGAGTTCTAGTCCATTGGTGTGAGAGAGATCTGAGGCAGATATTTTTGTAGGATTCAATATGGATTAAATGTGTATAGTTAATAGGATTATCTGAGAACAGAAATCCATAGTGGGTGGTAAAATTATGATCAGGTTCTTGGATTATTCTAATATTAATTACTGTTTGCTGTGGATCTTGACTTTTTCCCTTGCCTGACCATGCTTTTCTAGAGTCCTGTGTCTTTGAGATTTTGTAGGTAATTTCCTTTTTAGAGATTAGTATGGACATTCTTGTATCTTAATCTGGGCAACTGATCTTTAAGATGATCTATCCTCTGTCCCCCCTCCCCCTCCCAAGATTTTAAGAAGTATTGTCTTGGAGTTAGAAACAGCAATTACATTGGGATGAATAAGAAACTGTCAATTCTTTTGAGTACCTTCTGCATATTTCCATTTGCAGAAATATTTGGCTATAGAAGTGTTGGCACTATTACTACCTCAATTCCTTCCAGATGCTGCAGTTTAAGGGTATGAATCATCTTACATCCGCTTCTTTCTTTAATTAGTGTGCTAATTTAAAAAGCCCAGAACACGCACATAATAAATAAATAGGATAGTGATAGTAATAGTTTTAGATGAGTAGTACAGTAACTTAGTAATTACATTAGTGTAGTTCATATATTTTTTCTTAATTTGCTTAGAAATAGATACTAGCTATAATGGACATTAGCACAAAGAAACAAGGCTTCAAGAAATATGTTGCATCTGACAGGTTTTTTTCCTTTGATGCTCAGGTATGGAGCTTGCAATGTTCAGGTGAAACATTGCATGTTGCCAAATATGGAGCACACTTACCCTGAGCCAGGAAACATAGATAAAATACCCTGTGAGTCTGTCTGCTATAGGACTTGTTCCTTGCTATGTGTACAAGATCTAAGATTTCAAAGGGGTCTGGCAGAAAAATAAGAGACCAGAGTCAGCTCAGTGTACATCTGCATCCACAAAGTCATCCAGATCCATGATAAGAGCTTTGGTGCCAGGCTCCTGTTCCAAGTCACGTGAGGTTCTGCCAGTGAGATCCTCAGCTCTGACCTCTGTCAAGATACCCATCTCGGATCCAGACAGGAGTTATATAGATCTATGAAATGTGCACAGAACATCTACTTCAAATCCAGGGATGAGGAGTGCTAAGCATTTATCTAGCAGTTCTTATTGCTTGCTTGGAATGAAATTAAAGACTCCAGTTCCAGATCTGTATCCAAGTATATGGGCCTGAGATCAAAGGCTGCAGATCTATCAGCAAAGGTCTACAATGCATAATAGAGCTGACAGCTCTAATTCAAATGTATATGTACCCTTTTATGGATCCAACAGAAATGCAGTATCCCACAGACAAGACACCTGGAAAAGAGAGAAAGTTGCCTAGTTTTATTGCCTCTTCCATCTCAAACCCATATAGGGTCACCAGGGAAAATCTCTTCCACAAATTCTATTTAGGATTCCCATTTCACAGATCTGATAGATGGATCTGACAGGGGTGTCGACTCGACAGTTGCTTCCTGGAAGAAGTGTTCTAAGGAGGGATCCTAAATTTCCTGAGTATCCTTCAGAGACTGCTATACTGAATTGGACAAGCTGACAGGAGTACCTTATGCCTCCTCAGATGCTATGGCTGTATTGGTTAACTCAGTCTCAGTTTTCTTGGCATACTAGAATACTAGATTCTGTAGGGCTAGAATAAATTCTACTATCTTCTATGGAATAGATATGCCAGGATTCTTCAGCCATGGATCAAGGGCATTCAGATGATTCCCTGCCTGCTGAACAGGAGCTAACCTCAGAAAAGGAATACCAAGAGGGACTTCCATGAATGTCCTGAGGATTCAAGAGAGTTGCAGATCAATTAATCTCCTGATGGCAGTGTTGGAATAACAGCAGTCTAGTCTCTCTGGCTATGTCTAGACTGCAGGCTTCTTTCGAAAGAGAAATCCGCTTTTTCGAAAGAGAGCACCCAGCGAGTCTGGATGCTCTCTTTCGAAGACGGCCTCTTTACATTGAAGAACGCCTTCTTTCGAAAGAGGGACTTTCGAAAGAAGGCGTTCTTCCTCGTAAATTGAGGTTTACCACCATCGAAAGAAAAGCCGCGTTCTTTCGAATTAATTTCGAAAGAACGCGGCTTGAGTCTGGACGCAGGGGAAGTTTTTTCGGGAAAAGGCTACTTTTCCCGAAAAAAACCCTGAGTCTGGACACAGCCTCTCTGAGGTTGCAATTCAATATTGTGAGTTAGTGGATAGGATAGGATAGCAATGACCCTCCATTTAGCTTCAGATGCTTTGGAGGAAATTGCCTACCCAATTTTCAATATTTTATGGTCTAGCAATGAAACTTAAAGTCTCTTTGCCCATATTAGAAAGATTATGGCAGGCAACTAGCTAATTCCCTTTGGTCCAAGCCCTCTTCATGTCAATCAGTTTCTAAAAAGACTGATAAGGTGCATCAAATCCCAGAAAAGGGTTTCTCTTATGTTCATGTGCTTCCTCAACCAAACTCCATAGTAGCTATTCTTCAAAGACTGATATCAGGCATTCAACTTTCTATCCCACTGGATAAGAAAGAAATTATCCTCTTTGGATAGAAAACTGTTTTGTTCCACACCTCTGAATATTCTGCCGAGCTATGAAGACTGCATATCAGTTTGAATTGTTGAAGATGATGGTTCTTTTTTACCAAAGATCTACAAGACGACCAAAGGAAACTAATATCAACCACTATTGGTGAAGGACAAAAAGTGGCCAAACATGCCCTTTGGCATGTTTGATTTGTCTAATACTACTTCTGGAGCTTTCTTGCAACAGCATTATCACTTTGTATCTAAACCTGGCACTAGGTTCATCCTATCTCCCACAAGGAACCATAGCTAAAATAGGAGATGAATTATTTAGCTTTCAGATAGATGAAACATTGGGTAATTAAAGGAAACTCTGTCCAAAGTTAGTTCTCTGGGGCTTTATCTACACTGTCCCCTCTTGCACAAAAAATATGCAAATGAGGCAAAGTGGAATATTGCTGCACCTCATTTGCATAATTAATGAGTCTCCGTTTTTGCGCAAGAGGCTTTTGTACAAGAACCGTTCATCCTCTTTTTTTTAGACAGCTCCTTTTTGTGCAAAAGCCTCAAAATGGAGCTTCATTAATTATGCAAATGAGGTGCAGTGATAGTCCATGCTTCACTTCATTTGCATATCTTTTGTGCACGAGGGGCAGTGTAGACATAGCCTAAGAGTTATGCCACTTTAAAGAAGATTTTCTAGCCCAGTTTTCCATTATCAAAGCTAACAGATCACCTTTATTTGCCTCCTAAGGAGGTAACAATATCATCAGCAACAGGCTTAATCAAAGCCATAACTGGGGGGAAGGGGACCTTCAAATCTCATAAGAAAACAAAGAACCCCTCAAGTACCATTGGTTTGCCATGTATTAGAGCACATGTTTGACTATTAGTTGAGAGCTTTGAATTAATCTTAGCAAAACAGTTTGGAGACAATATCCAGAATTTATAATTTCACAGCTTGCACCTGGTTCCAGGTTTTGGATTCATATAATAAAAACACTATAGGGTCCTGTTCAAATCATTTCCCTATATACCTCCTTCCCTCCCTCTTCAGGGATCTCTCTTATGAGAGACTGTTATGACTAGACAAGTGCTTCTGAACATGGGTGCTATAGAACAAGTTCCCATGCTATCCAGTACTAGGGGCCCTAAAAGCATTTCTTCCACAGCTTTACAATTCAGTTATCCAAGCTGCCATCAACAACATGATGCAGTTTATGATGTGAACAAAGAAGTGGGGACTCATTTGATTTACCTGTGAAATGAAGTGAAAAAGCTATGAGATTTGCTGCATAATTTTCTCTGATAAGCTTTACACATATCAAGAGAACACAACAAATTGGTAAATCATCTCAGCAGACAATCATCACAGATGCACGAATGGTCTCTAAAACAACTTGGTAATTCAGGATATCTTCAAACATTGGGGGTTCCCTAGTCTAGATTTGTTTGCCACCAGTCTCAACACCGTATTCCCTTTCTTTGAGTGTCTGCTAATGAGCAAATCCTTGACAGATATTTTTCTCCTGAACCGGGGAATAGTTCTAATGTATGCATTTCCTGCATTCACTTTGATTTCCTAAGTTCTAAACCAAGGCGGGCAATACTTTTTAACAGGGGGCCACTCCAAGATTTTGGAAAGTGGTCAAGGGCTGCAATCTTCCTTGATATTAATGGAGGGAGGTGCGGGGTCTGGGATGGAGGTTGGGTGCAGAAAGGAGTTTGAGGTAAGGGAGGGAGTTTGCGTGAAGAAGGTATTCATGACCTGCGGCACTAGACTGCAGTACAGGGGGTTGGATTGTGACTTAGAGCAGAGAATTGGAGTATAGGAGGGGGTGCAGCTTCCCTCTCCCCTCCGGGCTCAGTTTTTCAAGTGAAACTGCCCTGCTGCCACATTTCTGAGTAGTGTGTGGGTGTGGTGAGGCAAGCAGGGAACCTGCCTGGGGCTCCCTGCAGTGTTCATGGGCCGGATCTGGTGGCTTGGCAGGCCAGATCAGGTCCACAGGCAGCATTTTGCCCAGGCCTGTTCTAAACTAAGTAAAGCAAGATTCTATCAGGATATCTTAATTGGCCCATCATGGCCAAGACAACAATGGAACATCAAACTACTTCACGTTGGGCTCTACCATTATTGACTGATCTTTGCACCATCCACACTTCAGATCTCTGCATCATATATATAGTGGCCCAATGTCTGTGACTGTAACGCTGAAATGCTGGCTGTTCCCTCTAGGCAGCACTGTTTCCTCCCGCCATGGCGCTTGGCTGACTTCTGCACCACTCAGCCGGGCCGCCGCATGGGAGCAAGTGGCGCAAGTGGCCATTTGGGGTCCGCGCTCCCTATGCAGCAGAGAAAGAGAAGAGAAGAGATAGAGAGAGGCAGAAGGCAGAGGAGAGTTGAGAGAGAGAGGGGGAGGCAGTAGGAGGAGGAGAGAGAAAGAAAGAGACACGGAAAGAGAGACCGGAGGCTCAGGAGAGAAGACCAATGTGGAGGACAGACCTGAAAATCCTGTCTTATGACGGGCTAATTGGCTAGTTTACCAGGTTGAGCAATAGCACTTCCATGGAAATAGAAAGTTCTGAGGTGTATCAACAGGAATGTCTTATATAAAACACAGGGGAGAATTCTGCTGTATTCCACTGTAAATTTGGATTTCCAAATAGTTTGCAGTTTGCAACAGCTTAATCTGTAAAGCACTATGATGATTCATACTTTCTGCAGCAGGAGAGGAAATCAATGTTGCCAATTAACGCTATTGCCTGTATTCTGTACACATTGGCCAGACAGAAAGATTATGCTTTGGTGAAGTCACAGAATCCCATCTTAGACACTGCAACACTAAAGAGTAGTAATTTCTTGCAAAGCAATTAGAATGATATCCAAAGCTGTAAATTAATGAAGGCTCATGCTGTTTCAGGGAAGCCAGCTCTTAGTCCCATTCTATGCCCTGTATCATTTTTAAATGTGAGTTTGTAGTGTTATTTTTATTACATAAGTTACGCTCACAAAATCTACATTAAAGGAAAGTTAAGATTCTGAAGGCAAGCACTCAAAAGTTAAATAATTGTGGAATGTGTATTTGCAATTCTGCATGCGTATGCATCATACTTGTTTAAATTACATGATCACATGCTATTTTCCTCATGGGACCCATGCTCTTCAATGAACGAGTAGTTCAGTATTTATTATACTTATTCACAGGGCTCGCTGAACTGCGCATGTGCAGATAGCACATGTGATCTGTCCGGTGATCTGCGCATGTGCAGATAGTTCTGTGCATGCGCAGATCGCCCAAACCCGGCTCTTCCGGGTTACAATCTACTCGCCACAGGCAAATAGATTGTATTATTTGTCGAGCCCTGCTTATCCACCTATTTCAAAATGTAGCCCCAGACTTTATTTTAGTGCCACCATCCCAATCCTGTGCTGAATACAACATTATTCACTTCTTCAGGGACATTTCTATCGTGCTCTTCTGGTGAAATGAGTGCTTCAGACGCAATAGTATCTTCAGATCTTCTCTGTATCATCGTATATATAGTAGCCCAATGTCTGAGACTCTGTAACGCTGGCTGTTCCCTCTGGGCGGCACTGTTGCCTCCTGCCATGGCGCTCGGCTGACTTCTGCGCCGCTCAGCCAGGCCTCTGCGTAGGACCAAGTGGCACAAGCAGCCGTTTGGGGAGCGTGGGCCCAAACGACCGCTTGTGATGCTTGTCCCCGACGGAGACAGAGTAGAGCAGAGAGAGGCAGGAGAGGGAGAAGAGAAAGAGAAGGATGGAGAGAGAGGCAGAGGAGAACTGAGAGAAAGAGAAAGAGACACAGAACGAGAGACCGGAGGCTCAGGAGAGAAGACCGATGTGGAGGAGAGACCTGAAAATCCTGTCTTATGACAGGCTAATTGGCTAGTTTGGTAATAGTATTGAAGACCTACTTTATAGCTCCATGAATAACTTAAGGCTAAAATGTCAAAAGTCCACTATTTTGATGTTCCAATTTTGGGAGACACAGGTCTAGTTTTTCAGAGGGTTTGACTACACTGCAGAATTTTCTGAAAAAACGGCAGTTTTTCTGGAAAAACTACAATTATGTCCACACTGCAATTGTGTTCTTTTGACAGGCAAAATAATGCAGGTTTTTTTCCCAACAACAGTAAACCTCTTTCTATGAGGAAGAAGGCTTTTTCTGAAAGAGCTCTTTCAGAAAAAGGCGTGTGTGGACGGACAAGAGGGTTTTTTTTGAAAGAAGAGGCCTCCAGGAAAAAGCACAAGTGCCCTCGTGGCCACTCCGTCCATAGTAATCACAACTTAAATGCAAGATAGCATCCAATCAATATGGATGCTATCTTTTGAAAAAGCAGATCGCTTTTTCAATGCGCTTTTGCTGTGTAGACGCTGTCTTTTGAAAGAAGTTTTTCTGGAAGATCTCTTCCGGAAATATTTCTTCCGATAGAAGCCTGCAGTCTAAACGTAGCCAGAGTACTTAGCGTTGTCCTTAGGTGTGATGTTCAGTAACCACTCTGAGCCAAGAAATCTGACAGTATTCCATTTCATTCACTGTCTGATTTCTAACTCACTAGCAATGCAATGAGCGTCTGCATAACACGACTGGTTCCAATGAGCTCTTGCCAAACCCTCCTAAAGATACACTTCCCCACAACAGGGATAGAATCCAGTTCTCCAGGATGCCATTCAACTTCCATTGCCATTAAGACCATCTTTTCACAGTCACCCGCCTTTACTACATACCTTCCAAATCTGCAACAAATGAGGCAGGGCCCTATAGACAACAGCCTCTTCATTTCAGAATACTGATTCTATGCACAAAATTAATAGTGCTCTAGAAATGAATGAGGCAGGGTCCAGTGGAAAAAATGAGTAACAATGTAATTAAAGACTGCATCATAGTGCATGTGCATAAGACTGAATTAATCATGCCATGCTCAGTCTCTGCCTTCCTGGGCTGGAGTGTGCTTAGTGCAGATTGAATCTTCTGAGAATGTAGCTGCTAAGTTTCTAAGGAAGGTACGTAAACTGCGGAGTTTTTAGGCTTAACTTCAAAAGGCATAACCCTGACAGGGTTGCCAAATTTCAAGCCCTTAAGAACATAAGAGCTGCTATGCTGGGTCAGAACAATGATCCATCCAATATTCTGTCTCTGACAGTAGCTATTACCAGAGCTTCCAGGGGAGTGTACAGAACAGGACAGCTGGAGTGATACACTCTGTCTTCCCCTCCCAGCTTCTGGCAGCATATTAGGACTGCCCGGAACATAGGGTTAATATCCCTGACCAATTTGGCTTACTAGTCATTGATGGACCTGTCCTCCATGAATGTATTTAGTTCTTTTTTGAACCAAGTTATACTTTTAGTTATCACATCCTATGTCAGAGAGTTCCACGGGTTAATTGTACATTATGTGAAAAAGTACTTACTCTTATATGTATTAAACCTGCAGCAATATTAGTCTGAAGTAGACACCTGGCATGGCAAATTTCAGCCTGAATAGCGTGAAAAGGTTACAAAACTACTGAAAACAGGATCGTATCATGGGAAGAATGTGATGGGGTTGCTCCTCATATCAGCCTGGAAGAAACTGAATTAGGTCAGATGAGCCCAATCAGACTTAACTGCTTGCTTGAATTCAGCACACAGGGCAGGGCAAGGTTCCCCTCATATCCATTGCAGAGTAGTGTTGCTTGAGGCAGTGAATAGGAAGACTGCCTGAATCACTATAGGATGACATAGGGGCGCAAACATGAGGCCTGCCTCACACTGCTTGGGCACAGAGATGTTGAAAGACTCCCTTTCACTGCTTGGCCTGAGTCACAAAGTGGCTATGCTAAAACTCCATCTGTGGGAAGAGAGTAACAATAATGCAAGGGAAGAAAAGAGGTGGTGAACCATGTAGATCTAATTGCTTGAAAGAGGTGCCACCCAGCAGTGAGTACAGCACGTGACAGTCAGTTACCTTAACTAAAGGTGACATTATCCCATCTGCGTCAATGATGTTTCCATATGCCAAAAACAAGAACAGAAGCAATTATACCAAAAGAGACACCATTTTTTTAGATATATTACAAGTGGGTTTTGTTACAAAAGGAGTAGTAATATATAAGTAAGAAATTGTGAGGTATAAGCAATTAATAAATATTTATACATTCATCAAAATTAAATATAAACATTTAATTGGTAAAATGCCAATATATTATTCTCTGAAAATATTCATATCTTAAGTCATGTCTGTCTTATATTAAATACACTATGTAAAATATATACATAAAAAGTCATCAAAATTAATGTAAGCTGTTTCAAATAATCCTGCACCTAAATGTGATGACTAAATCCACAAAACTGGCTGAGTGGAGAAAATACCAATCTTGCCTGCGTTCAGGAGCTACCCTTTTCTCCATTCCATAAACCTTATTCTGTCTTGCCTCTAGCTACTTCAGTAACCTCTGTACTGTATCCCTGCAAAATGGATACCTCTCCTTAACATGCTTAAGATAATTTATTCCCCTCTCCTTCAATGGCACAGATCTGGTTTCATTTTTTTGGCCTTAAAAGTAGCTTGCAGTTCCCATCAGAGACTAGTATTTCAACTATTACTGCATCAACAGAACTGGCTCAGGAGCCATTCTTAGTTACCATACCTGTTTAGATCTATGATGTAGCTATACAAAACATCATAATTTGACATTTTGCTTTCTTTGCCATTTCCAAGATTATTTATCACACTAGGCACCTAACAAGTTTCTTTTCATCTTAAAGTAATATAAAGCTACTCAGAAAATATGACCAAGTAATTTTGTAGATAGCTAGAGTCTAAGTACTTTTCAGGGCATAAAGATGGGGCTATAGCATTCTATTGGTTTTTTGCTTCCAACTGTGTTGTTCCACTTCTTTGACTTCTGCAGTCCAATTCGTTGGTTTCCATTGGCTCTGTCCCCTGAAACAAGGTATAGGTTCTTCTCATCGGGACTTTTGCAAAAATTATGTATGTAAGCAGACAAAGATACCTGAAGAATGCATGTGAAGTGCAAAGGTGTCTAGCAATGTCACTTTGAAAAGACAGGACTGTATCTTAATTTTTTTTACCTAGCAATTTCTTTTTCAAATTTATTCCAGCAGGATCTAAGGCTAGATATAGTTTCCTTTAGTTCACATAATTCTTGGCAACATTTTTTCCTGGAGTTTTGTGTCCCTTGTGTGTCTTTCCTGGTTTGTGTAACCTCTGTGCAAATCTGTAAAAAATATTTTAAATTGTTAACTGAGATGAACTTTTGTTCCTTTCTGCATAGAAATACTTTAAAACTACCAATAAATGTAGCTATCCTACATAAGAACAGCTATACTAGGTCAGACCAAAGTCCTGCTTTTCAACAATGGCCAATGCTAGGTGTCTCACAGAGAATGAACAGAACAGGTAATTGTCAAGTGATCCACTATTGTCCATTCCCAGTTTCTGACAAACAGGTTAGGGACACCATTCCTGCCTATCCTCCTAATAGCTGTTGATGGACCTTTCTTCCATGAATTTATATAGTACTTTTTTGAACCCTGTGAAAAGTCTTGGTCTTCACAACATCCTCTGGCAAGGAGTTCCACAAGTTGACTGTGCATTGTATGAAGAAATACTTCCTTTTTTTAAAACCTGGTAACTATTAATTTCATTTGATGACCCCTAGTTCTGTTATTTACTTTCTCCATACCAGTCATAATTTTATAAACGTATATCATAACCCCTCTTAGTCATTTCTTTTCCAAGCTGAAAAGTCCCACTCATTTTACTCTCTCCTTTATATGGCAGCCTTTCCATACCCGTAATGAGTTTTGTTGCCTTTTTCTAAACTTTTTCCAGTGCCAAGATATCTGTTTTGAGATGAGGTGACCATATCTGCATGGAGTAATTCAAGATGTGGGTGTGCTATGGATTTAGATAGAAGCAATAAAATAGTCCCCACCATATTATACATGTAATTGGGATTATGTTTTCCAATATATATTATTTTGTCTTTATCAACATTAAAATTCATCTTCCAGTCACCTAGTTTTGTGAGATCCTTTTGAAACTCCTCACAGTCTGCTTTGGACTTAACTATCTTGAGCAGTTTAGTATTATCTGCAAACTTTGCCATCTCACTCTTTACCCTGTTCTCCAGATAATTTACGAATATGTTGAATAGGTCTGGTACCAGTACTGACTCCTGTGGGACACCACTAGTTACCTCTCTCCATTCTGAAAACTCACCATTTATTCCTATCTTTTATTTTCTATCTTTTAATTAAGTGAGCCAGAACACCCAGACACACAACCAGAGAACTCAGTCTTGACTTGGAAAGAAGTATGTCAGCTACTGAACTGCCAACTTCTGGTAGCACCCAGGGTGCTTTGAAGTTTTCATATGTAAGTACTAATCTGTCCTAATCCTTGGTTATTTAACGCATGTAAAAATCCAATAACTATTACAGGATGAAATTGAAAAATTATGATACAACAATATTATCAGAGAGTACATCTAGACTGCGAGAATCTATCAGAAAAAGATACATAAAATGCACTCCACATTTTGAGTATCTTTTTCCGATACTTTTGTCGGAAGAGGCTTTTTCGAAATTTGGCCCATCTAAACGGGGCCAAATTTAGGGAAAAAACCCTCTTTTGAAAGCCCCCTTCTTCCTTGTGAAATGAGGAATATACAGAGGCGTCCTGAAGAGCTTGTTTGCTCTTCTGCAAAAAAAAGTGAAAAAGTAAACACGTTCCCTGGATGTGGTAAAGTTTTATTCTGAAACCCCCCCGTATTCTAGTCGTACCTTGAGTGATTACCATCAAATGTTGTTTTTCTCTAAAAAGTCATATAATATGACTGATTAGTATATAAGCTTTGAAGTGCATTCTCTAATTGCTGCAAGGGGAACTGAATGCCTGAAATTCCTATTGATATTAATATAAGCTGTCCCCAAAATATTCAGTTTAAAAATGAAAGTAAAACTATCTTTGCTTTTAGTGTGCAAAAACCAGGGATCAGTAGAGAATCAGGCTGCACTTGATGCACAGTCTAATTCATGAAGACTAGCTTACTGGCCATGTTTTCCTCAATTGTATTTTGATAAGGCAATAAACGTATTAATTCATGCAAACTATGCAAATAATAACAAAGCTATATTTTATTTGAAGAGGGAAAAAACAATAAGTCTGCTCTCATCTACAAAGCTGCTCTAGTGAGCTAACTGTTAAGTGGTCGATGCAATGCCAATTGGAGTCAATGGGAACCTATCCATAGACATGCATGAGCTTTACATAACAGCCTTAAACTCCATATCAAGGAATATACTGTATGGAAGTGTTTCTTAAACTTTTTTAGGTCGAGGAACACCAAACAATAATTTTTTGTATGGGGAACACCAAGGATTTTTTGTTGAGCAAAAAAAAAAAAAAAAAACGGTGGTTGTTTCATGTTGGCAGATGGTAGTAATCCCTTATTCTGAAGAGCCTTATTAGATAACAATGTACTTCTTTTTATTAACAGAATCTGCAAGATAGTTTGTAGGTTCCCACAACAACTTACCTCTTTCCTTTTGCTCCATTTATCACATTTGCAGTGTAGAATGTCTAATGTCATACACGAAACATGAGCAGTTCGCCATCTGAACTCTTCATTGATCTTTTGTTTATAAAAGAATTTAAGCAAGTCACATGCCATGTTCCGTAATGACCTTATTTCCTATGAAAAAAGAAACAAAGAAAAGATGTCTTGAGTTTGAATGCCCTTAGATTTTATATCATTGTTGGCTATCTTAGGGTACGTCTAGACTACATGCCTCTGTCGCCAGAGGCATGTAGATTAGGCTACCAGACATAGGAAAATGAAGCGGCGATGTAAATAATCGCCGCTTCATTTAAATTTACATGGCTGCCGCGCTGAGCCGACAAACAGCTGATCAGCTGTTTGTCGGCTCAGCGCTGTAGTCTGGACGCGCGGGTGTCGACATCAAAGCCATTTGTCGACCACCCAGGTATGCCTCCTGGGATGAGGTATACCTGGGTGGTTGACAAATGCCTTTGATGTCGCCACCCGTGCGTCCAGACTACAGTGCTGAGCCGACAAACAGCTGATCAGCTGTTGGTCAGCTCAGCGCGGAAGCCATGTAAATTTAAATGAAGCGGCGATTATTTACATCGCCGCTTCATTTTCCTATGTCTGGTAGCCTAATCTACATGCCTCTGGCGACAGAGGCATGTAGTCTAGACGTACCCTTAAAGTCAAAGCTGTTGAGTAGGCATTAATTTTTTGAGAAACTAGTATGCTGCATGCTTCCAGTATATCATGTGATTAACCTGACTACATTTTCAGACCCTTGTAGTGTATTACTAGATGTGTTCAATTCAGTCTGCAATCACAACTGACAATGGTGGGTTTTGCCCTTATCTAGAGCAAACAAATGTATCAAATTTTTAAAAGTGATTCTGTGATTTTGACAACTACCCTCTGGTACCATGTGTCAATAGCATTTGTATATAGGACAGTGACAGCCCTCCTCCCCCTATCCCTTCTTTCCAGCAACTCAGATAAGTGGAGTAGGAGGGTAGGCTTGGAATGAACATGTGCCAACATCTTGAACAGTTACACAAAGGTAGTAAATATTTTTTTTTCTTTTTTGAGAGATTCTGGCATCATCCCTAACCTGCTGAGTGAGAGCATAATGAGAACCAATATCAAAGTTGCTGGGCTACAAATGTTCTGAATGGGGATCTGTGCTAAAAGTACTGCTGAAGACACTTGTGTCCTTGCTGAATGAATGATTAGGGTGGGAACAGTGGCTGGTTTGTAACACATGCAAATACGTGACATGATCCATGATTGAATTATCTGAGCTGAGAAGGGAAACTTTTCATCTTGGCTGTAATCTACAAACAGCAGGATGGATTTCCTAAACTGTGCAGTCCTTTCTATGTAGAAAGACTGTGCATGCCAAATGTCTAAGGCAAACCAAAAAAACCACAAACCAAAAAAAAGCCCTCTCATTGACGTGATCCCAACTGAGAACTGAAAAAGTTACTCCGCACATTCCCCTTGTGCACTAGAGCCTAGGGAGCCCTGGCTAGTAGATCTTGTGTGCTTCAGCCCCAAAGAGCCACTTAAGGTACATCTACATAATAGAGTTATTTGGAATAACAAAATGCGCGTCTACACTACAAGCCTTTATTTCAAAATAATTTTGAGCTAGAAAACGTCTTACTCCTCTAACCGTCATTTTATGAGTAGGAAAGTCGGAGGAAGAATGTTCTTCCTTGTACTTCCTGCTGTGTAGACCACACCAAAAGCCTAGTTAAGCTATATCAACTTCAGCTACGCAATTGTTATGTAGCTGAAGTTGCATAACTTATTGCAACATTAGTCCTGCTATGTAGAAAGTTTTCTTCCAGGAGAGGTAATACGGTAATAAGCAAGTTGTCAGTGGCTTCAGGTGATAAGACAAGGTTGAGGTCCCAAGGGTAGAGGGCGGGCGACTGTCACTCTTGAGAGTATAACCTCTCTCAGCCCTTAAGGAAATGATTAGAAAAGTTTTTTGCTTGCAAATGATGAATCAGTCATTCAACCAAGGGTGAAAAGCAGAGATTGCTGCCAGGTGAACTTGAATCAGTGCTACAATAGAACTTTAAGGATGTGTCTAGACTACACGCCTCTGTCGTCAGAGGCATGTAGATTAGACACATAGTCAAAGTCAAATGAAGCCGCGATTTAAATGATCGCGGCTTCATTTAAATTTACATGGCTGCCGCGCTGAGCCGACAAACAGCTGATCGGCTGTTTGTCCGCTCAGCGCGCTAGTCTGGATGCTCCCCTGTTGACATCAAAGCCCTTTGTCGGCAGCCCCGTTATTCCTCGTGGGATGAGGTTTACCGGGGCTGCCGACAAAGGGCTTTGATGTCGACAGGGGAGCGTCCAGACTAGCGCGCTGAGCGGACAAACAGCTGATCAGCTGTTTGTCGGCTCAGCGCGGCAGCCATGTAAATTTAAATGAAGCCGCGATCATTTAAATCACGGCTTCATTTGACTTTGCCAAAACAACAAATCTACATGGCTCCGTCGACGGAGCCATGTAGTTTAGACGTACCCTAATTGACTGCTGTTTTAAGTGCAGCAAGTACTCTAGAACAAAAAGTAGCAAGAAGCACATAGCCAATAAATGCTTTTGGGAAGACCAGATAATGAAATACTTCCATTCTGCCAGAATGTCCCTGATGAAAGACTTTCTGCTTCCTAGTAGAACCTGAAGCATCTTCTCTGAGCAAACAAGTTCTGTAGGATTTAGCCATGGAGCTTCCAGGCTGTCAGAGGGACTTAAGGTCTGGGTGGAGCAGATGATCATAGTTCTGAGAGATCAGGTCTGTTTGTAGAAGAAATGGTTTTGATGACACTGAGAGGACCAGCAGAAGGGTGTACCAGTGTTGGCAGGACCAACTCGGAGCTATCAGAATGAATCACAGTTGGTCCCATTTGTTCTTCAACATGATCTTGTACACGAGTGAACAGGAGGACATGCACAGAACAGGTGACATATCCATGGAAGTAGAAAAGCAAAGTGACCTGAGACTGAGACCCAAAAGGGAGCAGAATTGGTGACATTTCCTCTTGTGCTTTGTAACAAACGGATCTGGGGAGTCCTTCACTGCTGGAAAACAACCTTCACTACATGTAGGCATAGGATCCACTCATGGTGATTGGGGAAGGATCAGCTGAAATGATCTACTATCTCATTTTGTGCTCTTGGTGGACAGAAGTCCTCTGAGTGAAGTAAGTTTTATACAAAAATCCCACCACTAAACTACCTCCCAACACAGAGGGGAAGAGTGAGCTCCTCCCTTCCTGCTGATGTAGAATATGGCTGCCATATTGTCTGTTGGAATTGACACATTTTTGCTTGTAACATGAGGCAGGAACATCTGACAAACCAGGACAACTGCCCTGAACTCTCTGACTTTGATGTGCAGAAAGAACTGGTCCTAGATTCAAGGCCTTGAATTCTGAGGACACACAAGTATGTTCCCCAGCCCAGTGGTGAGGTGGCTGTGACCAGGGATAGTGATGGATGGGGCCACAGAAAGTTATGCCCTTGCAAACTGCCAGTGGGTTCTGCCACCAGGAGAATGAGTTAAGAACCAGGGGAGGGAACGGTAAGATCAAATCCAAATGGTGGCAGAGTACACTGTCTTTCTCAGTCCTCATTTGGCCTCTGACCAGATGTACATTGAGCTGCACCCCTTATCTCCTCAAGAAAGCTGTTGCTACTGCCATGCACTTTGTAAAAATGTGCAGGGTAGTTGGCAGGCCAAACAGGAGAATTGCAAATTGGTAGTGCAATTCCCATTTAGATTTTTCAGGGATATAGGAGGTTCCTCAGATATGTAATGGAACATATCTGAGGAACCCCTATGTTCCTAATTGGACCTGGATCACAATGGCCAGCTTCCTTTTAGACAGTACCAAGGGCTGTGGGAGTATCCCAATGTGGGTTGCACTCTGCTCTGGTCTTTATGTGTGGCCATCCTAGAGGATGGAGAACGTCCTCTATTGACTGGTGGGTTTTTTCCCCCCTCAGCATCAGGGATAGTAAATGGTGCTCAGGTGCCCAGACAGTTGCAGGAGTGCTCCTCATTGACACCAACATGCTTGGTGCTGAGTCTGAATGACCTGGCTCCAATGGAGGTCTGATGCTGCTTCTGTTAAAATGGATTTCAACCTAGCATCCCGGTCGTTATTGATACAGGGCTTGAAGTCCCTGTAGTTCATGCAGTTCTCCCATACATGAGCTTCCCCTAAGCCGGGGTGGGCAAGAGGTGGCTAGCGAGCTGGATTCAGCCCACCAGGCCATTGGATCCGGCCTATGGCCACCGTGCTGGCACCCTTTCTACATAGCAGCTCAGCCACGGGCTGCTAATTGCTCTGGATGCTGGGGAGCAAAGGGGAAGCTTTGAATTCTAGGGGCAAAATTTCTCAGCTCCCATTGGCCAGTTTCCAGCCAATAGGAGCTGAGAAATTTTGCTGGAGGCGAAGGGTACGTCTAAACTACATGGCTCCATCGACAGAACCATGTAGATTTGTTGTTTTGGCAAAGTCAAATGAAGCCGCGATTTAAATGATCGTAGCTTCATTTAAATTTACATGGCTGCCGCGCTGAGCCGACAAACAGATGTTTGTCCGCTCAGCGCGCTAGTCTGGACGCTCCCCTGCTGACATCAAAGCCCTTTGTCGCCAGGGGCAGCTGGAGAAGAGGTTTTAGGGTGAGTTTGATTAAATTTGTACTGAGGTTTCAGTGTAGAATTAGCCAAGTGGTTTTGTTTCTTTTTATGTGTAACCTATTTTGCTCTGCCTGTTCTCCCTTATTATCACTTAAATCCTTCTGTTTCTACTTAATAAAATCATTTTCTATTTTCTATCAAACCCAGTGTAAATAATTATTACCTGGGGGTGGAGGGAGGGCAGCCAGTGTGTATATTCCCCCTTTCATTGTTAAAGGTGGCTTACCCTTATCGAATTCTTTGGGGGTTGATCCTATCTGAGAAGTGCTATCCCAGGAAGCTGGGTCCTGAACTGCATTCTCCTTGAATCTAAAGAGGTTTAGAGTCTGTACTGCTTCTTGGTGGGGGCAGGGATCTCAGCTCCATGCCTTGGCTGAGGACCGGGCAGTGAGGAGCCCCAGAGAGCGGGAAGGCGAGGGGCAGTGGCCTTGTCAGCAACCCAGGAGTCATCCCTGAGGGGTCATCTGTGACCCACCCCATTACACCATTGAGCAGGGCTGGACTAAGGGGTGGGAGAGCCGGGCAGCTGCCTGGGGCACCAACCGATGGGGGGCGCCTGATGGCAGCTGTAAGGGGCGCATGGTGCCTTATAGCTTCCATCAGGCACTGCGTGCCTGGCTCCTGGCGGGCTGCAATGGCTGCCCGGGGTGGAGGCCGCGTTAACCCCCGCAGTGCCTTCCCTCCGCGGCCGCAGGGCCCTGCATGGCCAGGCGCGGCCCACCCAGGCGGCCCTGGGCATGTGCCGTGCACCCGCCCATGTGCCCCGGGGGCAGGCTCACACATGCAGTGTGTGCCTGGAGGCAGGCCCGGGGGCCCCGGGGGCAGGCTCGCGCATGTGCTGTGTGCCCGGAGGCAGGCCCGTGCGCCCCAAGGGGCAGGCTTGCGCATGCGCCGTGTGCCTGGGGCACCACCGCCCACCCAAGGCGCCAAAATGGCTTGGGCTGGCCTTGCCATTGAGTTAATATTTTCTGATGGTTGTGCTCAGGGTGTCTAAACACTTGCATTGCAATAGACACGAGCAAGCAGTCAAAGAAGAAGTTGTCTTTTACCTGAGTATCATTGCAGAAAAACACACTAGGGTTTTCACGTCTTTTATTCCTGCAGCACCGGTCACGTAATTTTCCAGACATATTTTCCTATAATAGATCATATGTTAAATAATATAATGAGGTTCTAATCAGGCTGGCTTGATTTGTCTTTCAACATTTGGTGAGATTAACTCCATACACTGCTTTTTGGGATGGCACCAAGAATAACAGTTGACATAGAGTTTACTGTTTTATTTCTTTGCAAGTAAGCAAAGAAGGAAATAATTTAGCTGTAGTTTACCAGGATAGCTATTTATAATTTTGAAACTACAGATTCTACTTAATTACTTGATTCTTAACAGTGATTTTTATTTTGTTTTTGTTTAAAATTTATCTCCTTAGGAAATATACATAGGTTGATCCAAAGCATCTTCTAAAAATATGAATAGAAGTTGTGCCTAAACCCCCTAAATGTCTTCAGCTGTAAGTCTTGCCCCTTTGCTCCATCACTGTTTATTCCCTTTGTTTTCTTGTTCTATACCTTTCTTTGTCACACCGATGCTTGTAGTAACTTCTAACTTTAACACATTTTCTCCTTCTCTTCTTTCCAACCTTTTCTTAAAAGTCTCTCTGTACCTTGCAGAGAAAATGGGTTAATTCATACTAGGGAGTTAAATTTAGTTTAATCAACAAATCGACTAGTCAATGGATTTTCCATCAACTAGTCGATTAATCAATAAGCAGAGGAGCTGCAGCAGGGTTAGCTCCTGGCCAGCAGGCTCTTAATACATTTACAAAGCAGAAGTGCAGCTTCTGGGACTGGGCACGAACCAGGAATCAGGTAATTCCCACTTGAGCTCGGTCCCTGCTATCCTCCACTTCCTCTACCCCCCATAGAGAAGGTGCTAGGGGGAACGGTCTTTTAAGCAGCTCCTCAGCTCCTGCTCCCTCCTTTGTTGTCTCTGATAGTGGCAGTATGGGGGCAGCAGCAACTAGTTGATGAATTAGTTGACTATCCAATAAGCTTGTCTAGTCAACAATCCAATAAGCAAAATTAGTCGCTTACACCCCTGATTTATATCAATATTATGTCATCCTATGTTTAAAAAAAAAGAGAAAGTTTTAGTTATTCCTATCCTTTCGGTTTCCCTTTGTATTTTTGTCTAACTTTGACATTGTTTCAGCAGCATGCCTGAACAAAACTGACTTTAACTTTGGAAACAGCAGATTCATTAAGCACAGAGCTAGTGAAGTCCTAAAGAGTCAAATATTCAAAGAAATAAAACAATTAAGAGAGCATAAAACAGCTTTGTTTGCTGAAGTACTTGAAATTGCTTTCCAGACACAAGAAGCACTTAACAGGTCCAACTGACCTCTCAAATAGCTTGACAGCAATCACTCTGATAGGTAGCTAGGTCTCGGGGTGGGATAAAAGGGGAGTGGGTGAAGCTCTGTCCCCACTGGAGTTCATGACAAAATGTCTACAGATTGCAAGAGTGCCAGGATACAACTAGAATTCTGCAAATCTGCTGATATCTGCAGATCATTTTGGGAACTGGATGCAGATACAATTTTGTATCTGTGCTAGGCTTCAGATATAACCCACTAGTTGCCTGTTGTTAATGTTTCTAATCATCAGACATGAAGAAAAATCACAATGAGCACTGTCACACATAATCTTTAATAAAAATATTTTACTCTTGTCACTCTTTTAAACTCACCCATAATTTAGAGGAAAATAATCATGGGAATCTTGGTTCCTGAGAATGTAAGAAATACACAGCATAGTGTAGGGAGAAATCATTGTTATTCTCTGTGTATTCTGACATTACTTACTGACAACGTTTTTATTTAATATTTTTGCTGTCTGAACCACTGCATTTACAGAAACCTAGATCATATTTAGCCTGGAGCTTATCCTTACATATCTTGCTCTGAGTCAGAGTAGACAGAAATTAGTAACTAAAACGAAAGTAGTATTTCTTTACATGCAAACTGCAGCAGCGCGGTATTTTATCAGAGCTGTTAATTATGATGACTATACTTTTGCTTCTAGACTGCAGGTTCAAACAGGGCACAGTTTTTGTAATAACTGAAAGTTATTTGCTATCACTATGGGATCTTAGACAAGAGGATAGTAGACCCTTTTCACCACTAATACAGTATTACTAACAATTCTTCTGTTAGTAATCTAGGCAGGCAGACAAGTCCTGATTAGACGCGAACACTGAACTCACTTCTCCAAAGCTAAGGGAACACATATTGTCTGGAAAATGAAGGAATCTGCACAATTGGTGCTTGTGCTAACCATATTCTGTGAGGTCTTCAGATTTCAATATTCATAATCCCATATCTTTCATGAACACTAAATGCACAGTTCTTAAATAAAGGTTAAATAGCAAATTCTTTGATTCTTTTCTAGTTTCCTATGGAATTCTAACAATGAGGAAGGATGAGCATTAAAATGGAAAAAAGACTGATTTATTCATTAAGCTCCTATTTTGGATGATGTGGAGAGTTGTTGACTCAAACATTCCATTTAAAATACTAGCACAGAGGTATACAGTAAAATACTAGACTAATGGTCTGAGTATGTCAGCCTTCCCCTTACCTGGCCTTTCACCTGGCTTTCAAATTAGGGATGTTGAAATGCATTTATTTGTGTAAATATGTATCTGCTGAAATTTTCAGCGGGTACACGTTTACATGCACGGGAAGGGGAGGTGGGAGCCAGTGCCCCCGTATCTCTCACACCTACCCCACGCTGCTGCCTCTGTATCAGAGGCAGCAGTGCAGGGGGCAGGCAGTTCTGCGGGAGCCAGTGTTCATACCTTCTCCCTCCTATAGGAGGCAGCAGCACGAGGTAGAGGGGAGGCAGCTCCATGGAAGCCAGCAGGCACGGTGAACCAGCTTAAAAGCCAGCTCCCCATGAGCATTGGCTCCTCTCCTTCCCTGTCCCCCTCCTGCCTCTGATATAGAAACAGCAGGAGAGGGTTAACTGATGAACCCAGGTCATCAGTTAACCGTGTACTTGGCTACACATTCAGTTCCCTATTTCAAATATGATGATTATTTCCAAAACAGAATCACTGGCAGCAGTGAGAGGTAGAGATAAAGACTGAGGGCTAGTTTTGTGCATATGTTCGACAATGGGCATAAAACTTAAGGCAAAGTTATAAAAAGATGCAAATTATGGGTAAGATGATGTAGCTCTTGCTCAAATTTAATAGTATTTACAAACAACTACTACATAAGGGTATGTCTACACTACCCTCCTAGTTCGAACTAGCGGGGTAATGTAGGCATACCACACTTGCAAATGAAGCCCGGGATTTGAATTTCCTGGGCTTCATTTGCATAAGCGGGGAGCCGCCATTTTTAAAACCCCGCTGGTAAGAACCCCGTGCAGCGCGGTTACACGGGGCTCGAACTAGGTAGTTCGGACTAGGCTTCCTATTCCGAACTACCGGTACACCGGTAGTGAAACGAGGTGTACCGGTAGTTCGGACTAGGAAGCCTAGTCCGAACTACCTAGTTCAAGCCCTGTGTAGCCACGCTGCACGGGGTTCGAACCAGCGGGGTTTTAAAAATGGCGGCTCCCCGCTTATGCAAATGAAGCCCGGGAAATTCAAATCCCGGGCTTCATTTGCAAGTGCGGTATGCCTACATTACCCCGCTAGTTTGAACTAGCAGGGTAGTGTAGACATACCCTAAGTGCTTTGCAGTGGGATTAGATATTATACAATCTATATCGAAATGTTTTATATCTCTAACTGTCTGATGCAAGAGCATAATCATCTCTGGATCATTTGTACTTGGAAATAACTACTATTACAGCTTGTTGTGAGTGTAAAATTAGAGGCTACACTGGTATTTCCTCTAACAAAAAAACAAAATAACAAAGATCAGCACATCTATTTTAACATGTGCCTTTAAATGTGACATTTAGCATGAATGAACCTTAAAACTATTCACAAAAAGACAACTTTGACTTTTTTTTTTAAATGTAAAACAAAAGATTATGACTACCTACCAGAGAATTAATATCTTCGCTTAGGACATTCTCATACTTTTCTCGTATTACAGCTGTATTTTCCATCACACAAGTAGATGAATTTACTGGCAACAGAACTACTAATAGTGGCAGAATTCCAAAGACAGACCTAAAAAAAACTAAATTACAACATAAATCAAATACATATTTAATAACATGGAGTAGTTTCTATTAACTATTATATAATGATGTGGGTTTTTAGTAACTTTATCTGGGACTTATTGTATAATTTTACCAAATAACTGGTACATTAAAGTCCTTCGTATGAAATGTTGTGAAAATGCCTTTAAACATACCTTTCTGACAAGATATCTTTTAAATACATTTTCAGAGCATGCTGCCCGAGGCGGTGTTAACATGAAATTAATTAATGCAATAACTATATTGAAGGGACAATAATCTCCTTAAGGTTAGTTAGAAATCCTGACTTCCTACAGCATACTGCAGTTGAAATATACAAGTTTTCAAGTATAATTTTATTTTTTAAATGTTGGATTTGTGCTTTAAAATAAAGTTAGTGCTCATGAAAGAGACTGTACTATATGACCTCAGTTGGGAAGGTTGGGCCTCTGAAAGCATCATGCAGTCTGCCAGTCCTAGAAGCTAAAATAGCCTTTATATGCTAACTCTATTTTGAGTGAAGTCAATGCAAAAATCCAGCGGAATTCAATGGGAACAGACTTATGGCCAAGCTAATCTGTAACATAAGCTTCAGCACAGCTCCCTGCCAATGGACCTTAGTGCTATCTTGGAAGGGCTCTCTCTAGGAATAAGGATATAGATCAGTCTTTGTAGCCTGTCAATCCCTCTCCGCTAATATTGTCAATTGAGGTTGTGACAGTAATGTTGACAGAACCACAATTCCATAGAACAGGAGTTCTGAAATTTTACTGAACTATGATTCCTGACAATGAAAATTAATACATTTAGTACATGGTCCTAGGAGGGGGGATAGAAGCCTGAGCTCTGCTGCCCCAGCGGGGGCAGAGGGGATGGCAAAGCTGAAGCTGAAGGGCTTTAGATCTAGGTAGGAGGCCTGTAACCTGATCATCACAGAGGGCCACACCCCTTTAGCCCTGGGTGGTAAGTAGGGCTTCGGCTTTGGCTGTGACCCCAGAGCCCAGTAAGTCTAATGCTAGCCCTGGAGACTCCATTAAAATGGGTTCAGGACACACTCTTTAAGTTCACTGGCTCATCTCTTGAAGTGGGTTTTTTGCCCATGAAAGTTCATGATATTAATATTTTTGTTAGTCTCTAAGGTGTTTGTTAGTTTTAGGTATTTCTAGATCATCTTTCACCAAAATAATAAGCCATAAAATACCCATCCCAGGGAAATAATTTATGGCCACTAGGTCAGGCCTGGATTTTAAACACATGATGAACTAAAGGTGAAAGGCTCAGTATCTCATTACACATTCCCTAACCTAGTCAGGCTTTAAGAACAAATAAAGAAAAGTACATGTAACCCACATTGCACAGGAAGCCTGCACCACTTACCTTGGGGCAAGGGTGGATAAAAATCAGTGATTCAAAAATATATATAAAAAAATCAAAATTTTTATTTAAATTGGATTTTTTTTTGACAAAATGCTTTTTGAGGAAAAAACTTAAAGATAGTTTTTTATTGAGATATATTATAGCTCAAAGATATCTCATCATGGAATAGGGATTAAATTCTGATTCTATAGTATGAAACAATATATTCATGTAATACTTAAGAAAAGTTTTGTAAATCAGTTCCAATAGCTCATGGATTAGGGACCCAATCTTATGGGGTTCCAAAGGCTTCTGTATTTAGGCAGAGGTGGAGAGTAACTAAGTAGAAATACTTCATTACACTACTCAAGTACATTTTTTCAGTATTTGTACTTTACTCAAGTAATTTATTTTTATGAAACTTTGACTTTTACTCAAGTCATTTTTTTAGAAAATATTATATTTTTTACTCTACTACAATTTCTGGAAAGCACTTAGTTACTCACTACTTTCATCATCCTGATTTGCCTAAGCACATCTTCCTGTGCAAGCACCCAATCATCCAAAAAAATAACCAAACAAGCAGCACAATGACCCTGCCAACAAGGAAGCCTTTTAATAGCCCATTAACACCTTTTCATTCAAAAGCAGTATCTATGCAGGCACTGCCAGCCTGAGACCTGAGCAACCATGGCCCCTGCCCAGGGTGATGTGCTGAGGGTGGGGATGCATTTGAATACTCTCAAGTGACCTTCCAAAGGAAGGAAAGAGAGTAGTAAAATACACACCTTGGACCTCAAAAAAGCAGATTTTGACTCCCTCAGAGATCTGATGGAAAGAATCCCCTGGGATGTTAACATGAAGGGGAAAGGAGTCCAGGACAGCTGGCAGTATTTTAAAGAAGCCTTATTGAAGGCACAGAAAGAAACCATCCCGACGCATAGCAAGAGAGGCAAACCTGGTAGGAGACCAGATTGGCTTACAGGGGAAATCCTTGGTGAACTTAAGCACAAAAAGGAAGCTTACAGAAAGTGGAAACTTGGACAAATGACTAGGGAGGAGTTTAAATGTATAGTTCGAGAATGCCGGGGGGCTATCAGGAATGCCAAAGCGCAAATGGAGTTGCGACTGGCTAAGGATGTGAAGGATAACAAGAAAGGTTTCTACAGGCATGTCAACAAGAAGAAGGTGATCAGAGAGGGTGTGCAGTCCCTAATGGATGAAGGAGGTAACCTAGTGACAGAGGATGTGGGGAAAGCTGAAGTACTCAATGCTTTCTTTGCCTCTGTATTCACGGACAAGGTCAGCTCCTGGACTTCTGTGCTAAGTGACGCAAGACAAGAAGAAGATGGACAGCCCTTGGTGGGTAAAGAACAGGTTAGGAACTATTTAGAAAAGCTAAACGTACACAAATCCATGGGTCCAGACTTAATGCACCCGAGGGTACTGAGGGAGTTGGCAAATGTCATTGAGGAGCCTTTGGCCATTATCTTTGAAAAGTCGTGGAGATCGGGCGAAATCCCGGATGATTGGAAAAAGGCAAATGTAGTGCCCATCTTCAAAAAAGGGAAGAAGGACGATCCAGGGAACTATAGGCCGGTCAGTCTTACCTCGGTTCCTGGAAAAATCATGGAAGGGATCCTAAAGGAATCCATTTTGAGACACTTGGATGAGAGGAAAGTGATCAGGAATAGTCAGCATGGATTCACAAAGGGCAAGTCGTGCTTGACCAATCTGATTAGCTTCTATGATGAGGTAACTGGCTCAGTGGACATGGGAAAGTCAGTGGATGTTATATACCTTGACTTTAGCAAGGCTTTTGATACGGTCTCCCACGCTATTCTTGCCAGCTAGTTAAGGGAATGTGGATTGAATAAATGGATGGTAAGATGGATAGAAAGATGGCTAGAAGGCCGGGCCCAGCGGGTAGTGATCAACGGTTCGATGTCAGGATGGAGGTCGGTTTCTAGTGGAGTGCCCCAAGGTTCGGTTCTAGGACCGGTTTTGTTCAATATCTTTATTAATGACCTGGATGAGGGGATAGATTGCACCCTCAGCAAGTTTGCAGATGACACTAAGCTAGGGGGAGAGGTAGATACGCTTAAGGGCAGAGATAGGGTCCAGATTGACTTAGACAAATTGGAGGATTGGGTCACCAGAAATCTCATGAGATTCAACAAAGACAAGTGTAGAGTCCTGCACTTGGGACGGAAGAATCCCAAGCATAGTTACAGGCTGGGGACCAACCAGTTAAGTAGTAGTTCTGCAGAAAAGGACCTGGGGGTTACAGTGGATGAGAAGCTAGATATGAGTCAACAGTGTGCCCTTGTAGCCAAGAAGGCTAATGGCATATTAGGATGCATTAAGAGGAGCATTGCCAGCAGATCCAGAGATGTCATTATTCCCCTTTATTCGGCTTTGGTGAGGCCACATCTGGAGTATTGTGTCTACTTCTGGGCCCCCCACTACAAAAAGGATGCGGAAGCATTGGAGAGGATCCAGCGGAGGGCAACCAAAATGATTAGGGGTCTGGAGCATATGACCTACGAGGAGAGGCTGAGGGACTTGGGTCTGTTTAGTCTGCAGAAGCGAAGAGTGAGGGGGGACTTGATAGCAGCCTTCAACTTCCTGAAGGGAGGTTCCAAAGAGGATGGAGAGAGGCTGTTCTCAGTAGTGACAGATGGCAGAACAAGGAGCAATGGTCTCAAGTTGTGGTGGGAGAGGTCCAGATTGGATATTAGGAAAAACTATTTTACTAGGAGGGTAGTGAAGCATTGGAATGGGTTACCTAGGGAAGTAGTGGAGTCTCCATCCCTAGAGGTGTTTAAGTCTCGGCTTGACAAAGCCCTGGCCGGGTTGATTTAGATGGGATTGATCCTGCCTAGAGCGGGGGGCTGGACTTGACGACCTTCTGAGGTCTCTTCCAGTTCTATGATTCTATGATAAGGGGATGGTTGGATGAAATAACATGATCGTGGTAACTAATTGACCATTCATTATCAGTTGGAAATAGGTCAATGGAGGGATGATAGGAGTTGCTATAGGGAACTTTCTGGGTGTCTGGCTGGTGAGTCTTGCCCACATGCTCAGGGTTTAGCTGATCGCCATATTTGGGGTCAGGAAGGAATTTTCCTTCAGGGTAGATTGGCAGAGGCCCTGGAGGTTTTTCGCCTTCCTCTGTAGCATTGGGCACAGATCACAGCTGAAGGACTCTCTGCATGTTGGGGCCTTCAAAGTATTTGAAGGCTTCAATATCTGAGACATAGGTGAGAGGATTATTCTAAGAGGGGTGGGCGAGATTCTGTGGCCTGCACTGTGCAGGGGGTCAGACTAGATGATCATAATGGTCCCTTCTGACCTTAAAGTCTATGAGTCTATGAGACCTTGCCTGGGGCCAGCCAGTTAAATAGGAGGGAAACCCAGCAGCCACCTCAGCCATGGTCAGGAAGGACAGAGGTATCTCCTTTTGTCAGGTAAATCCTCTGCTCTGAGGAGCTCCCCATTCTCCCTGGGTCAGAGGGCCCCTGTGGCGAGAGGGTGAGGCAGGCTGTGCTGGAAGAGGCTTAGGGTGGGCAGCTGAGTTTGGTGGGGATTGAAGAATTGTGTCTGTGTGCGTAGCTTCCCTCTGTGTGCTGGCTGGCTGGGATTTGGAGCAACCCTGCTATCTGGATGTGTGCTAGTGTGGAGCAGCCACTTCCTGTGTGTCATATCTGAGGGAAAATATTTAATCCAGGGGTGGGGAAACTTCTTTGGGTAAGGGTCCCTGACCCCCAGAAAAATTAGTCAGGGGCCACACACAAGTGAGAAGGGGGGGGGAAAAAACAGAACCCTCACTGATGTGGCCCCCCGCTGAGCAGAAGAAAGACATTCCCTTCGCGCACTAGAGCTTTGGGGGCCCAGGCTAGTAGATTTTATGTGTTCCAGCCTCATGGGAGGATGTCAGGAGGTTGGAGCACCAGCACGAGGCGGGGGGGTGGGGGGGGCTGAGCCTCAGGGTCCAGATCCAGTATGTGGGGGAGAAGCAGCACAGTGCCATGTGCTGCTGCTTATCCTTCCCCTGGCTGGGGGAATGCAGTGCTGGAAACTGCTAGTCAGAGTTTCCCCGCTGCCCCATTAGCCAGATTTCGAGGCTATATCGGAGAGAGATTTTTGTTTCTCCACCTGATTTTTCCCGCAGGTCAGTAGCTCCTGACCCAAAAAAGGTTCCCCACCACTGCTCCACAGTTTTCCAGAAGGAGCATCTTCATCAACAGCTAGGCTGTGTCTACACTGGCATCCCTTCCGGAAAAGGGATGCTAATGTAGCACTTTGGAATAGGCAAATCCGCGGGGGATTTAAATATCCCCCACGGCATTTGCATTAACATGGCTGCCGCTTTTTTCCAGCCTGGGGAAAAGCGCCAGTCTAGACGTGATTCTCTGGAAAATAAGCCCTTTTCCGGAGGACCTCTTATTCCTACTTTGAAGTAGGAATAAGAAATCCTCCGGAAAAGGCTTTATTTTCCGGAGAATAACGTCTAGACTGGCACTTTTCTCCAGCTTTTCCCCAAGCCAGAAAAAAGCGGCAGCCATGTTAATCCAAATGCCGCGGGGGATATTTAAATCCCCCGTGGATTTGCCTATTTCAAAGTCTACATTAGCATCCCTTTTCCGGAAAGGGGTGCCAATGTAGACACAGCCCTATTGTTGTTTCACACACATAAGTATATATGCAGATATATATAAATGCACATTGTGTGTATGAAAAATAATGGTGCCTTATGATAACTCGGGTGGTCAACCATAGATTTTCATAGGATGGCTAGTTTTTACTTTTGGATACTTGAATACAATTAAGATGTGATACTTCTGTACTTTTACTCAAGTAGTTTTCCAGAAGGATACTTTGACTTTTACTTAGTTACATTTTTTTCAAAGTAGCAGTACTTTTACTCAAGTAACTTTTTGGGGTACTTTATCCACCACTGTATTTAGGTTAATCTTTCTATCTATGCAATGGAACTCAGTGCTCAGTCTAGAAGATACCATCAGGGATGGTTAGTTTTGCAGTTCTCAAACTGTGAATTTGTATCTCCACAGATAACATTATTTTTAACAGCAAAACTGTTTTTAAATAAATAAATAAATAAATTAATTAATTAATTAATAGAGGTGAGAAATAATAGACCTCAACCCCATTGTCCCCCTGCAAATTTGTGTACATGGAGTCAATCACTTGCCTCTCTCTAAAAGTGCAAAGTTTCAAAAAATGAACAGAAGGTTGTTGGGAGCGGAACAGATCTGGACAAGGAGAAGTCTGGAGATAAACGTGAGAAGGGAGGGACAGGCAGTAGAAACAAAAGTGAAACTGTTTGAGCAGCATATTCCAGAAGTCTTGATGGTCTTTCTGAGTGTAGCCTTCATTGATTTGAGATCTATCTAGGATGTTAGATATTGGATAACTGAATAATCATATAACCACATGAAATTTTTGCAGTTACATGATTATCTGATAGTCCCCGGGATTCACTCCCAGGGAGACCCCTGGCAGCCTGCACTGCTGCCTCTCTATCAGCTCCCCTCACAGATCAGCTGCCTACCGCCCCATGCTGCTACCTCTGATAGAGAGGAAGCAATGAAGGATGGCAGCAGCCCTTGTCTGTGTGTGGGAGGGGGGGTCTGAGCACCCCACAGACGGGGGCTGCTCAGTGAATGTGAAACACCTGCTGTTGGTGGGGAGCTTAGACCACACACAAGTGAGAAGGGGGAAAAAACCCCAGAACCCTCACTGATGTGGCCCCCTGCTGAGCAGAAGAAAGACATTCCCTTCGCACACTAGAGCTTTGGGGGCCCAGGCTAGTAGATTTTATGTGTTCCAGCCTCTATCCACAGTGAGCCCGAGCCAGTGCAGACACGGCAGCCTCCCCTGCCTCCTCCCCCCTCTGTATGATTGAGAACTCACACTTCATTAACATAGTTCATCATTAAGATCAGGATACGTTCCACCCAACAGAGCAGATATAACAGGCAAATTGTTGGATAAAGTGTATGAAAGAGAAATTGAGCAATGTGCAAAAGGTTCAGAGGGTAAAATTGTTAACCTGAGTCTTGATGGGTGGGGCAATGTCCACAATCACTCTGTAGTATGTGCTTGTGTCACAACAGAAGAAGGGAATGTCTTCCTTATTGAAATAATTGCTGCATCAGGAAATGCATACCCAGCAAAATACCTACAAGAAGTAGCAGTAAAAGCTAAAACAAATTGTGAAAAAAAAATACAATGTATAGTATGCAGCCTAGTCACGGACAATGCTGCAAAGGTGAGAAGAAATTTTGTAGAGAGAGGAGACAATCCCAAGCTAATCACATACGGTTGCAATGCTCATTTGATGCACCTCCTACTCAAAGACTTCAGTGTTGAAGAAATTGCAAAATACTTTGGTCACAACCATTTTGCAGTAGTTGCTCTGAAAAAAGTATGAGGAACCAAGCTAACTCTCCCATAAAGACATGCAATAGACTCAGTAGTGTACTGTTTTGAGCAGTGTATCAAGAACTGGCCTACTCCGATGACAGTTTGTGACCATAATCGTTAAAAAAAAAGACACCATCACAACCAAAATTCTCAAATGGGCTTAAGAGAAATGTTGAACACATTGGCTGTGTCTATATTGGCACCCCTTTCCGGAAAAGGGATGCTAATGAGACCAATCGGAATTGCAAATTCCGCAGGGGATTTAAATATCCCCCGCGGCATTTGCATTTACATGGCCGCCGCTTTTTTCTGGCTCGGGGTTTTGCCAGAGAAAAGCGCCAGTCTAGACGCGATTTTCCGGAAAATAAGCCCTTTTCCGGAAGATCCCTTATTCCTCTGTATCTGCGGCAGCAAGGATGGAGGAAGCAGGATCTGGTGCTGGGGGGAGCTAGCTTAAAGACGATTCTCCCCAGTACCAGTTCCGTGATGCCTCCTGCCCCTCCCACAGTGCTGCTGCCTCTATTAGAGGCAGCAGCTTAGAAGAAGGTGGGGACAGGGGAGGCTGCCATGAAGTAGCCCCTGTCCGTGGGAAATCTGAGCTCCCCATGGACAGCAGCTGCTTTGCATCTACTGGAGCTGCCTCTGTCTGAGGTGAGTCTGGGCCTGCTGCGGGCAGAGGCTGCTTCGCAGTAGCAGCCCCTGTTTGTGGGGGGCCCAAGCTACCTGTGGACAGAGGCAGCAGCATGGGGCAGCAAGTAGCCTGTCTGCAAGGGGAACTTTTTAAAAAATATCTGTCTCATGACACGGAGGCAGCAATATAGGGTGGCAGGGGGCTCCCCAGGAGTGGTGCTGGAAGCACACTGGCTGCTGGGCCCACCCTTGGGGACTATCAAATAGTCATGTAACCACAAAGATTTCATGCAGTTACATGACTATTCAGATACCTGCTATCGAACATCCCTAACAAGCACTATCTCCAGCACATTTTCTTGCAAATATTTTCATTACTTGGTACCATGGTCAAAGCTTAACTGCTGAAGAAGAGGAGTTGCCTATGACATGGGCATCCAGCAATCATTCCTCCACAATGCCAACTATAACAAACTTCAGAGCTAAGGGTGAACCAATCAAGAAATACAGTATGGATGTGTCTAGACTGGCAAGTTTTTCCACAAAATCATATGATTTTGCGGAAAAACTTGCCAGCTGTCTACACTGGCTGCTTGAATTTCCGGAAAAGCACTGACGATCTCATGTAAAATCATCAGTGCTTTTCCAGAAATACTATGCTGCTCCCGTTCGGGCAAAAGTCTTTTTCCGAAAGACTTTTGCGCAAAAGGGCCAGTGTAGACAGCACAGTACCGTTTTCCGCAAAAAAGCCCCGATCGCAAAAATGGCGATCAGGGCTTTTTTGCGGAAAATCACATCTAGATTGGCCACGGACGCTTTTCCACAAAAAGTGCTTTTGCGGAAAAGCATCCTGCCAATCTAGATGCGATTTTTCCGAAAATACTTTTAACAGAAAACTTTTCTGTTAAAAGCATTTTCGGAAAATCATGCCAGTGTAGACGTAGCCTAGATGTTTGCTGATGTTGTTTTAAAGAAAGTCACACTACTGAACTGGAGGAAGTCACTTAGGCACTTGGATTCAGAGACTGTTGAAGTGATAATCTCTCTTTTAAAAAAAGTATGTTCTTCTGCCGGTGTAGAAAGAATATTTTCTTCCTTTGGACTACTCCATTCCAAATTGGGAAATAATTTGGGACCTGAAAAAGCAGGAAAGCTGTTTTTTCTTCTCCAGATTATGAACAAACAGAAATATGCAGGTGAAGATGAGCAGACACCAATATTTTAAGATTCTGATGTTGAGCTGGCTGATGGAGTTGACTTGTTTTTTTAAAAAACATTTAATTTAACTATTTTAGTTAAAATAATTGTAACAAAAAACCCCAAACAAACCTGATTTTAAGGAACTTGAATGTTTAACTAAATTAAAAGGTTCATATGCTTGTTTTGTTAAAATATTACGTTTGCAGTTGAAGAAAAAAATACAGAATACATAAACGTTGTTTTAGTTAAATAAAACAATTTAAATGTCTGTCTGGTGATGTTCTCCTCCAAATACAACATGGGAAGAAAATATTCCAAATATTAATGACTAACCTGTTGAGTTGGAGATAGTTCACCTTGCAATGACTTCACAAATATTTGCTTCAATTATCTTTAGTATATTAAATGACCAAACAATCATTCATTTTCTGATATAGCTGTAAAACTATTCCAAAAAGTTTTCAAAATAAATCACACTTTAAAAATGTATAGTATATACCTTATAAAATGAAACCTATATCTATTTATTCTTCACAAATATGTATTAAGGTTATAACAACCAACAAGAATGCACTTTTATGTAGAAAGCCATGATTAAATCAAGTCTTCTTGACTAGTGATTTAAATCATGATTTACATCAATTTCATTTAAATTAATCCCTACCCTGCTTGAGGCTGTGGATTTCAGTAGGCAAAGTTAGGCATTAAAATGCTGAGTCTAAAACCATGTCTATGCTGCCACTTTACTGCACTGCAACTTTTTTTGCCTAGGGGCATGAAAAAACACCCCTTAAATTTATTACAATGCTTTAAATCCCCACAATAAATGGGCTGCCAGCACTGGGAGCCACGCCCCTCATTTACATAGAGTGCTGGGAGAGCTCTCTCCTAGTGCCGGCGCTGCAGCCACACTTTCACTTTAAAGCAGTGCTGCAGCAACGCTTTAATGTTCTAAGTGTAGATTTAGCCTAAATCTCCTCAGTAGATCTTACCCTAGGCACCTGTCTGCATTTTAGGCTCCTAATTACCTTTGAAAATCTGGCACAAAGCACTTTGTAATCCCTTGAAATTGAAGACATAAATATAGTCATTATAAGGCCAAAAAGTCTATAATTTCTTAGGGCTGTCTCTATAAGTACAGTGGTTCCCAACTTCTGCCAGGCCATGTCCTCACACTGCCAGGCTTTTGATTAGCCCTGCCCACTGGGGTTCCCCATAAAGGAATTCCCTCCCCACCCATTTCACCATTCAACAGCAGGGTGAGTAGGGTGGCAGGTATCTGGGTGTGCTGCAGCTGGAGCCGGGGCTGCGGTAAGGCTGCCCCTACCAGCCCCGGTTCCAGCTCTGGCAGCTACTACATGGCCCAGCTATGAGGGCTGTGTGGAGAGCAGCTGCAGCACTGGGGGGAGTGGCTGAAGCCGCATGGTGGGTGGCTGGGGCCTGCTCGAGGCAGGGGCCTGGGACCTGCTGCAGCTACGTGGCAGGGGCCCTGCTCTTGCTCCAGGCCCTGCTTCTGCTCCGGTGGCCGGGCTCTGCTGCGTGGCAGGGGGGGCTGGGGCCTGTTCCGGGGGCCAGAGCCTGTCACGTGGCAAGGGGCCAGGGCCTGCTCTGGTGGGGGACTGGGACCTGCCACTTTGGGAGAAGGAGGGTTTGGAGCCTGCCTTTGCGGGAGAGTGGGGCTGGGACCTGTTGCATTGCAAGGGGGCCGGTAACTGCTACGGCTGGTGGTGGGGAAGTTGGGGCCTGCTCTGATGGGGGGCTAGGACCTGCTGCAGTTGCTCTGGCTGCCAAGGTTGAATAACATAATGTGGGGGGGAGTTGCAGGGCGTTCAGGAGTCAGGCTTGAAGCATATGAGTGACCTGATGATGGGTGCAAATTTTGGTGAATCTGGAAATATTTTATTTGCATATTCATTATTTGCATAATGAATATGCAAATAAAATGTTGCCAGCCCACCAAAAGTTTGTGAATGGGTTTGCCAGTCCCCAAAATAAAAAAAGATTGGGAACCACTGACATAGTATATCCCTGATCCTGCACTCAGACCTCTGATTCCTACAGAGCCAGAGTTTAAGGCCAGAGGGACCACAAGATCATCTGTTCTGACCTCCTGAATATCACAGTGTTGCACAAATTGCAAGGTTCGTCCCCTAGAGGCTAGTCTAATTTGCCCACAGAAGAGAGTCACACTTTAAGCTGGGTCCAACTCAATTTTATTGTTTGCAAACAATGTTCGGCTGTGGAGCTAAAGCTGCAAAGCAAAGCCGACCCCCAACATCTCATAGGCAGGGGGTCTTATAGGGTTAACATCCTTCCTGGTTTAGGTGCCTTAACATGATAGGTTACTTCATTTTTGACGTTTCGTATTCTTATAGGTTAGGTTTTGTTTCCAAATAAGGGGTAAGTACAGTGCTGGCTTCGCAGTTTACAGTTACTTGTTACAACACTACTTACAACATACAATTAGTACAAGACAAGCAAATTTAGCAACCCCCCCCCCCTCGGGGTGTGTGGGTGTGGGGCATGCGATCTCGCCCTTGTCAGCATTCCTACATAAATCGCTGATATGGCAGAAATATTCAAGCGATTGCAATACATGCCTGTGGTACGTGCACCGTGAGACGAGGCCAATGGCGTTAGGGGACTTGGTCTCCTCTTTTTATATATCAACAGTCCAACACCACCACCCTGGACTCCATTCTAAATTTGGTTCTAGGGTATGGATGTAAAATCCCGGTTGATCCAATGGGTTAAACATTAGGTTAGCCTATCATCTGACTTATTAACCGACTAAGTGAGATCCCTCACTCCCTTGCTACTGGCTCCCAGCCCCCCACACTGGGGATGAGGCTGGTTCTGCCGGCTTTTAGCCCCTATGTGGGGGTTGGGGCTAACATCAACTTCCAGCCCTTCCACCCCACTCTGGAGCAGCCCCTGTCTGCAGGGAGCCTAGGCTCCCCATTAACAAAGGCTGCTGTGGACACCAGAACTGCCCCTGCCTGCTGGGTGCCCAGGCTGCCATAGACAGGGCTGCTCTAAATGAGAACAGCCCTGTCTGCGGTAGGCCTCCTGTGGGTTTAGATCATCCCCCTGTCCATGGCAGGCAGGGAGCTGCTCCTGCCCCACACCGATTTCCAGTTAACCAGAACTGGTAAACATTATCCATTTACGGTGATGATTACTGGTTAACTTTTCACATCCCTAATGTATGGTTTAGAGAGTGTTACAGTCCCTAGGATACTGGGGTTACGTCTAGACTGCATCCCTCTGTCGACAGAGGGATGCAAATCAAGCACGCTGAAATTGCTAATGAAGCAGGGATTTAAATATCCCACGCTGCATTAGCATAAAAATGGCCACCACTTTTTTCAAAATGGAACTTTTTCGAAAGAAAAAAAAACAGCAGTCTAGACACCGATCTGTTGAAAATTAACCCTTTTTCGACAGATCCTGTATTCCTCAAAAAATGAGGTTTACAGGATCTGTCGAGAAAGGGTTTGTTTTCAACAGACACGCATCTAGACTGCCGGGGTTTTATCCCGAAAAAGGTCCATTTCGAAAAAAAGCAACAGCCATGTTTATGCTAATGAAGCACGGGATATTTAAATCCCTGCTTCATTAGCAATTTCGACATGTCTAATCTACATCTCTCTGTTGACAGAGACACAGCGTGGGTGATAATGTGGCACAAGGAGAGAATAGGAGGGAGTGAGATGTACCAATGGCAGAAGCTCATGCAATGGCAAGGAAATGAGCAAGTGGGATGTATCCCAGATAATCCTGGCAAGTGACTGGCACACATACTCTGCAGAGAAAGGCAAAAGAGAGTCAAGGTTGCTACCAATCAGACTTGGGGAAATAATCCTTCTGAACCCTACATATGGTGATCAGCAGGGCTCGCCGAACTGCAGCGAGCCCCGCTCGCCAGCAGCGCTGTCCGGCGATCTGCAACCGAACCCGGCTCTTCCAGGTTACAATCTACTTGCCACGAGCAAGTAGATTGTATTATTTGTCAAGCCCTGGTGATCAGTTAAATCCTGAGTATATGATAAAGAACCAGCCAGACAAGCACTTGAAAAACAGAATGCTCAGTGCTCTGCCAGAGCGCTGGCACGCTCCATCTAGTACCTCATCTCCAGCTGTGGCAATCTTGGATGCTTCGAAAGAAGGTGACCAAAACAAAAAGAAAACACCCCGCATAGAGTGTGTGTAGTGGGGGGAAGGTGGGAGTGGAGGGGGAATAGGAGGGAGGGGAAGAGGGTTTCCTTCCTGCAATTGGCCAGCTGGAGCCCTGAATCATATTGGAGAGGGTCCACAGAAGAGCAACACGAATGATTAAAGGTCTAGAGAACATGACCTATGAAGGAAGACTGAAAGAATTGGGTTTGTTTAGTTTAGAAAAGAGAAGATTGAGGGGGGACATGATAGACGTTTTCAGGTATCTAAAAGGGTGTCATAAGGAGGAGGGAGAAAACTTGTTCATCTTGTCCTCTGAGGATAGAACAAGAAGCAATGGGCTTAAACTGCAGCAAGGGAGGTTTAGGTTGGACATTAGGAAAAAGTTCCTAACTGTCAGGGTAGTCAAACACTGGAATAAATTGCCCAGGGAGGTTGTGGAATCCCCACCTCTGGAGATATTTAAGAGTAAATTAGATAAATGTCTATCAGGGATGGTCTAGACTGTATTTGGTCCTGCCATGTGGGCAGGGGACTGGACTCTATGACCTCTCGAGGTCCCTTTCAGTCCTAGTATTCTATGATAAGCTCTTAGAACCATAAGATGTAAATTGGAAATGATCTTCTATCTACACCTTCATAAGCAACCCTGTCATCAGTCACACACATGCATTATCCAGCTCTGCCTTCACACTAATTAAATCATTTGCCCCTATAACTCCTACAGGGAGGCTGTTCCAGAACCTCATCCCTCTGATCATTAGAAACCTCCTAGTTTCCTGCCTCAGTTTGTTCATGGCCAGTTTATATTCATTTGTTCTTGTGCCAACATTGTCTTAAATAGCTCTTTACCTGCCTTAGGGTGTGTCTAGACTACATGCCTCCTTCGACGGAGGCATGTAGATTAGCCAGATCGGAAGAGGGAAATGAAGCCGCGATTAAAATAATCGCGGCTTCATTTAAATTTAAATGGCTGCCCCGATCTGCCGATCAGCTGTTTGTCGGCAGATCGGGGGAGTCTGGACGCGATGCCCCGACAAAGAAGCCTTTCTTCATCGACACAGGTAAGCCTCGTGAAACCAGGTTTACCTGTGTCGATGAAGAAAGGCTTCTTTGTCGGGGCATCGCGTCCAGACTCCCCCGATCTGCCGACAAACAGCTGATCGGCAGATCGGGGCAGCCATTTAAATTTAAATGAAGCCGCGATTATTTTAATCGCGGCTTCATTTCCCTCTTCCGATCTGGCTAATCTACATGCCTCCGTCGAAGGAGGCATGTAGTCTAGACACACTCTTAGTGGTTAGCTCCACCCTCAATGTATCTATACAGACCAATCATATTCTTTCTCAGCCTTATTTTTGCAAAGCTCAACGAGTCAAACTCTTCCAGTTTTCTCTCATATGATAAGCCTCCAATCCTTCACTCATCATAGTATGTCTTTTCGGCACCCATTCCAGTTTGAATTCAACTTTGACACTTGTAACAAGAATTGTACATAGTATTCCAAATGAGATCATACTAGTACCTTACAAAATGGTATTAATAGTTCTCTAGCTCTACCAGAATATAGCTGAGGAATGGTTCACAATTGCCTTTTTGACAGCTGTATCACACTGGTGGATCAAAGTCATCTTGTGATCAAGGAATACAGCCAGGTCTCTTTCCTCCTCTGTCCCTTCCACCTAAGGAACCCACATCTTATAGCAGAAATTATTATTAGACCTTAGGTACATGACATTTGCACTTTGTACTATTGAATTTATCTCATTTTTGTTATTCTAGTCTTCAAGGTCATCCATATCTTCCTTTATAATATTCCAATCCCCCTTCTTTTGATTATACCATTCCATTTGTACCCCAATGAAATTTCATTAGCACACTCCTATTTTCTGTGCTAAGGTCAGTAATAAAATGAGAGTAAGATTGGGCCTAAAACCAACCCTTGAGGAATGACACTGATAAACTCTTTCCAGTTACTTTTTGTCATAACCTGTTGTCCTTTCCCCCTTTTGCCAGTTCCTTATCCTCCTTACAATTTTTGTACTAATCCCCATTTTCTCTAATGTAACGAACCATTTTCCAGTTGTTTTATATTTCAAAAGACAAACAACAATGCCCCAAGTCTGTTCAATGCAATAGATCCAATCAATAATACTGAACAAGAATTAAGCACATCTCTTACAGATACTGGTATATGGCAACAACACCATAGCCACAGACCCACTTAATTTAGAAGTTTGAGACTAAAGTAACCTGCAAAGGAAAAAGAGGGCATTAAAGGTTTGTTGTGGTATATGTGGGTTTTTTACATTAGTAAATTTGGTCATAATGAAACCATAATACTCATACCATAATAAGAGCCACGAAAGCTCTGCACTTAAGAAGGGAAAAGATTTTCAGTCAGACTTCAGTTTATACATTTTAAAAAGTTAACATCTATTTATCTGCAATGACTCATTGCTGTGTTGGAAAAGGAAACATTTAACAAACTTTTAACAAACACTGCTCTTACACTGCAAGTATATGAATTCATGACTCCTACTTTCTAAAATCCTCAGCCAGCTGGATTTAACAATCCTGGGAGTTCCAGATGCAGGGAAAAGCCCCCATTTACAAAAAGCAACTATTAGTCCCTTCAGTGTTCAAGAAGGGGGGCAGGCAGACACACAATCACTTGTTATACCACACGGGAAAGAGATCACTTCAATTCCCTCAGCAACACCCTAGCAATATCTGTGGATTAAATGATGCTAATAGAAAGCTACCAGCCTGTAGCATCCTCACAGGGTTTCAATGCTTCCAAAAGCCTCCACTGGAAGCTGTTCAGGAGCACCAGCCAGTCCAGGTTGGTCTCTCCCTGCTGTGGCTGGGAGCATCGGGCAGTCTGTGTTCCTTTGGCTCTCAAGCCATGGAAATGCCCCAGTGGCCTGAAGAAGAGGAGCTTCTACAGCCAGCTCCTCAAAGCAGGGGCATGCACAGTGCTCCCAGGAGGAGGGGGATGGCAAGCAGTGGTGCCTCAAGTCAGCAGGGGCACGAAACTTCTTTGGGGCCACGGTGAACATAAGAACAGCCACACTGGAATAGACCAAAGTTTCATCTAGCCCAACATCCTGTCTTCTAATAGTGGCCAATGTGTGGTGCTCCAGAAAGAATGAACAGGACAAGAAATCATAAAGTGATCCATCCCCTGTTGCCCATTCCCAGCTTCTGGCAAACAGAAGCTGACACCATCCTTGCCCTTCCTGGTAAAAAATCCATTGATGGACCTATCCTCCATGAATTTATCTTGCTCCCTTTTTAATCCTGTTAAAATCATGGCCTTCACAGCATCCTCTGGCAAGGAATTCCACAGGTTGTGCATTGTGTGACGAAATACTTCCTTTTGTTTGTTTTAAACCTGCTGCCTAGTTAATTTTATCTGGTGACCCCTAGCTCTCCTGATATGGGAAGGAATAAATATCCTTCTTTAGTCACTTTCTCCACATCAGTCATGATTTTATAAGCCTGGATCATATCTCCCTTGCTTCCCTTAACCCTCTCTTTTCCAACAGCCAGGAGAGGCCAGGTCTTTTAGCAGGGGAGTGTGAGGAGAAGGGAAACAGCAACTCCGGCCCCAGGCGGCAGAAAAACTGCTCCCTCCCCTCTCCCCCCCCCTCCCCCAACAAAAAAAGTAACATTTTCTTCCTGCATGCAGAGCAGGGCTGTGCGGGAGCCTGCAAATCCCAAAAGCTTAACACCCCCAGTCCTTGGGCTGAGGCAGGGGCGCCGACAGCACCTTGGAAGCCGGGATGCGTTGTTTTCCAGGCAAAAGTGTGTGTGGGGGGGGGGGGGGGGGAGACGCAGCCACTAATATTGGGCCAGCTCGTAGGACCCTCACAGCATCTGTATCTGCTGGGCCCGGCGCGCAGCTTCGCGGCCAGGGCGAGGAGCGGCGCGGCGGGTGGGGGCTGCTGGAGCTGAGGAGGGCGGACTGCAAGCGACCCCGCTCTCACCACTGCCCGGGAGCAGCCGGCTGCCCTGCGGGCAGGTGCTCGCGCCAGCCTGGATGGGGCGGCGGAGCTTCCTTGCCCGCTCCCCAACCCCCGCCGCGCTCCCTGGTTTCCCGCTAGCAGGCGGGCAAACGTGGGAACCGGGCGCTTCCACTTTCGCTCTGAAAAGCTGGGAAATTCCCGGTCGGATAGCGGGGATAAAAGCACCGTCGCGGGCGCCGCGGCTGCAGTGCGGGCGGCAGCCGGGAGCCAGCGCAGCCGGGTGAGGCGCGCGCTGCGGGGCGAAGGGCGCGCGCTGCGGGCTGGGGTGCGACGTGCGGGGCGCTCCTTACCATGGGACATGGTCCGCAGGGGGAGGTGGAGAGAGCTGCGCGGGTGGCTTCTCGGTCATGGTGGCGGCAGAGGCACGTCCATGGCGCGTGGCCGCTGCGGGAGGTTGGCGGCGTGCAGAGTCCGCGCCGGGACACGTGCTGCGGGGCGGAGGGGCCGCCGGCGTCCCCTTGACTCACCAGCCCTTTGGCCGCAGCCACCTCGGGGGAGACGCGCTGGCTCCTCGGGGCTCTGCTTTTCCCATGGGACTTCCGCGTGCACAAGCTACTTTCACTTTCCGCTCGGCCCGTGGGGCCCCTGCTCTCCAGCCAGGGCTGCGGGCTCGCGGCTGCCCCGCGGCTGCACGCGGGGCTGGGCCCGGCTCTGGCGCAGGAGATTCCCCTCCCGCGGCAGAGCAGGTGGGGCGGAGAAGTCAGCGCGCTCCTCTCGCGGCTCCCCCCCCCCAGCGCAGAGAGCAAAGCCCGCGCCCCGAGACCGGCCCTGCCAGGGGTCCGCCCTCGCCTGCACCCCAGAGAGCCGGAGCTTGCGGGCAGGGCACAACCCGGGAGTGGGGAAGCAGAGAAGGCGGCAGCGCTGCACGCCAAAGGCAGAGCTCCGCAGAAGTGACAGCTGCAGGCGCTGCTGTGTGCGGCTTGCCCCTGTCAGGGGGAGAGGAGGTGGGATCACACATGCCTTCGCCTTCCACGCCCAATCTCCCGGGGATCCTAGAAGTGCGGGCAGAGGCAGAAGGGTGTACCTTGGCAAGGCGCGTGGAAAGAACCATTCATTAGTAACCGGGGCATTCCGGAAGGCTGCTGCTGTTGTTTGTTTGTTTGGGTAGTTGTGTCTTTAGGGGCGGGGGTGTTTCCCGCGGGGGGGGGGGGGGGCCGATCCCAGAGCGTCCCCACTCCACCTCGGGGGCTATGCCAGCTGGCACCCAGGAACAGGGGATTAAAACTTGCGACGTGCCACGGGGTGCAGGTTACTGTTTTGGATTTCCTGCGCGGCTTTCCAGCACTCCCTCCAGAGCGCGAGCCAGACGCAGTCCGATTGAGTCTGCCTGGACGTACCCACTAGTTTAGCCCGCTGGGTCAGAGGAGAGCAGCGAGTGGAGTAAAGGCAAAGTGAACAGCGTGAAGTAGCGTCAGTGCACCCTGCTCGATGTGAAAGGGTTTGAGACGTTAGGGGGAACAAGCAATGCCTCCCCAGTGAGTCTGCCTGCAGGCATCATTTCACAGCAGTCCCTTCCCTCACTGAAGTCTGTGGAGTCCCGCCCAGTCCCAAGCCACAGCAGTCTGCTCACGGGGATCTCCATGCAGGATCCGGCCCTAACTTTGTTAGCTAGTTACAAGGTATTGAATGGAAAAGAGTTTTTCCTGAGATTACTGAATTCATCGCTGGCTTTTCATTGGTTCTACTTGGCAAGCACCCTACCTGTATCGAAATTTGTCACTTTCTCTGGTCTAAAGTAGCCTGACTGATTGATATTGAAGGCATAGTGCAGGCAGGGCTTATTGATGGGCGAAGCCACTGAGGGGAGGGTCCAGAAGTTTAGGATGGGCATGATTTAGGGGTTTAGCTGTCCTGGCTGTCTTTGAAGGGAGCACTGGTGACCCTGTTCATGATTTGGGATTCATAGGAAAGCACCAGGAGCACTGGAGGGGATGAAAGCTTTGCATTTTAAAGCCCCAGTTTTGCAAACACTCATGCATGTGATGAACTTTATTTACTGAAGTAGCCCTATTGATCTCTGGTGGTATTACTGCTATGAATCAAGGTAGGGGTAGGTATGATTGCAAAATCACAGCGAAAAGATGTACCAAAAGTTATGCAAGCACATGCTAGCAAACTCTTAGTTTGTAAATCTTATAGGAGTACTTGATTTAGCTGGCTTTAGATATTGTGAATAAAAATACTAGAAATCAGCATATAAAAAGATGTGACTATCTCTCTGTCAGTGGTCTCCAAGCTTTTTAAGTATGAGATCACTTTTTGACTTTAAGTGCAATCAAGGATCTACCTCAAACCCAAATACCCTTGCCCCACCTTCTTTGTGCCCCTTCTCTGAGGCCCTGGCCCTGCTCACTCCATCCTCCCACACATTCATCAGGCTGGGGCAGAGGGTTGGGGTGCAGGCTTGGGTCTTGAATTAAGGGATTTGGAGTGTAAGAGGGGCTCTGAACTGAACTTGGAGCAGGCCGTTGGGGTACTGGAGGGGGTTCTAGGTGCAGGCTCTGTGAGGGTATTTGAATGCAGGTGTGCTCTGGGCTAGGGCGGGGCATGGGATGTAGGAGGGGATTCACTACTGGGGTAGGGTTTCAGGATGTGGGCTCCAGCTGGGCATTACTAACCTCAGGTGGCTCCTGATTGGTGCTGCACTGGGGCTAAGGCAGGCTGACTCCTGCCCTCGGCCTGCACCATTCCCAAAAGCAACCAGCAAACTCCCTCCCAGTCCTGTTGTGCTCCCTCTCTCCTTTGTGGAGAAAGGATACAGAGTGGGAGAGGGAGCACCTTGTCATCAGCACCCTTCCTCTACCTCCCCTGGCCTGCACAGCAAGCAGGAGGCTCCTGAGGGGACAGCTCCAAGGCAAAGTGCAGGAGATGTGCAGCAGTGGGGGGAGGGGCAGCAGAAGTGCCAGCACTTGATAGCCTCTTGGCCAAACCAGTCAGGATCACCTATCAGAGGCTCTAAGATCTACTAGTAGATCCTGATCTAATGGTTGGTGACCACTGGTCTCTGTATATAAAAAGGATTTTCCTGCGGACGACAGAATGTTTCTGCCAGGGGACAGAATGATGTCACCAGCGTGAACAGTTTCCCCGAAGTGAAAGTGGCTGGAGAGAGGGGGGTAGGCGAGCATAGCAAGCAGAGGGCACAGCCCGCTAATAAACTATACAAATAAAACATTCTATAGTGTGACTCATTTAGTTACTAGGCTGTATTCCTTTGAAAATCCATTCTGAAACTCAGGGTTAAATTCTGAAATCAATGTGCATTTTGCTGTTAATTTACATGGTGCCAAGATTTCACCCATGGACTTCTAAATAAATATAGGTGTTTGTTCGTGGTAATGTGTTGTTGAAATATACTAGTAATGTTTTTGTTCTATAGTCAGAGTGACAAGCAAACTATTGTTTAATGGTCATGTAAAAAGATATGCAATATTTTTTTCAACTCTTTAGTATGGTGCTAGGCAATCTGCAGCCCATCAGGATTCTGTGTTTGGCCCATGCACCCCCCCAGTCTCCGCCTTCTCCAGCCCCTCTCATGCACTGGGGACCCCGCACTTACCTTCTCCTTTCCCTCCCTTCCAGAACTTCTGTAGCGCCATAAATTGGCTGATTCGTGCCCTGTTCCTGCTTCTCCCCCTCCTTCCCAGAGGTTGAACATGTTGATTCACAGTGTTCAAGCTCTGGGAGGAGCAGGGATGGGGTGTGAATCAGCTGATTCAGAACGCTCCAGAAATACTGGGAGGGAGGGGGAAGAGAATGGATGGGGTGCACTTGGGGGAGGAGGCAGGGGGAAGAGGCCAGGTTGGGGTTTGAGGAAAAGGATGTAGCGGGGACATGGCCTGGAGTGGAGGGGGGGGGGGGAAGAGGGAGAGGGTCAAGCAGCCCCTGGCAAAAGGAGAAGTGACACTCATTTGAAATAAGGGCAAGTGCGAGGTGTGTGGTTACTGCACACAACACTGTAAGAACTGTGTACTCCTTCCTCTTCTTTATGGTACTTTTGCTGGCAATTTAATTTTCCTCTCAAAATATATCACATTGTGTTGAAAAGGCCTAATAAAGAAGGAGAATCAAGTGTAATATATTTAATCTTATTCTTGGGGTAATGTCTGATTTCAATCTTGTGGACCACTGAGATGAAAGAGGGTCACTCATGTGGCCCACTTACTAGCCTTGGTTACCAATCGCTGCTGTAGTAGCTTCTTGTTTTTTCGCAGGATCATGTCTTCTGTATAAATTATTCCGATTATCCAAGATAAGTAAAACTATTGTGAAATCAACTACTATTTTTTGGCTACGATTTATTCAGCAAAAATACTCATATTTTTAAAACTGTAAGGGACACCAATCAATTTGAGTGAAGTAGCAGAGATTGAAAATTACAGTTGTGAAGATTAAATGTAAATTAACTCTATGTGTTACAGGAGTATCTCAGCATTCATTAATTGTGGGTGAAAAATCATTGGAGGATCAATGATATTAAAAAGGATTTGACCCTAAACTAGTATAATTAACTGATGCCATTTTTAAAAATTTTGGAAACATGTTTGATACATAGGCTCCAACTATGTTCTTTGTGAAGTCAGTAGCAAAACTCAGTCATTTGAATGCTACAATTTAACAGAAAAAACTTTTAGGTACTGGTTCTACAGTTTTTACCTGGGAAAACTTTAATTTACTTTAGGCAGAATCTTGCTGAAAAGTAATATAGGATTGAACACAGTTGTTGTATTGCTATACTTGACAACGGCAAAAAAAATCCAACATTTTAGTTTACTATTTATGATTTGACTAAGAAAGCAGGTGTGGAGAGTAGGTGGATTTCAGAAAGATGTAGGTAGTGATTCTTTCTGTACGTATAGCACTTTTTGTCTGTTCTTGTTTGTAAATACATATGTTTCCTGTAGTAATAACCATGATTTCTTGCAAATTTTGAAAAATAAGCAGAAATATTTTTGAAAAGCAGAGAAAGAAAGCATTTAAGTTTGCAATTAGGGACGTAAAATCCTGCTTCATTGGTTAACCAGTTAAACATATTGGTTAACAAGTTAACCAATTATAGAGAGGGAGGCTACGGGGCTGCTCCAGCCCACCTGGGCTGCAGTGTTCCTCCTGTCCTCCCTCTGCCATAGGCAGGGCCATACATGGATAAAAGCTGCGCCTGAGGGGCGCTTGGATCCACCACGGATAGGGACTGCTTTGGATGACCAAGGTGGACCTCTCTACTGGTTAACCTTAACCACTAAGCTTCACCCATTATGGTAAAATGTTTAATAAGGTTACATGGAAGGCTTACTGGTTAAGTGGTTAATTGGTTAAACCTTCACATCCCTAGTTTGCATAGCAAACAGTGCCAAGATACCAATAGCATTCTCATTTCATGGGTGATCATTCTTGATGAGTTTAGTACACAACTTTGTGATAAGTGCTGTTCATCTAAATTATCTTCAATCAATATTATTAGAATGATAGACTTGATTACATTTTTAAAAGTACACCTGATAATGTTCTTAATTTCTGGAACCTATTAGTAAATAGGTAATTGGCAGCAATTACTGCAACAAATTAATTGGAAGACCATTTAAGGGGTCGATCCTTCAAGTTTTCATTTTGATGTGACTTTTGTTTTTTAGGGTCGGGGTCTAAAATATTATATGTAACACAATTGCAGTAACTTCTTTTCAATAAACAATAACATTTATGTGTGTAATTGTGTCATTTAGATTTATGACCTATTATGTAAATTATATTTCGGCAATATTGGAGAATGATTATTATTAACAATACTATCAAAATACAGAAGAATATAGCAGAAGAACTTGTTTTTATTTTGAGGCAAAAGAGCTAAATGTTGTAGCTGAGACATACTGACAGAATCCAATCAATCAAAGTTGCTGCTTTTCATGTCTTTATATTTTAAGGATAAATATATGATTGATGATAGACTTAATTGAATTTTCTCATTCTCAGTTACAGTTTAATGTTAAATAGTCTAGGGACTTTCTGTATGTTACATAAAGCCTTTGTTTACTTGGGATTCAACTTTAAATGCATTTTACACTCAAAACTCTCATTGACACGCATGTTTGGCCTTATTTTATATTGCAGCAAAAACTAGGGCTCCAGTCCTACATGTTAGACCAAAAACACTTATTGACTTCTATTGGTTCATGATGGATACTTTTTTCTGTGCATGCAGTGATTATGTTATCTTTAGAATTGAATGTTATAGGACAGTGTTTCTCAACCTTTTTTTTTATAAAGTATCCCCTTTTTTAAAAAAAAATTATAAGTACCCCCAGTACCTACAGTTTCAGACACACAATTTTTTTTCTACCATTGCAACACATTTGTTTAAACAGCTTAATCATAGCTAAGAGGACGATGACATTTGTGTGTGTAAAAAGTACAAAAATAATAAAGCACTGTAAAACTTAAAACAAAAATTCAGTTTTCTTCAAATTTCAGTTGTGTTGATGTACCCCCAGACTTCTCTCGAGTACTCCTAAGGGGACTTGTACCAATGGTTGAGAAACACTGTTATAGGACAGCCAGGTGAAGTGATTTTTTTTTAAATGCACTGCTTCTCTAATTGAGCCAAATGTATATTTTTATGTGAAAACTCCAGCATAGTCTATTTATCTCCCCACCCTGCACATGATCCTGTGTTCCTTTTGTGCCCAAAATAGACTTTTTTAGGCATTTAGCATTTAAAGGCCCAAACCTGATTTTTTCTTACAGTGTCATTTTTTTCTTTTCTCCGTACCACCCACAAGTGCTAGCTTTGAAAAACTTATGAAGAAAATACCTGTTTTCATAATAGCCATAATTGGACTTTAAAGCATAATTAAAATAAAAAAAACAAATATAGTTGCTGGGGTGGTTTTTCATGGCTCAAGCTATCTACATAGGACATGAGCTACTACAAATTTCCATGCTAACATTAAGAGTTGAATTAAATAGTGTTCTCTTTTAGTGGACACATTGTTTAGGGCTGTTCTTTGGAAGGGTAGGTACTTACACTATCTCTGCTGTCTTTGCAATCTGTAGCAAGAAAATATTTGCATTTCTTGTTTGTATTTTTTAGTTGGAAGTGTTTATATTTACTCAGCTTGCATCTTAAAATAAGAAAATTTGATGGCTGAAGGATTGTGCCCTTGTGTAGTTCGGAAGAGAGAAAACAAGAATTTGTTTCTTATAAGCTTTTTTGTTGAAACAGTCTACAATTTGCTTTGTAGTATGCAAAAGAAAATATATATGTTTAAAACTTTAACAAAGTTCATTTTAATAATATGTCAAAATACGCTTTTGGAGACCTAATTAGGAGGAAAACCATAAGGATAAAGAAATAACAAGATGTAAGCTACTTTCATCAAGATTATTACTGCTTCGACATTATGGAATATATATATTTAAAGCTATCTGAATTTTAAAGGTTTCTGTCATTCACATGTCCCTGAAATCTTTAAAATAACCTTTTTTGAATTTTTGAACATTCCTATATTTCTAAATCTTATTAGGAATGCCTATATTGACTTTTTGACAATTTTTTAAAGGTGAACAAAACATTCATACTTATAGGCTGTGTTAATATCATTTGGAGTTGACAGGACAAATCAGAATTCTTTTATAATGTCACATTTCTCATAAAAATATCACTGTGTAAGTACGCTTGAAGGGACAGAATAAATCTTACCTGTTAATTGTACCCAGCATAATTATGAGGAAAGAATTGAGTTAGGACTGAAAACAGTAGTGATGCAAGTATTTAAAAAACATGTTTTATTTTAAACTTGATTGTGTGTGCAATCTAAATTCTGATTAAATTCTTACTAATAAGTTTCTGAAAAGTGTAAGGATCAAGCATTCTTTTTTTGACTCTTCCTTTAATGTATGATATCCAGGATATCATACATGCTGCTTTATAATGAAAAGATCTATTCAGTAATTGCCTAGTGATTTTGGAAATATTTTTTGAGAGCTCACCATTGAACTATGAAATTCATGCTTCACTGAGTCATTTTCAGATGGATTTTCTTTCCTGATCTGTATTTATTATTTTCCTAGTGTCTTGAAGTTTCCTAGTAAATTGTATCATCATTTGTCAAAGAGAAACCTCCCACATGTTCTGTTGGATATGTTAAGAATATACACATGGAAGCTGGCTCCCACTTGATTCAGCCAACTATTTCAAGTTGTTGACCATGAGAAGCTTTAGCATATTTCTCTTATCAACAGAACTAATGTTTTAAAGAAACACAAAAAGCATGTTCCTCTGTCAGTTAGTGTTGAGCACCTTACTCAAAACTGTCAGATGTGGTAGAAAATACTATCTGAAAACTCTAAATGACACTTTATGTGAAAATCTGGAGTGTGTTACACTACTTTTACACTTATTTTCCTAAAGTTACTTGGTAGAAAAATGTGTTCAGTAAATCTGACTTATCTCATATTTTTATGTACATTTCTGTGACTTTTTTCATTTGATTTAATTACTGATCTTCAATAGTAGCATTTACCTAAATGCATGCATGCACACATGGTTCCGTCTCATTTGGCTATTTTTATGAAAGCACCACTGCTTTATGTTTTGGAATCTTTTTTGCAAACTTTAATAAATTCTAAATGCAGTTCTGCAACCTGCATTTCTACATTGTTGTCTATAAAAATACATGATAGTGGTTTTCTAGCTCTTGCCTTCTATAATTATTTATGTTTTAAAATTGTTTGCCATCAAAGAATGATCTGGTTCTTATGGGACACTTAATCATCCTGACATCTGCTGAGGGACCAATACAGTAGTACACAGACAATCCAGGAAGTTTTTGGAGAATATAGAGAATAAGCTCGTAGTACAAGTGCTGAAGGAACCAACCAGTGGCCATGCGTAGCTTGACCTGCTGCTCACAAACAGGGAGGAATTAGTAGCGGAAGTAGATGTGGGTTGCAACCTGGGAGTCAGTGATGGATGAGTTCAGGATTCTTTCCAAAGAAAGAAGGGAGAGCAGACTTTGGCTCCCTTGGGGAACTGATTGGCAGGATCCTCTGGGGTGCTAACATGAAGGGGAAAGGAATACAGGAGAGCAGACTGTATTTTAAGGAAGCCTTATTGAAGGCACAGGAACAAACCATCCTGATGGGCAGTAAGAAAAGCAAATATGGTAGATGATCAGCTTGGCGTAACAGTAAAATCTTTGGGAAGCTTAAACACAAAAAGGAAGCTTACGAGAAGTGGAAACTTGGACAGATGACTAGGGAGGAGTATAAATATATTGCTCAAGCATGCAAAGGTGTGATCAGAAAGGCAAAAGCGCAATTGGAATTGCAGTTAGCAAAGAATGTGAACGGAAACAAGAAAGGTTTCTACAGACATGTTAGCAATAAAAGGTTGATCGGGGAAGGTGTGAGACTCTCACTGGATGAAAGAGAGAACCTAGGCTATGTCTAGACTGCAAGCCTCTTTAGAAAAAGAGCATTTAGACTACAACCAGTAATTTTGAAAAAGCAAGCCGCTTTTTCGAAAGAGAGCACCCAGGCAGTCTGGATGCTCTCTTTCAAAAAAGCACAGTTTGAATCACGTAGTGCCTTTTTTTGGAAAGAGCACTTTCAAAAAAAGGCATTCTTCCTCATAAAATGAGGTTTTCCGCAGTCAAAAAAACTGCTGCGTTCTTTTGATTTACTTTCAAAAGAACGCGGCAGCAGTCTAGACACAGACCCTGAAGTCTAGACACACCCCTAGTGACAGATGTGGGAAGCTGAAGTACTCAATGCTTTTTTTGCCTCTGTCGTCACAGATAAGGTCAGCTCTCAGACTACTGCACCTGGCAACACAGTATCAGAAAGGTGGGCAGCCCTCGATGGAGATAGAACAGTTAAAAACTATTTAGAAAAGCTGGACATACAATATTCATGGCACTGGATCGAATGCATCTGAGGGTACTGAGGGAGTTGGCTGATGTGATTGCAGAGCCATTGGCCATTATCTCTGAAAATTCATGGCGATTGAGGGAGGTCCTGGATGATTGGAAAAAGCCAAAATGCAGTGCCCATCCAGGGGACTACAAACTGGTCAGCCTCAACTCAGTCCCCGGAAAAATTATGGAGAGGATTCTCAAGGAATCCGCTTTGAAGCATCTGGAAGAGAGGAAAGTGATCAGGAATAGTCAACATGGATTCACCACGGGCAAGTTATGCCTGATGTCTGGTTGGTGGTCCGTATAAAACAGAATGCACCAAGGGTCAGTATTGGGGCTGGTTTTTTTCAACATCTTTATTAATTACTAGGATAAGGGGATGACTCCCTCAGCAAGTTTACAGATGACACTATGCTACGGGGAGAGGTAGATACGTAGGTTGGTAGGAGTGGGATCCTTGAGTGACCTAGACAAATTGGAGAATTGGGCCAAAAGAAATCTGATGAGGTTTAACAAGGACAAGTGCAGAGTCCTGCAGTTGGGACGGAAGAATCCCAAGCACTGTTACAGGCTGGGGACCGACGGGCTAAGCAGCAGTTTGGCAGAAAAAGACCTGGAGGTTACAGTGGATGTGAAGCTGGATATGAGTCAACAGTGTGCCCTTGTAGCCAAGAAGGCTGATGGCATAGTAGGATGCATTAGGCGGAGTATTGCCAGCAGATCTAGAGACGTGATTATAGCCGGTCCCCGAGTTGCGAACGGTTGACTTACGACCGTTCGCAGTTACAACCAAAAATGTCATAAATGGCGGACCCTGAGTTACGAACGCGATCCGCACTTATGAACAGCGCGGTCACATGTAACTCAAAGGGGTCTGACTTACGAATAAACCAAGTTACGACCAATTGCTTGGTCTGTAACCAGTTCGTAAATCGGAGACAGACTGTATCCCCCTTTATTTGGCACTGGTGAGGACTCATCTGGAGTATTGTGTCCAATTCTGGGCCTCCCACTATAGAAAGGAAGTGGACGCACTGGAGAAAATCCAGTGGAGGGCAACCAAAATGATTAAGGGGGCTGGAGCATTTAATTTATGAGGAGGGGTTGAGGAATTTGGGCTTATTTAGTCTACAGAAGCGAAGCGTGAGGGGGAATTTGATAGCTGCCTTCAACTACCTGAAGAGGGGTTCCAAAGAGGATGGAGAGAGGCTGTTCTCAGTAGTGACAGATGACAGAACGAGGAGCAATGGTCTGAAGTTACAGTGCAGGAGGTCCAAGTTGGATATTATGAAAAGCTATTTCATTAGGAGGAGTCTATAGCACTGAAATGGGTTATGCGGGGAGGTGGTGGAATCTCTATCGCTAGAGGTTTTTAAGTCCCGGCTTAACAAAGCTCTGGCTGGGATGATTTAGTTGGGGTTGGTCCTGGTTTGGGCAGGGGGTTGGACTTGCTGGAATTTCCTGTTTTGGGGAAAGATTTTTTTTTTGTTTTTTTTGTTTTTTTTTTTTTAAAGCTGGGAGTTTCTTCCCCTTCCTCATGCTTGTATACTCTAAGAAATATGTATACCTTGTTTGTATTGATCTACAGCTATATGCTTTCTTAGGCCCTGATCCTGCAAAAACATGCAAGTTACTTAACTTTGTACACTGAGTGAACTCCAGACTTTACTGAAATACAAGTTCCTTCAGAATTTCACTCTGAACAGTCTCACTGAAGACAGTGGGACAATTCTGTGTGTAAAGGTAAACATATATGTACGTCTCTATATGATCAGAGTCTTTACGTCTTAAGTACTATCAGCTCTTAAATCTTGGTTTTTTTGCCATGTGGTCTCTTGCAGTTTTCTGTAAACATTCACTATTACATCATTCGTTGATCCAAAACATTTCAAGGATAGGGAAATATTTTCATGTATCTGTCAGTGCATTCTTTAAAATTATTCAGGACAAAAATTGTCCAGATAAAGAGTGCTAAATTTTTTGAGGGACCTATTTTTAAATTAACTTTCACCTTATAAATTAACAGATTTACTTAACAAGTATTGTAATTTTGAACAGGATATGTCTTTCATACATAACAAAGAGGGTAAAAACCTGCTTTGAGCACAAAATCAAATTTAATCTTAACTGTTCAATTGTTTTAATTTTGTGAATGTTAATTATTTTAGTAAATTCATCCTTTTTGTTTCATATTAACAATTTGTATTTTACTTGTCAAATTCTTGGGCCTATATGTATTGAAATAGAAACAAAAAAGATCCATAAATATAGCATTTTACTGGAGTGAAATAAATTGTCTTGATTAAAATGACACATTTCTTCTCTTGGTATGAATAAAAGGCAGTTTCACAGCAAGTCAGCCATTTTTAACCTAACATTTAAAAATTATGGATCTGATCCTACAAAAATTTAAATGCTTTTACTTGAATGGGATTACTTATAATGTTTAAAGTTAAGGATGTCCATTAGCACTCAGATTTGGAGTGGTGGGTGGCTGCACTGAAAAGATTAATCGTATCTATTATGATGCTTTGACTTATTTTATTAAGTCTCCTATTTTGTCCTTTCATTCTAAACCAAATATTTTATCTTTCTTTTTCTACAAAGTCTCATTTTCAAAGTCCTGTTTGTAATCTTCAGTACCCTGGAGTAGCACTACCATAGGCAACTTTTTCCTTCTCAAAACTGGTTTGGTTCTCTTCTCTGTTTTTGCTTAAATAATCAAACCCTACTGAATCAATAACATTTACCGATAAAACATGAACTCTCCAAACCATGTTGTGCAGTTACCAGATAATAAGATCTTAGTATGCTCTAATATACAAAGGACTAAATTTTAACTACATAAAGGTATAACAAAGGGAAATACTTAAAGGTCTAACAATAAGGACAGAATTGCTGATAAGACCCTCTCCCCCCAAAAGCTTTGTGAAAGTTGCTTGAAATAATCAGAAGCATCTATTATCTTGAGTCTGCAAGCTGACCCCATTGACGGGCTTTGTATGGGCATGGGGGTTCAACTATGTGGAACTTGCTGCAGAAATGGGGCATACATTAGCTTAGTCCATACTATGTCTTTTCAATAATATTGGCATCAGTTTAATCTAAACTAAGTATTCCTTTGGTGTACATCTTAATGGGGGACGTGGGATACAGGTTTGTTTTATGTGTTTGACTTTTGGCTGAGATCTTCACCCCAGCTCTGGGTAAATAAGCTGGAGAAGGCCTGCTGATGGGGAGGGAGGTGGGAGCAATTGTCCTGGGACCCTGCTATTGAAAAGGGCCCATGGCTCTTGGCTGTCTGTGGTAGCTCCTGTGGTAATGGCCAGAACCCTGGGCTTTAAAAATCACCACTAGAGTGCCACGTGGTGCACTCTGGGAAGTGATGCAGTGCACTGTGGGCAGTGCAGCCATGCCCCTTCTGCCTGAGACCCCACCCCTTCCAGGAGCATGGAGACACCCCCAACCTTGCCCAGGGGCCAGCAAGTCTGTCAGCGACCCTGAGCTGGAACCATGTAAAGGCTACCTAAAAATCCTGTCTATGGCCAGGGCAGGATAGCTCTGGCTCTGTGGCAGATAGCTGTAAGACTGTTTTTGGAGGCCCCCATTGCAAACCCTGGCATATGAGAAGGCCCCTTTATCTTAGGGTATGCAATTGCCCACCCTGCAGCTGAGAGTCTGGCAGATGTACATGTGTTAGCTTTGCTGAATTAGCTCAGCAAAAGTAGTGCTCTGGCTGTGGCAGCTCAGACTAACTGTCCAGGTGTGTATCCATAGATTTGGGCAGCTGGCCCCAAAGGCCATCATTGGCATAGCTGCACTGCTATTTTTAGCATGCGAGCTCAGTCAACACTACCACATGTGAATCTTCCTAAGCCAGAAATTCCACATCCAAATACAGTGTAGCTTTGAAGATTGTATTGGGCAAGCTCCATCCTTCAGATCCTTGTTTATCTAATAAATGCTTAAGAACAGCTATACTGGGTCAGACCAAAAGGTCCATCTAGCTCAGTATCCTGTCTCCCGACATTGACCAATACCAGATGCCCCAGAGTGAGGGAACATAACAGGTAATCATCACATGATCCCTCTCCTGTCATCTATTTCCAGACACCATTCCTACCCATTCTAACTAATAGCCATTGATGGACCTAACGTCCGTAAATGTATCTAGCTCTTTTTTGAACCCAGTTAAAGTCCTAATCTTCACAACATCCTCAGGCAATAAGTTCCATAGGTTGATGGTGTGCTGCTTAAAGAAAAACTTCCTTTAAACTTCCAATCAATTAATGCTTCAATTTGGCTGGTAGTTTGTTTAATGTATGGTTTTCTTTTTGTTATAGTGACTTTTGATTGTCACTCATCTTCATCAGACTCTGAGACTCACCTCTCTAGATCAGATAAGTATTTTCATTAACTTTATTGTTCATTCAGGATCAAATTATGTTGATGGAGTAGCTTTCTCTTCACAGTTAGTAGCTTTTCCTTTTCTATTCCTTTTTTAGGTCATCTAATATCTTTTTATTGCCTAGAAGACCAAAGGACTTCCAGTTTAGGTATGGAATTGATAACTTGTAGCATGTGCTTGCAGCATATCATTTAACTAATTAACTTAGACATATGTTAGAATTCTAAATTGTATATGCTTGTTTTGTATTTAACAAACTGAAGTGTATCATAAAAATAGAACTTTGAAATAATCAATATAAAAGCAATTCTTAACTGCAGTACTTACATGGAAAGAACATAGATGTGAAGTTGAGGCAAACACAGTTGTCCAATCCCAGATATTCCAAATGCTCTCAAAGGTTCTCACCACACTAGGGACTCGTCTACATTGGCCCCTTTTCCGGAAGGGGCATGGTAATTTTTGAGATCATAATAGGGAAATCCGCGGGGGATTTAAATATCCCCCGCGGCATTTAAATAAAAATGTCCGCCGCTTTTTTCCGGCTTTTAGAAAAGCCGGAAAAGAGCATCTACACTGGCCAGATCCTCCGGAAAAAAGCCCTTTTCCGGAGGATCTCTTATTCCTACTTTGAAGTCAACCTACTCCTTTGAAGTAGGAATAAGAGATCCTCTGGAAAAGGGCTTTTTTCCGGAGGATCTGGCCAGTGTAGACGCTCTTTTCCGGCTTTTCTAAAAGCCGGAAAAAAGCGGCGGACATTTTTATTTAAATGCCGCGGGGGATATTTAAATCCCCCGCGGATTTCCCTATTACGATCTCAAAAATTACCATGCCCCTTCCGGAAAAGGGGCCAGTGTAGACGTAGCCTAGGGGTATGTCTACACTACAAAGTTAATTCGAACTAACAAACGTTAGTTTGAATTAACTTTGATAGGCGCTACACACGCGAACTGCTAGATCGAACTTAATTCGAACTAGTGGAGCACTTAATTCGAACTAGGTAAACCTCATTCCACGAGGCCTAATGCCTAGTTCGAATTAAGTAGTTCGAATTAAGGGCTGTTTAGCCACTTAATTCGAACTAGTGGGAGGCTAGACCTCTCCAGCTTTCCCTGCTGGCCACTCTGGGCACCACCAGGGAAACTCTTCTGCCCCCCTCCCGGCCCCGGAGCCCTTAAAGGGGCACGGGCTGGCTATGGTGCCCGTGCCAGGTGCAAGCCTGCCAGCACCCAGCCAGCAGTCCCTGCACCTGGCACGGCACGAACCAGCCACCCACTGCCACCCAGCCTGCCGCCTCTTCCCGGGACCACGCTGGCGGCTCCCGGGAGCCTGCCCGGGGCCGCAAGAGGTGGGCGCCCGCCTGGTCTAGTGCGGAGATCGTGGACCTCATCCACGACCTCCGCACTAGGCACAGGAAAGTGGCCGTCTAGGGCATGATAGCTTCCAGCCTGGCCACCCAGGAGCAGGTTTGCATGAAAATCAAGGTGGTCCACTGAGACCCCCGACCCTGAGCCCTGAGCTTAGAACGACCGTACTGGGTCAGACCAAAGGTCCATCTATCCCAGTAGCCTGTCTGCCGACAGCAGCCAACACTAGGTACCCTGGAGGGGATGGACCGAAGACAATGACCAAGCCATTTGTCTCGTGCCATCCATCTCCAGCCTTCCACAAACCTTGGCAGGGACACCATTTCTACCCCCTGGCTAATACCACTCTATGGACTCAACCTCCATGACTTTATCTCACTTCACTTTAAACTCTGTTCTAGTTCTAGCCTTCACAGCCTCCTGCAGCAAGGAGTTCCACAGGTTGACTATTTGCTTTGTGAAGAAGAACTTTCTGTTGTTAGTTTGAAGCCTGCTACCTATTCATTTCATTTGGTATCCTCTAGTCCTTCTATTATGGGAACTAATGAAGATCTTTTCTTTATGCACCCTCTCCACACCACTTATGCTTTTATAGACCTCTATAATATCCCCCCTCCGTCTCCTCTTTTCTAAGCTGAAAAGTCCCAGTCTCTTTAGCTCTCTTCACATGGGACCTGTTCCAAACCTCTGATCATTTTAGTTGCCCTCCCCTCTCCCACCCTCTCTCTTCTCCTCTCCCACCTCCTTTTCCCAGTCTACCCAAGTTTTGTTCAATAAAGAGAGTTTCTATTTTTGAACACACGTGTCCTTTATTTTGTACATCAGGAAGGGGGGCTAGGGAGGGGTAAGTGGAAGGAGGTGAGGGAGGAATGGGGCACGAGCCCCCGGTGGGGATGACTGGGGTGGCTCTGTGGACTCCTTGGGGTGTTAGCTCTCCTGCAGCCCTCCAAATGCTCCCCCCAGATGGCAGCCTGCGGCAAGTGCAGCCGGGCTGATGGCCGAGTGCTGTGATGTGCCAAGTGTGGGCACTCAGGGCACTCGAAGCCAGGACTGCTTTGCAAGTGGGGAACCCCTGAGAACTCTCTGTCTGGGGTGGGGGTCGGATCCCTTTAAGCACAGCCCGCGGTTAGCCTGAGACAGCAGCTCCACGCTCTAAGTCCTAACCTGATGCCCTGCCGGCACTGCTTCCGGCCATCCTTAACCTCGGTTCAGGATCCACTCAATGTGGACATTCTAGTTCGAATTAGCAAAATGCTAATTCAAACTAGTTTTTAGGTCTAGATGCACTAGTTCGAATTAGCTTAGTTCAAATTAACTAATTCGAATTAAGTTAGTTCGAATTAGTGCTGTAGTGTAGACATACCCTAAGAGTGTAATTGTGCTAGCTACGAAGTTGATTAGATGTGTTTTAGGATACTAGCCTGTTTTCCATGAAGATCAGCTGGGGCATTAATCCCTAGGGACTAAAGGAATCATGATAGAAATTTGCCAACTATGATTTTGTTTTTCTACAGTTGTAACTCACTATATTCTAGTGTGGATCAAGCCTAACACATTCATTTTAAGAAGTTATTGTTTGTTAATACAGCAGTAGTGCTAATATCAGGATGAAGAGTAGGAGAAAGGAACGGTCTTCACTATTTTATAGTTACACAGTTGTTAAAAGACTTGATAATTATGCTCTTACAGGTAGTGTATGGAAGAACCAGGGATTGAACATAGGTCTTGAAATCTATGTCACTACTACAAGGCCACTCTTCCTCTAATCTGTTATTTCTATGATTTTTACTCCAATCACTGGCATGACGACCACTTCTGTATTTTTTATCTTCCCTTTTTTATTTAAAAAACAAGCTTATAGGTCAACTTTAGCTAATTTCTGAATCGTGCATTGACTGACTCAAGTTAGAGTGTTTCTGTAAACTAATGAAGAATATTTTGAAAAATCTATGTAGGATCCACTGTATGTAGTAACTGTAGACAACTGTAACTTCATAATTCTTCTCTTAGCTTCTACTTTATGTAAACTTGTAAATAAAAACATTTTATTATATTTAGTACAGTTTCTTTGGCACAAACTACCGTACTGTATCTATGGAAATTCTATGAACATTTCCATTTTCTTCACATTTTAGACCTATAATGAGCATGGCCACTCCAATTTCTTGGTAGAATTCAAAATATCCTGGGTTCATTCCCCAATCTATCTATTTTTAGAAATGTGCATCTGTCTGTCCATGAGTCTGCTTGCTTGAGAACTCCTCCTACAGGGTAAAAGCTAGGACCACCAAATTTGATACGTAGCTTCTTTTTATCCTAACTTAAAGCAAGGTCAGGATTTAGTTATGCCAGGAAAATGAAAGTACCAGGAATGAAACTATTTCCCATAACATGAGGGGGCACAGAGAGCAGTGTTGTGATGCTGATAGTGGCCACTGGGGGAAGCAAGAGTGGGGGAGAGTTATACTGCAAAGTCAGCACTGGGGGCAGCCACATCCCCAAAAGAGAGGCCAGCAGGGCTTGGGCTCACCATCTTGCCTACTACCAGACCGAGTAGGTAGCCCCCTGCCCGAAACCCTTTCCCTTCCCGGTCCTCAGCTGCAATGTTGGGTGGGAAGGGGGCAGGCCCCTGCCAGTTGAGGAGCAACGGTTGGGGACAGAAGACCACTGCAGCCTGGGGGGAGACAGAAGACCACTGCTGGCTGGGGAAGGAGAGAAAGCCCCACTGGTTGGGTCCTCCCGCCCTGAGCCCATTCTCACCACTCCCAACACTCACTCTCACACTGCCTCACATCCCCAGCCCCTGCCCTGAGCCCCTCCTCAACCCCCTCCCCACCCTGACTTCTACTCCTGCCATTCCCCCAGCTTCCTACCCAGGGCTGGCTTTAGGAAGTGCGGGGCCCAATTCGAACCAAATTTTGGTTGAGCAAAAAAAACCCAGCAGACAAAGAAACAATTCACAGCCCCTTTAAATACCCAGCTACAAGGCAGAGTCCCGCCTTTCAGCCAAACCCACGGGCCGACTCCCCCTCCCATGGCGCATTCCTCCAGGACAAACACCCTCTCCCGCAGTGTGCTCGGCCCACTTCCGGGTTTAGGGCACAGGGCCCGATTCGGGGGAATTGGGCAAATTGGCCTAAAGCCAGCCCTGTTCCTACCCTGCCCCTCCAGGTCCCCAAGGCCCTGCCCTGACTCCTGCACCCTCCATCCTATCATCTTCCTTTCCGGAAAGACCTGGGCAACACTGGGTAAGTCTTCTGGTACATTCACATACATGCAGATTTGTAGTAAGGCAAGAATATGAGAGGACTAGTAAAACTAGTAATTTTTCAAACAGTTTTTCAGTCAGGAATCATATTAGACACAAGATAGCTTCAAAGGAAGGCATTTTTTCTTCCTTTTCATGCCATATGACATTAAGTTCATTTTGGTTTTGCCTGATATTTTTAGTTGCTTTTAACATCTTAAAATTCGTTTCATGTGGAAATTTGGCATAGTCTTAGTCTGAAGTAAGTTGTACAGTTTGAATAAACACAGTCACGTAATATGTTGAAAATGAACACAATTGAAGGCATCAGGGAGAGGAAAATTTGTCTTATTACTTTTAAATGTAACTTGTGAATAGTTCTATTGCTTGAGTGATAGCAATTTGGCAGGAGCATGGTTCCTAAATCCCTAAGTGTTGAATGTTCTGGTGAAAAATGGGTGTGAGCAGTCAATATTAGTAAATATATTTAACTACATATTTTCCCCGGCTTTGCTTGGGTCCTTAATTCAATTAATCATAGCTTTTTGGAAAATAAAATGAAAATGTACATGTTTCATTTAAAGAATTGCTCAGGAATGGAGGTGGGGATGAGGGTCCAGTGTACAAGTCACCCAGGGAGAGTGGACTACCCCAGTCCTTTCTCACCATAGCAACTTGGGGCCAGGTGAGAAGTGCCTCTCAATGGCTGCTGCATGGGGCACAGCTGGGGGGAAGGAGAAGATGTAGGTTCAGGTTCATCTACCCTCTGCACTCCCTAGCCGGAGTGAGGAATGCCGCAAACTGTGCACTTTCCCCTTGCTCTTTGACAAAGGGGAATAGCCAGCAATGTTTCTGTATGAAGTGTGGGGGGGGGGGGGGGGGAGGAGGAGGAAGCTCCCCGCCATCCATAAAGACTGCCTAGAGGGGTGGGAGGCTTGTGACTGGGGAAGTCCCAAATGGGTGTGTGTGGGGGGGAGGGGGGAGATGCCCCCAGCCAGCTCATTTTCCATGCCTAGTGATTCTGTCTCTTTTCTATATGGTTTTATGAGAAGCCATCCCATTCCGGGCACATAGCCCTTTCCTTGCTTTAAGTTATGGTAAGAGGAAGCTGCATACTGAATTTGATGGTCCTACCTCTTATTGTTTAGGAGGCGTTCTTGAACAAATGGACAGACAGACAGACTCAATTATTTAGCAGACGAATTAGCGTTTAAAAAAAAATCAACCTGCAGTCTGTCAGTATTGCAGTGGTTCTGTACCTGCATGCATATCTTAAAAAGGCATGTACATAAGAACATAAAAACATATAACATCACATAAGAGCGGCCATACTGGGTTGGACCAAAGGTCCATCTAACCCTGTATCCTGTCTTCCAACAATGGCCAATGCCTGTTGTTTCAGAGGTAGTCAATAGAACAGGCAATCAACAAGTGATCCATTTCCTGTTATCCATTCCCAGCTTCTGGGAAACAGAGCTTATGGACACCCAGGGCTGGCTCTAGGCACCAGCAAATCAGGCAGGTGCTTGGGGCAGCACTTTGCCAGGGGCAGCATTTCAGGTAAGCAGCCGGTGCCGTCCCTGTCAATTCCTAGCCCCGCCCCGCCAATTTAAAGGGCACCAGCCAGGAAATGCTGGGAAACATCACAGCTGCGCGCAGCCAGCTGGCAGCACCAATGTGTCCCAGAGCCTGCTGGCCACCCCTGTCTCTTCTCCTGCTCCTCCCCTCCCCCGGCAATGCCTAGCCCCACCCTGACCTGCCCTGCCAATTTAAAGGACCGCGGGAGAAGCTGCGGCTGCACAGGCAGCACTGGCACCATCTGCACCTGGCCCCGGAGCCTGCTGGCCACCCCTGTCTCCTAGTCCTGAGTCCTGCTCCTCCCCGGCGGCTGCTACCTCCTCCGAGAGCCTCTCCACTCCAAGCCATCAGCCACTCCTCCATCTACATTGTGTGGAAATCCGAGGTACGATGCCCCCTTTCCGCCTAGGGTTGCCATGTGTCCGGTATTTTCACTTCCTGTCCAGTAAAAAAATCAGAAAATACCGGACACCTGGCAAACCTACAAACACTCAGCCCACTGGCCCAGCTCCCAGTCTCTCCCCCCAGGCCCCAATAGCCTCAGCCCCACGGACCCTTTGAAGTCTGTTCCTAGTATATTTGTCTTGTTCGTGTTTGCAGTAGAAGTAGAACCAAACAAGGATCCAGCACACGCACGCGCGCGCACACACACACACACACACACACACAGAATATTAACTGTTCTACACTCTTCAAAGAACCACACATGCTGTTTCATAGATATTTCTTTAAAGAATTAAACTTTGTTGATCTGGGTAAACTTTTGTGTTTGATGTCTCTAAGGCAAGCTTCATTCCACATATAGTGGTATTGGGCACATACAACTCTCCATTTTAAGTAGCCACTGCATTCCAAAACAAATTTAGTTTAACAATACAACTGTTTATTGATGTAGTTTAGATATCCTCTGTGCTATAGTTATAATTGGTTGACAAGTATGTTTAAACAGGGTGGTATTATTAGCTGATTGTAATTGGTTTGAAGATTGATTAAGTATAGCCATAAACTACTTGAGTTTTAGATGTGGCACAAGTTCTCCCTTCTATTTTTGGTTCTTAGTTAAGGAAATATAAACTATTTGTGTTAATAGTTTTTCATGCATTCAAACCACAATTAAAAAGTAGCCTATTTCTAGAAGAACAATAAAATAGAGATTTAAGGTACATTTCCCACTCTTGAAAAAAAGCTTTGTGTGAGCTGGAAATCTTGCCTCTGTCACCAAAACAAAACAAAAAAAATTGCGAAGTGGAAACATGTAAAAGCCAACAAAAAGGGGCGGGGGCAGGGCAGCCAAAATTTTTTTTGCTTGGGCAAAAAGCCTAGAGCTGGCCCTGGGGACACCATCCCTGCCTGTCCTTGCTAATAGCCTAATTATATTTTTACACTTCATTTGCCAGAGTTTATGCTGCTTTCTATTTTCCTCACTAGGATTTCACTTTCACTTTTTAAATTATGCTTTTCTCTCTCTCACTGCTTCTTTTACTTTGTTGTTTAGCAATGGTGGCACTTTTTTGATTCTTTTAATATGTTTTGAATTTGGGGTATACATATTAGTTGAGCTTCTATTATACTTCTAAAAATTTCCATGCAGATTGATTGCAGGGATTTCACTTTTGGCACTGTGCCTTTTAATTTCTGCTGAACTAACCTCCTCATTTTTGTGTAGTTCCCCTTTCTGAAATTAAATGCTCAAGTGTTGGGCTGCTTCCCACCACAGGAATGTTAAATTTAATTATATAGTGATCACAGTTAAAAAGTGATCCATCTATGTCAGGGGTGTGCAAATATCAGCCCATGGGACAGATCTGGTCCACCAAGGTTAGCCCCTGCTGCTATATTTACCTGTGTCTCTGCAGGAACTAGCGATTGCAGCTCCCACTGGTCATCAGTGGGAGGTGTGGGAACAGTGATCCACAGCCAGTGGTACCTGCGGAGGTTCAGGTAAATATAGCAGTGGTCCGCCTGGGGCTAATCCTAGTGAACCACCGCTGTTTTATTGCCAACCCAAGCTATTTTCACTTCTCAGACCAGATCTTGTGTTTGAGAATTCCCTCTTCTGTTGTAGGTTCGAGGACCAGCTGCTCCAAGAATGAAGTCTTATAAGGTGTCAAGAAACTTGAGCTCTGCATCCTGTCCTGAGGGTGTCACTTTGGGGATAGTTGAAATACCGCATTATTACTGAATATTTTATTTTATTTAATATTTTTAATATTTTATTTTAAATCTATTACATTATTACTGAGTTATTTATTTTATTTTAATAGCATCTCCCTGATCGTATCACTGTCACCATTATCATCCTAATCAGGTGGTTGGTAATATATCCCTACTGCTATTCTTATTATCAGAGCATGGAGATTCTATTGCATAGTTTGGTTCATTTAAGGTTTTTATTACATTTAACTATACATCTGTCTTTCACATATAGTGCGTCTCTTCTGCTATAGAATCTTGTGTCTTTCCATATGACAGTTGGAACTGCATAGGAAAACCAGGCATAGAAGGACCATTGCCTACATACTTACGAGAGGAGATGGGTAGGAAATGAGATAGGGCTCCAAAGGAGTCCAAACACATTCCAAAGGATATGTGAAGGTGCATATATAATGGACTATAATATTCTGGACATAGTTGTCTGCTGTTGTCTAGCCAACAATTGGAAATGGAAAGCAAACACATAATTTGTTTAAATACAACTAGAGGAGTGTGCCCTCTGCTCACTATGCTCACCAACCCTCCTCTCGGCCAGGGTGAGCCCGGGGGTGAGGCCACCCTAACTTTTCTCCCTCTCCCCCTCCAGCCACCAGGGAGGGTCTGGGACAGCCCCAGCTCTTCCCCACCCCCTTGGATGCTCTTGGGGTTCCCCTCTGGCCAGCTCTGGCTCTGAAGCCACCCAGGCCTCTAGCCCTCCTCGGCTGCCGGGAAGTAGGTTGAGGCTGCGCCAGACCTGGGTCTTCACATGGCTGCTTAAGGGGGGAGGGGGGCAGTCCAAGGCCATGCCAGCCCAGCTCTCCCCCACAGCCACCGGGGAGGGCCAAGGCTGCTCTGCCTTTTCCCCATCCCTTCACTGCCGGGTAGGGCCTGGGGCGGCTCTAGCTTTTCTTCCCGGCTACTGGAGGGGCCAGACTGGGCTGAGTCTGCGCCAAGCCCAGCTCTCCCCCCCCTGCCGCCTCGGGCTATGTCTACACTGAAGCCTTTTGTTGGCAGAAACAATACAAATGAAACATTCATTAGCATTGGTTGCATTGTCATTTGCATATTCTCTGCCAATGCTTTTTGTGGAAGAGGTTTTTGTGCAAAAAAAAGCAGAGTAGATGGGGCTATTTTGTGCAAAACCGCCCTTTTGCACACGATCCTTTATGCCTTAAAAAGGAGGTATACAGGGATTTTTGTGCAAAATGGCCCTATCTACACGGCTAGTTTTTGCGCGAAAACCTCTTCTGCAAAAAGCATCGGCAGAGAATATGCAAATGACAGCACGACAAATGCTAATGAGCGCTTCATTTGCATTGTCTCTGCCGACAAAAGGCTGTAGTGTAGACATAGCCTGGAGGTGCTGGGCTGAGGCCATGCCAGGGCTGGTCTCTTCCTCCTCCCCCTCTGCCGCCAGGGAGGGCAGGGCCGCTGGCAGTCCTAGCTCTCCCTGTGGGCCCAGGCTGTGAGTGGGTGGGGCTTGGCTCCTGTGAATGCAGAGTGACATGATGACATCACTATGTCATCCCACAGGAATTTACATATATATATTTATAGTGAGAGAGAAAAGAGTCAGACTGCCCTCTTTACAAGAGCGCTGTGTACTTTTGACTACCCTGTTTACATGGAGCAGTGTTTACCTTGTTTGGAACTAGGATGATATCCTCTATGATCAGCATAGTGGAAACTAAATAAAATAAGCTGTTTAGAAAAATCATGTAATCATTTCAGACAATCATATTTCTGAATAAGATATGTAAGTGACATGGTAGCATCAGTTTGAGCACCATCATTTTGAAGGTAGTTGGTTTATTGTATATGTGTCTGAGTATCATGGTGATGTGATATTAAAAAATCAGTTACTCAGTCTCTTTGTGTAAGCTATCAGTCTACCATTAAATGTCTTACCTATACTGCCACTAGGGCTGTGTCTACACTGGCCGCGAGTTCTTGCGCAAGTACACTGATGTTCTAATGTATGAAATCAGTGCTTCTTGCGCAAGAACTATGATGCTCCCGCTCAGGAATAAGCCCTCTTGTGCAACTGTTCTTGCGCAAGAGGCCAGTGAAGAAACATGAATTTCTTGCGCAAGAAAGCCTTATGGTTAAAATGGCCATCTTTTGTGCAAATGCACATGCCAATGTAGACACTCACTTCTGGAAGAGTTTTTTCACAAGAGCTCCTCTGCAAAAGAGTTCTTGCACAAGATCATGCCAGTGTAGACGTAGCCTAGGTGTTGGTCGGATCACTGGAGACTGTAACATTATTAAGGCAATTATAAAATAAACACAATGCTATACTTTACATTTCCTTCTACTTGGTAAAATAATAGCATTTCCTGTGACTGGGTATGTGACCGGAAAATAAACATGCAGATGTGACTTACTTTGGTCAGCACATGTAGACAGCTCCTTTTTGCGCAAAAGCCTCTTGCGCAAAAACGGAGCCTCATTAATTATGCAAATGAGGCACGGTGATAGTCCATCCTTCACCTCATTTGCATATGTTTTTGTGCAAGAGGCTATAACGTAGACATAGCCAAAGTGATTTCCAGGTAGTATACCAAGCATCCTGGATCAGGCTACATCTAGACTGCACGCCTTTTTCGACAAAGGCTTTGTCAACAGTATCTGTCAACAAAGCTTCTGTCGAAAAAGAGAGTCTAGATTACATTATACGGATCGAAAAATCGATCCTCTTTTTCGAAAAAGAGTGTCCAGACTGCTGGACACTCTGTCAACGAATGAAGGCACCCAGAAGTGCTTCTGGCAGGGCATGGAGGCAGCCTTTATTTCCAGGTGCTGCTGCCTGCCCTTTGCAGAGACGCGTGCTTAAAGGGATTCCCCGTGGACAGCCGTTGCTCTGCTCCTGCTTCTGGCTTGCCTACCTCCTAGAGAGAAAGCAAAGCTGCTGCAGTGCGTGCTCTTATTGTCCTGCTTCTTCGGACACCACAGCAGTTTATTTTCTGGGTTTTTTTCTGCTTTTCATCTTTTATTTGGCCATGGATCCTGAGCTGCCCCTGGGCAGGCGATGTCCCCACGCTGCCGTACTGCAGCTTCTGCTGCATCTGCATGACTCTGTCATGAATCTCCTGCCCCATATGGACCCGGACCACACTGAAGAGACCCTCCTCTGGGATGCAGGAGCTCTGCCCTTGTCCCCAAACTTTTTTGGGGATAGGCAGATTTGGAGGCACGAGATGAGTTCGGACTGGTGGGACTGGCTCGTCATGCAGTGCTGGGACAACGAACACTGGCTTTCGGATGTGGAAGGCCACATTCCAGGAGCTGTGTGCCTGGCTCACCCTTGCCCTGGAACACCAGGACACCCACCTGCAGCCCACCACCCCCCTCAGAAGCGGGTTGCAATCGCCCTGAGGAAGCTGGCCACTCCCGACAGCTATCGCTCCATGGGATACCAGTTTGGCATGGGGAAGTCTACCGTCGGGACCGTCTTGATGGAGGTAAGTCGCAGTTGGGGGCCAGGCCCTGCTGAGTGGGGAGGTTGAGAAAGGGGGACTGCCAGGCAAGGGCACGAGGGAATGGGGAATGGAATGGCACTTCCTCGGCCACCCCTTTACTGATGTGGGGGAGGGCGGTGTCCTGACAAGGAGAGGGGTCAGTTGGGGGGGAGGGTTCTCCTCCCAAGCACTTATGTAACCTGTCTAACTGTCTGGTTTCTATCTGTCTATTTGTCTCATGCTGCAGGTGGTGAGGGCCATTAATGCGGAGCTGCTGAAGAGGCTCGTCCATCTCGGGGACCTGGACAACATCATTGCCGGGTTTGCCGCCCTTGGCTTCCCGAACTGCTGAGGAGCCCTCGATGGGACACACATCGCAATCCGCGCACTGCCCCATCGAGCAGCCCAATTTATAAACTGGAAGGGTTACTATTCCATGGTGCTGCAGGCCCTGGTTGACCACCGGGAGCACTTTATGGACATTTGTGTCAGGTGGTTGGGGAGGGCACATGATGCTCGCATATTCCAGAACTCCTACCTGTACTGCAGGTTGCAGGCAGGAACATTTTCCCCCCAGAGGCATCTTGCACTCGGGGATGTGCAGATGCCGGTGTGCATAATGGCTGATGCAGCCTACCCCCGATGCCATGGCTCATGAAGCCCTACATCGGACATCTGGATGTGAGCAAGGAGCTTTTCAACACGCATCTTACCCAGGCTCACATCCAGGTGGAATGCGCCTTCGGCCGGTTGAGAGGGAGGTTCCATTGCCTCCTCACACGACTGGAGATGGGGGAACGCAACGTCCCAGAGGTGGTGGCCGCATGTTACGCCCTCCATAACCTGGTGGAGAGGAAAGGGGAGGCCTTTCTGCTGGGGTGGGGGACAGGTGCTGATGGTGAGAAGAGGCCATTTCAGCAGCCCCAGACAGCTGCCATCCACCAGGCTCACCAGTCTGGTGTCCAAATCCAAGAGGCCCTGAGGGAGAGATTCTCAGAAGGAGCCACTGACCCTCCCTAGGGCCTCCCCCATGGGGGGGTTGGCCTGGCCCACCCCTACCTGTCCCTCTACTACCCTCACCCTCTTCCCATAAAGAATACATACCACCCAGTTTTCTTTGTACACAGACATTAGATTTTTTACTAGAAACACTTTGGCTGTGTCTACACTGGCACCCTTTTCCGTAAAAGGGATGCTAATGAGACACTTCGGAATTGCAAATTCCATGGGGGATTTAAATATCCCCCACGGCATTTGCATGAACATGGCTGCCGCTTTTTTCCGGCTCGGGGTTTTGCAGGAGAAAAGCGCCAGTCTAGACGGGATCTTGTGGAAAATAAACCCTTTTCCGGAAGATCCCTTATTCCTACTTTCAAGTAGGAATTTGCAATTCCGAAGTGTCTTATTAGCATCCCTTTACAGAAAAGGGTGCCAGTGTAAACACAGCCTATCAGTAAAGACAATGTGCTAACTGTTTAAAAAAAATTCGCTGTGTACTGTTCAAATGTGTAAAGGTAAATCTTTCACTCAAAAATAAAGATTTTGTTCTATAACTGAAATGACCTTTAACCTGGGTGGTAGGGGACTGAAAACCTGGAGGGAGGAGGGGGGCTCAAGTAGACCACTGCTTCCCTGATTGCAGGGTCCTGCCACCTTCCTGTGTCCTGGCATCACCATGGCCTGGGAATCGGGTGGAGGGAGATCCAGTCCTTGCCTGGGGAGGGGGAGACAGCTGTTGGACCTGTGAGGGCTTGGGAGCAGGAGGGGCTGAAGGAGCTGGGAGAGAAAGGGGAGCTGGAGGGGCTGGGGCCTGGAGGAGCAGGGGCCTAGCGTGCAGGAGGAGCGGTCAAGGCGAAGACCTCCCTCATTGTGGCATAGATGACAGTGCACTATTGGACCAGCTCATCCAGCAGCCTGGTGCGTCACTCGGCCTCTGCCTGCGTTCATTGCTGGAGGGTCCTGTTGAGGTCCTGCAGGGCCACAATGTGCTCCTTCAGCAGGTCCGTGTACACATGCCAGTGCCTGTGGGTGCCACGGGTCTAGGATGGTGGTGGGGCAGGTGTGGTGCTCCCCAGTTGGCAGAGGGTCCAGCTGTGGAGGAAAAGAGGAGGAGACAATCACTGTCTGAGTGCACCCCTGCTGTCCCCGATGGCATTCCATGGCTGGTAGGGACTCTCCTTTGGACAGGAGACTCGGGTGTTGCACGTGACACTGCGTGTGAGTTGAGCAGCGGCCTGAAAGCCTCACAGGGGCCCCACAGTGGTAATGGGGCTAGCTGCCTCCCTCCCCCCCCCCACTGCCAACCCGCCTGTGCATGGTGACCCCTCAAAGCACTCACCTGATGTTCCCTCCCTGATGGCCACAAATGCCTGGGAGGCTTCTGGGGTCTGGGTCTGGGTCCCTGCTGCTTCCTCTTCCTCCTCCTCCTGGTGTCTCTCTCCTACTTGGTCTTCTTCCCTCAGTAGGGGTCAGTCCACGATGTGGTAGGGTAACCTGGACTCCACCACACACAGTGGAGTCTGGGTTTCCCCACCGCCCAGGATCTGCTCCAACTCCTCATAGTAAGGGCAGGCCTCGGGGGTTGCCCGGGAGCAGGAGCTCTGGTCCCGGGCCCTGGTATACCCCTGCCACAGCTCCTTTACCTTTGTCATCACTTGTGCCATGGTGCAGGGGTAATGCCCTTTGGTGTCCAGTCCCTGGGCCACGTGCTCATAAAGGTCTGCATTTCTATGGTGTGTTTGCAGGGCCTCCAGGGCTTCTTCCTGGGACCAGAGCTCCAGGAGGTTTTTGATTTCTGGCCCTGACCAGGCTGGTGTCTTTTGGTGCCCCTGGGTGGGTACTCGTCTCTGTCCCGAGAAGGGCCAGGGGGCCCTTGAGACTGGGACATGGCTATCACAGCTGGCACGGGTGCTGTGGCTAGCTGCCAGACAGCAAGGCCTGTCTGGGTGCCAGGGGCAGATGACCGTTTTGCGGGGCCCTGGGCAGCAAAATTCCACGGGGCCCCCCTTTGCCACAGCGAATGCGTAGTGACACCATGTGCATGTGTGGTGGCGCCATGGCGCATGCGTGGGGCTTTCTGAAGTGCGGGGCCCGGAGTGGCCGCCCCGTTTGCCCTGCCGTATATCCGCCCCTGCTGGGTGCTGTGCCTTTAAGAAGCTGCGGCCAGGAACTACAGAGGTGCTATACCTGTAAAGGCTAGACTGTCCACCAGGGCTTCTTCCTGGAGGCCTTTTTTGTTAACAGAACTGACTCCTTGCATCCACACACACCTTTTGTCAAGAGATCTCTGTCAGCAAAGATGTTCTACTTCATAAAAGGAGGTTTACTGCTGTCGACAAAACTGCCGCGTTCTATCAACTTACGGTCAACAGATCGCAACGGTAGTGTAGACGCAGGTATAGTTTTGTCGACAAAAGGCCCCTTTTGTCAACAAAACCCTGTAGTCTAGACACACCCTCAGTGTCTTTGGGAAAGGGCATCGAATACTGGACATATCATTAAAGTGTTCTGTACTTACACTGATGACTTGAGCTTATATTAGAGAAACGCCTGTTTTACAGTAACTGCGTAAGGATACCCATCCAGATCTAAGGGTGCGTCTACACTTGCTACCTATTTTGGGTTAGGGATGCAAATGTAGCTGACCGAAATTGCTAATGAAGCGGGATTTAAATATCCCGTGCTTCATTAGCATAAGCTCGCCCATATGTTATCCCGCTCGCTAGGTGATTCAAAACAGGAAGTGTGTTCCAGAACGCGTTAGTTCAAATCAAACCCCTTGGTTCAAACTAACATTACTCCTCAAAAAATGAAGAGTAATGTTAGTTTGAACCAAGGGGTTTGATTCGAACTAACGCTTCCCGGAGCGCTCTTCCTGGTTCGAATCAGCTGGTGAGCGGAATAATGTGCGGGTGAGATTATGCTAATGAAGCACAGGATATTTAAATCCTTGCTTCATTAGCCATTTTGGTCGGCTACATTTGCATCGCTAGCCCGAACTAGGGAGCAAGTGTAGACTTACCCTAAGTGAAACAGATGGATTGGTATATGTAATGAATCCATAACACTGTCATGCTCTTTTGTTGCCTTAAAGCTTTTATTAGTTTTATTTTTTGTATAAAATTCTAACTTGGCTAAGCAAATGCAATAGCCAATTCAGTATGGGTATGTCTACACTACCCCGCTAGTTCGAACTAGCGGGGTAATGTAGGCATACCCTATGATAGTTGTGGAATTAAATGATTGCCATGCACATTACATAATGCTGTTCAGTAGTGCAGTTGATTACATTTCTTGAAACTGGCATCATAGAAGTATTCTAAGGACAACATGTCTGCCCAGAAAATTAACCCTTACATTATGAACTGCAAAACATATGCAGAGAAATACAAACATTTTGTATATTAAAAAAAATTATTACTAAAGAATTTTCAGTAGAAGGGGAGTATAAAGTCCAATCTGTGTCTTGCTTGCAAACTCCTATGAAGACTTGCTAAAGTAGTGGATAATTTACACAGTGACTCTGAACTCAAGTCTCTGCAAAGCTCCAGATTTATTAGTTATCTCTGACTAATAAAGGAAATATTCTTAATAGAAGTCTAGTTTACATGAAGTATGTTATCTAGTTCCAGAAGATTTTATCATTTTGTTACTTGTGATACTCTGGCCCTGCTGCTGATTTTATTGATCAATTTTCATTGGTCTTGTGTTTTGTAGAACAGTATTAGCCACTCCATGAAAGTTGAAGCCTGCATCCAGTTATAAGCCTATTTTTAGTTTCTCTGATATGTCATGTGTCACATCTCATCAGAGGGTAGAATTTTTCTGGAGGTTTACAAATAATAAGGAGGAGTCTGCTCTAGGGCTTCAGCACCCAAGAAACCAGCCCCCACATGGGACCCAAATAAATCCATCTTACCCTGTGTAAAAGTTTTACATAGAGAAAGCTCATAAGTTTAGCTCACTCTGTTGCTTCCTGCCCCCCAATGTAGCAATTATTTACACTGGGGATTGATAATATACAAAAGTGTTTTTATTAAGTATAAAAAGTAGGATTTAAATGGCTGGAAGTGAAAACAGATCATAGTAAGTTACTAAATTCAAATGAACAAAAAATGCTTAGCTAGTTTGAATCCACTAAGAAACTTGTTGCTTGCAAATGCTTGCCCTAAACAGTTGTCCTAAATATCTCTTTCACAAGCAAAGCAGCTTCCTAACTTGGACCCAATCCTTCCCCTTCTTCAGTCTTAGATGTTTCTAGCAAGCATCATCGGTATGAGGACAGTCTGGTATCTGGCTATTCCCCTCTGTTTTATGCCCCGCCCTCCCCCCCGCCCCTTTCTTCCTCGCTTATATCCCTTTTCCCCAAGGTGGGAAATCTTTGTGCTTAGTTCAAACTTTTCTCACCTTGAGTGGAAAATTATCAGATCCAAATAGGGATGTAAGTGACTAGTCGACTATCTGATAAGCATATGCTTATTGGACAGTCAACTAGTGACTCAGCTAGTTGCTTTCTCCCTTGCTGCCTCAATCAGAGAGAGGCAGCAAGGTGGGGAGCAGGAGCTGGTGTTGGGGGAAGCCAGCTTAAAAGCCAGTTCCTCCCAGCACTGTCTCAAGGAAGGGGTACAGTGCGGAACTGGTGGCACTTCCGCTTTTGAAATGTAGTGATAGCAGAGCTCTTGCTACATTTCAAAAGCGGAAGTGCCGCGGGGAGCACGGGACCAGTGGGGGACTGCTTGAGTAATTCCTATTCACTAGGTATTACTTTGGAAAAGTTGGATGGCTTGTGTTTTACAAGAAATCTAGGTAGAGGATCATAGCATTCCCTTCTGGCTGAGGAACCTATGAATCTACTCTGATGGACCTTTCCCCCCACGCTTTATGTAATTAACTTATGGACACAAATATTCATAACTCGAAGATACTTTGGACAAAATACCTCATGTAACCTATCATTTTAAATGTCACAATCTGCAGAATCTGTATATCTTACTTTGGTGTATGTAACACCAGGGGTGGCCCATGGGTATAGGCGAACTCAGCCACTGCCTAGGGCGCTGCTGCCCAGGGTGCCCACTGATGATGTCATGGGGGCGCCCGAGGCACCCAACAATGCTCTGCATCCATTGACAGCTCTGCAGGTGGGGGCGCTGATCGCACATTCTGCCTAGGGCACGAGCTGCCACAGCCGGCCTCGGGCCGCTCTTGTGTATCACGCTTGTATGTAAAGTTAGAAATATGGAGTATCAAATGGATTATGAAGCTTCAGGGGGGGTAGCTGAGTTAGTCTGTACAGAAAAAACAACAAATGGGCTGGTAGCACTTTATAGACTAACAAAACATGTAGATGGTATCATGAGCTTTCGTGAGTACAGCCCACTTCTTCAGATGATCAGAGTTATGAGTTTAGAATGTGCAGACCCAAAATAAATAGGAGAGAAGGGGGATGGGGAGGAAAACCAGGAGGGGGGTGGGAGACAGGAAGCTAGAGGGAATCAGTAAGTATCTGAAGATTGGGTAGTTAAAACAAAGCAGATAAGAATCAAAGTCAATTGATAGTATCCTTCCTGACATAGGAATCTACACAAAGAGTTGTTTGCACCTTCAACGACTATTAAGTTGATAGACCCCCAACCATCCTTCATCATCATTGAGTCCATTAGCATGTGAATTGAATTTGTGGATTAACTCTAATTTCAATGTTTCTCTGTGTATCTGGCTAGTAGAACTGGGTTGGGACAAGACAGACACTTGAAGATCTTTTCAACAGTGATTAGTAAGATTAAAGTGTTCCCCAATAGGTTTCTGTATGTTTCCTTTACGTATGTCTGATTTGTGTCCATTAATTCTTTCCTTCAGAGACTGTCCAGTTTGACCAATATATATAGCAGTGGGGCATTGCTGGCATTTGATAGCATAGATCAAATTACTGAATGTGGTTTCAAATGACCTTTTGATTTGGTAGCTTATGTTATTGTCTCCAGTGATGAATTCGCCAGTATAGATATGTGGCAGAGTTGGCATCGTGTTTGGTTGCAGGGCTGGGTTCCTGGATGCTTATGATGTGATTGTGTGGCCTGGTTACCGGAAAGAATTTGTTTCAGGTTGGGGGGTAGTCTGTAAGCAAGAATAGGCTTTTCTCCCAAGGTCTCTGAGAGTGAGGGATCATTTTCCAAGATGGGTTGTAGATTGTGTATAATGGATTATGGTTATCAATGTGCAAATGAAAGCCATCCAGGGTGTTTCCCTCAGTGTCTGGGTAATGACCTGTAAACAGCCTCCTTTGTTCTTTTAAGTCTAAGCAGTGGTTGGTCTTGGGAAGTCATGTGATCCCCCAACTGGTAGGGTCTGACCAGGTAATTTTCCACGGAAGTGGAGAATGTGAGACAAATAATTCCTGCCCAAAAATAAGTTTATTTAAGATTCAAAGTTTTTCAGTTTCTTTGTCCTTGGCTGGCATGGCACTCCCAAGAGAATGATCCAGACACCCCAGGGAAAAAGATTTTCCTTGGCTTGGAAGTTTAGCTGAAATAAGAACAGTTTTAGGGTAAGTTTGTAATAAGTTTGTAAAACTAGCTATGCATTTTTGTTGTTGTTTTAAATTTGCAATGCACTTTGCTCTGCCTGTCTTCACTTGCAACCATTGAAATCCTACTGCTTGTACTTAATAAAACCACTTTTATTTACTATAAAATAAGTGTAAATAATTGTTACCTGGGGAAGCAATCAGTGTGTACATCCTCCTTTCATTGTTAAAGGGGGCTTCCCTGAATGATTTATTTGGGGTTCTGATCCCTTTTGGGAGTGTTTTATCTGAAAGCATTTTCTTTGGACTTGAAGAGTTTGTGTCTATATTGCTCCTCAGAGCGGAGGGGTGGCAGTGATCTCAGCTCTGTTCTTTGGCTGGAGAGACCAGGGCTGTGTCCAGACTCAGGGGTTTTTTCGGGAAAAGTAGCCTTTTCCCGAAAAAACTTCCCCTGCGTCCAGACTCAAGCCATGTTCTTTCAAAATTATTTCGAAAGAACGCGGCTTTTCTTTCGATGGTGGTAAACCTCATTTCACGAGGAAGAACGCCTTCTTTTGAAAGTTCCTCTTTCGAAAGAAGGCGTTCTTCACTGTAAATAGGGCTTCCTCGAAAGAGAGCATCCAGACTCGCTGGGTGCTCTCTTTCGAAAAAGCGGATTGCTCTTTCGAAAGATGCTTTCGAAAGAGCCTCTTTCGAAAGAAGCCTGCAGTCTAGACATAGCCCAGGTGAGCTGGCCCAGTAGGACAGAGTGGTGAGAAGCCCCAGAGAGCAAAGAGGCAAGTGTCGGTGGCTTTGCCATTACGGTGGGATGCATGCCCAAGAGATCTTCTGTCACTGCTCACCGTCACATCTACCTCACAAAAGGTAAAGTGCTCAGACACTGTGGTATAATTATTAAAGTCAGTGTGTGGGGGCGGTTATGCAGCGATTTCAATTAGATGAGAGAGCACCTTAGTAACAGCTGCCACAGGAGATTCTCTTCACCCCTCTACTCCCATAACCATACCCTGGAACAGCCTGAAATGTAAAAGGAACAAGCAGTTATAGTCACAAATCACAATACCAGCTGCGTCTGAGGCCATGAAAAGCCAGTGCCCAAGCTAATATAGGTAGTAGTTAGCACTAAAGTGTCCGAGGGATAGGTGCTTTGGTGACTGTTAATGAAGATGTCATGGAAATATCCTTAGCTTTTTAAAAAAGCCTTGTAGCACAAAAGGAAATACAGACTCTTTTGCAGGTCTTGGCACTCTTTGATCCACCTAAGAAGTCTTCAGAGATATCAGACTCCAAAGGAATTTCTTTATTTTGAAGGGCAGGGTTCAGAAGCCAGTGATGAGAAGGTGCAATACAATTCATCTCCAGATCTATCAGAGCTCTGATATGTCAGATAAGAACAAAGTTCTCTGGTACCAATTTACTGTTACTCTGTGTGAGAATCCATGTCTTCTCTAGCAGTTCCTTAATTTCTTGGTCTTGCAGAATCCATCATACATCTGAGACATTATCAATTATCTCTGAAAACTCATAGAAGGTAGGAGAGATTCCAGAGGACTGGAAGAGGGCAAATATAGTGGCCATCGATAAAAAGGTGAATAAAGACAACCCTGGGATTGAGTCTGTGGCTATGATACAGAGTGTACAGTGGCGCAGCTGCATCAGTGTGGCTGCACTACTGTAGCTCTCCTAGTGCAGATGCTCTAAGCTGATGGGAAGGAACTTTCCCATTGACTTAATTACCCCAGCCCAGTGAGCAACAGTACCGATGTGTCTCCTACCGCCAGAGTTCTGTCCACACCGGCACTTAGCTCAGCATTACTTACCATGATGGTCTGAAGTCAATAGAATGAAATTCAATTAGGATAAATGCAAAATACTCTGCTTAGGGAACATTCAACTGCACACATACAAAATGGGAAGTGACTACTTGGGAAGGAGTACTGCAAAAAGAGATCTGGGGATCATAATGGATCGCAAGCTAAATGTAAGTCAACAGCGTAACAGCTGCAAAAAAGTGAATGTTCTGGAATATAATAACAGGACTGTTGTCAGTAAGACATGAGAAATCATTCTTCCATTGATAAGGCCTCGGCTGGAGTCCTGTGTCCAGTTCTGGGAGCCACATTTCAGGAAGGATGTGGACCAACTGGAGAAAGTCCAGAGAAGAGCAACACAATGAAGATCAGAAAAGTCTCTTTCTAGCCTGATTTTATAAGTACTGTGAGACAGGCTAAACTGGTTTGTGGTTGCATAGGCTGTAAGACCTCTCTAGTGCTTCTGATTTCAGTGGAGATACTCAGCCTTGTGGATGCAGGTTGATTGATGATAATGCAGTATTTTTAAGAGGTTTGTGTTATTACCTTCCTTCAGAAAACTGATATGGGGTGAGAAGGAAGAGAAAAAAACGAAATCAAGTACCACAGAAGCATGCGGATAAGAATGGTTATTTTCCTCTATGAACTCATAGGGTATGTCTACATTTACCAGGGATTGATGCTGCAGCAATCAATCCTCCACGGGTCTAGTTAGCAGGTTTAGTGAAGACCTACTAAATTTACCACAGATCACTCTCCAGTACTCCACTAGACTAAGAAGCATGGTATAGGCATTGCAATAATGTGATCTAGACTTTGTTGACTCCATGTTATTCATATAGCTAGCATTTCGTAACTTAGATTGATTTAGCCCTTTAGTAAAGACAAGGTGTGAATATAATTTTTATGTCATAATATATAATATTTCCATTTTATGTTTCTCTTTTTTGTTTCATATTTATTTTCTACCATTGTATTAAAGACTTGTTTGTACAGTGAGTGGTTTGAGAGGTAGTATTACTCATTGGTTAAAAATCTATTTGTTTTGGCTATGAACCTTTGATTGATTTTAGTATAAACATAACAAACGTCTGTTCTTCATACAGTTTTATTTCTAGCATTGTGGTGGAGGTTGTTTTTGTTGTGGCTGGAACTAAGATGGAGTTATTCAGTTATTCTTTCCTACAAATCCATGACCCATTTTAGAATGAATACCAAATTCACTTGTGTTCTCATATCCTCTACTCTGAAGACTTAAAATAGGGTTTTTTTGTTTTTTTTTAACAAAATATGCCTTCAGATTCTATAAACACAGGAACCACCAATCACATTTGGCTCCCATACCAATTTAATATGAAAAATCAACTACAGGGAGGTAGGCTGCTTTTGTTTACAAACTATTTATAAATGTGGGTGAGTGTAGTTTCAAGAACCATGGCAGGAATCTGAATGACAACAAGATGTGTTTCTATATACTCTCAGGTCCTGGATTCAACAACACTCACCTCCTAACTGGTTGAAAAATACTCAAGATGCTAGACTAGCATTTAGTGTTATCCTTATAAAAAGCACATGAGATCTTTTTCAGGGGTATAAGGCAACACGCCACATTTACTGACAATATAACAAGTAGCATATGCATTTACACTCTCTCTCTCTCTCTGCTGATGGAATAGTTACCAGTCTGTTGCTCGGCCCAACCTTTTGGCCAGATAGGTCAGGTTCGAGGTACGAGCCGGGTTCATGTCAGTCTGGACTGATGCCCCTCCTGGTCTTAGCAGGAAAGAACAGAAGAACCATGCAAGACACCCCATCTTTTATAGGATTTTCCTTCTATGCAAGTCTATGCATTTTGCCTTGTCAGGCCTTAATCAGTCATTCATCACAATCAATCTTCCTAAGATATGTGCTTATTGTGAAGAAGTTGTTCTCACAGTCATCTGATATCAGTATGCTGATGACCCCTTGGGGGTGTTGTCTTTCCTGCAAAAGTTGTGATTGGTTCCCTATCAAGGGTTGCTTGCCTCTAGCTTTAGGGTTCCTCAGGCTGCCTGGGTAGTCTGCCTCTGCCTCTTCTGAGTTCTTTCACTTAGTTGATAATTATTTGGTGCTGCTGAGTCTTCAGCCCTGCCCCCCCCCCCCCAACCCCAACCATTTGAGCATGCAGTGGCGTTCACACTTATCTCTCCTAAAACATTCTCTCTCCCATTCACACAAACAATACATTTACAGAATTGCAGCATGGAACAAAGGGGTACTTCTAAGTCACATTAACATATTACAAAGTCTTTCAACATTACACTTTTTTCTATCTACTACAAGGCCTTACCTAACACTAATATTACTTTGTATTACAATATTCCATCCCTTCACTTTAACATGCTAACAACAAACAGAGCTGGAGCTAAAATAATAAAGCTGCCTGGCCCTGTGAGAGGCCTACATCTTGGATTTAAGTTTAATCCAAACCTTTGCTATAACATCCATGTATTATAACTGACTTAGTTACAAAATTCCAATTCCAGTGCTACATTAAAAACTGAGTGGATGAAGCACTCACTGTACAACAAGATAAAAGCAAAGACATCAACAAGCCAGAATGCTGTAAATCCTTGCACAAAACTATTATATAGGAAAACATCCTTACTATGGAAAACATGCTGTAGCAGGGACCAATTTGAGAGATTTGACCTGAGTAGTGGAAGATAGGATGGTGCATACTGTGCTACCTATCACCTCTGTGTTCTTTGGGAACCAGGGCACAGTATCCAGCTTGTCTGACTCATGAAGGACCTCCCCCCATCCAACCCCCAGCCTTTGCTTGAACCAAAGTCAATTAGAAGACTTACAAAAATGTAAAGAAAAGCTGGGGGAACACAGACACAAACCCCTCCAGACAAGGGTGACAGGATTAAGGAAACTCTCCTAGCCTCATTTGCATCAAGGTAGGACAGAAAGGCATCTCCATTATCATACAGAACGAAGAACAGAGATTCCAAAGCAAGAACTTCACTGAAATCTGGGAGCAAGAAAGTAGAGAAGCATTGCATGATGGGAAATCTCTGGTTCAGATGCTAATGAATCCGTTCCTGCACACACCCAGCTGAGTAGTTATCAGACAATTCAAATACTAAATCCCCTAGTGATATTCAAAATACTGAAGCTGCTTAATTGCATTATGAGCTCCTTCAAAGGAACACAACCCAGAATCAGGAATGATCAGTTCCTATTGTCTAGCCTGAACAGAACAATTTTGGTCTACTCCCTCAAATTATCAGTGTACCTGTAAACAAATTTAGTGTTCTCCCTTGAATCATTGTTCTTTCCTTACAAACCCCCCTACCTATGCTCAAGTATGGTGCTCCGATTCCTGGATTCAACATCGGTCCCATTGGGACTTTATCGTCTCCTTACTGATGGTGCTAGGGGCTCTGGTCTGCCTGTTTCCAACATTCCAGGCCCTCAGCCATTATCACCACTTGGGAAGCCTGATTGAATCAAGCTTCACCGAGGGGCGATATCCATCCATCCATCCATCTCTCTCTCTCTCTCTCTCTCTCTCTCTCTCTCTCTCGTGTGTTTTTCGCTTTCCCATTCACTCTGCAGTAACACTCCTTGTGTTTAAGCTAAAGAACCCTGCGGCACCGAAAAATGCTGTGGCCTTGGCTCATCAAGTGGATTACTACCAGAATAAATTGAAACATGAAAGAGGAGATGAGGATGTACTGAACCTAGACATTTAAGGGTGGTAGTTTGGAAGTGCTTTTCAGTTCAACCTGCTGAGTCCCGGGGCATAATCAGGTGGCCTGCTCAGGTTTACTCTATTCCGGTGGTGCCCATAGCACATGATGGTGGTAGCTTGAAAGTGCTGTGCATTGTGCTAGAGCTCCGGTTCCTTTCCTTCCCTTTTAGGAGGAGAAAAGGAACTTTCAGGGAGAGTACAGAACAGTGGAAGAATCCATTGTGGATTTTGAGAAAGGGTGTGTGACTGGAGTCTCTTTCTTCCTCGCTTCCTCTTGTTCCCGTGCCTTTTATATAAGTCTGTTTTCAGACATCCAGAGTATTTCTCCAGCCCTGCTCTTACCCCCACATGTTTCCTCTAGATTGTGCTCTTACATAAAGGGCAGTATCTCCCTCCCTCCTACTGGGTCCCTACTGTCACCTCTCTCTCTCTGTAACCTTCTTATCTTGGCTTTACTCTATGATAATCTAAGGGCTATAAGAGATGATCTGAACTGTTACCATTATGGGCTGCAGTCTCGTTAAGACAGTGCTCCTTCTTTCCCCGTACTCTGCTTCCAGCTCTTCTGCTCACATTTTCTAGTTGTGACAATCTACAGCCATTGTCCAGAGGGAGTGAAGGGAAGGAACCTTAACCCTGGCATTAGCAGCACTAGCTGTGGCCACTAGCACAGTGAGGAAGAAAGCTGGGCAAAGAAGGCCACAGTGGCTGATGGATCACAGGACACAAGGCACCAAAGTGCCCCGTCCATTGGCTCCCTTGGATTATCTCATCATTTCCTGTGCTGCAGATGTGGGAGTTCAACCCCTGCTGTCAGTAAACAAATCACTTAATTCCCTTGCCCTTGCCCACCTGCAGCCATGAGTGAAATAGAAATGCCTTGCAAGAAAAGAACTGTTTTTTTAAAAGTGTGTGCCCTGATACCCTTCTCATTTACTCTAAACTGAGAAGAGTTTTATATAAAGTTATCTGACCAGAAGAAAACATGCAAGGACCTGTAATAATTGGTGACTTCTAATTTAAGATCTTGCCATAGACTACTCCATTCTAACAAGCTGAAAATTAATCAAACCTGCTAAAAATAGTGAATAAATTACCAAAAATTTCAAGGTATCAATTGCATGCTAGTTAACAGGAAAACCATTTGTTTACATCATTTTACTGTGCTCCTTTCTCATCTCTCATACATCTATAACTTTAGATCTATAAAATATCTCTGGGGTTACTATTAAATTTCATTAAGAATTTATGTATCTAATAATCTCTCTCTTTGCACTTGGTGTAGTCCAGAAATCGAAGTGTTTTGCAAACGTAACTAAGCCTCTTTAAACTCTTTGAGGTAGGTGATATTATGTCCATTTTATGGATGGGTAAACCATTAAGGCAGGTACATAGTTAGGGATAGAAGACTGGAATCTGAAAGCAGTCCCTTGTTCTATCTAGATATCACTGTATCTCAAAGTACTGCAATGTAAATGTGATAAAAGCTGGTCTTCAGTAAGTCCAAATGATTGGAAGCAATTGAAAGTTTATTTTTCAAAGATGCTGAGCACTAGTTTTATTTCAATGAGGAGTTATGAATGTTCAGCACCTCTGGAAATCAGACTAAGCAGCTCTCGCAGTGACAGAGCTAATTGCACCTTTGATCCCTCTCTCAGTGCACCCTCAGAGTTGTTCAGCTTCATGCCTTTATCCCTCTCAGGTGTAAGACCATGATTCTCCCATTCAGATTGGGTCTGAGACTACAGTTGCTTGTGGTTCAAATCGTTCTTATTCAGCTGATCCTGCTGGATTTGGGTAGCTGCAATTCATTCTTCTCTTTGGGACTTTCAGTGATCAAAAATAGCCACCTTAAAACAAAGTATTTTTTAATCTTAACATAGGAACAAAGCAGAATAGAACAAAGAATTGTTAAACCAACAAAAAGATTAGATGCATGACTTTCATACTTAGGATCCTACACAGGTCTGTCTTACCTGAGAATCTTACCTTTGGAGCTGGATCTTCTCTGTTCCCCTTAGCTCCCCCAGCACCTGTTTTTAAATCCAGCCAAATTTTGTTTGTTCTCTTGACTCTCATGCTTCAACCTGCTACTCAAAACCAGTTTGGTGAGCTCTGAAGGGGGCTCAGAACCAAACAATTAAGGTAAATGGCTCTTACTTTGTTTCCAAAATGTTTGCTGGGTAATATGTATCTGATTCCTCCTCCCTCCTGCTCTCTGTACAACTTCCTGTATGCATTTCCTAACAATCCTGCTACTGAAATAATATATGTATCCAGCAGACATCATAATACCTACATCAGCACACAATGTTCACAAATTATTACAAGCAACTTCAAATCCCTTATAGCACCATCACATCCTCATTCAGGTCCAGATGCCTACCTGAAGAGGGTAGTAAATTACTCCTGTGTTGTCTTTGTAATAAAATCCTGACCTAAAAATGATAGCCTCTGTTCTTGGGAGAATTCAGGTCCCCAGATATTTATGTTTCCTACAGAAATTTTGCACAGGAGTAATATATTCAGTGTAGAACAGTAAAAATGTAAATAGTTAGGAACGCAAGAAAAATTCAATGCATTTGCTCCTTTGAAACTTTTGTCCAATAATGAAAAAAAAACAGTTGGTACAGCAACATATCTGGTTCTTATGTTAGTGGAACTTTTAAAATCACTGTAACATGAGTTAAAATCACAGCTACATAGAATAATCTAAGGATCACTGATCTGAAGAGAGTTTATGCCAGCGTAACTTGGTCATGTTGAACGTCAATTAGTGATCCTTGCAGCAAATGGGCTTACCCTCTTTTGTGGATACATTTTAACAGCAAGCCCATCAACTGGAACAGAAATCAAAGGGAGTGCATCTCGGGGCAGAACTTACTGCTGCGGCACCTCCTGCTGGTTGCTCCAGGGAATTAGTTATTACTCAGCAGGGCATTCCCTTTGGATGGTGTCTCACTGTCTTCGCTCCACTCTCTTGCTCCAGACCCATGTTGCTCTCAGACCCCAGTATCTTCTTTGGGACACTGCCCTCTGGCAATGCCCATTATAGTGGTCTCTTGCCCCCTTCCAGGGTTGTATTGACAGTTTTGGTTTCTACTGCCACGGTGGCCAACTGTGGTCTTCAAGCCTTGCCCCTCTGTCTCCTTCCAGGGAGGCATCAGCAGTTCCCAGTTTCATCCACCACTGTGGCCAATTGTGGCCTTAAAGCCTAGCTCCTCTGTCTTCGGGCAAGCTATAGTCTGTATGGGCCATGCCTCGGTGGCAAGGTGAGGTGTAAGGAGCAAGAGGGGAACCAGGCCTGCCCATTACTCTGGGTTCTGACTCAGGGACCCTCTGGTGGCAGCCTCCTCTACTCTCCTGTACAGCCTCTAGTTCCCTGGGCCACTTCCTCTATGATCCCTGCACCTACTTGATCCTGGTTGCAAGGCTTGCAGCCTGGCAGGTATCAGGCTGGGGCCTTTGTCTCTAGCTCACCTTAGCCTGCCCAACACTGCTCTAAAGTGGTTTTCAAGGAACAGGCTTTGACCAGAGAGGGTGCTAAATGGAACATTCCTCTCTCTACTGGGCAACTCCTTATATACAGGGCTGCCCCAGAAAGCTGCCGCTGCCTTCTGGAATATAGGTGCCTATGACAAATTTATACTAGTTTACTCCAGGCATCTGTTAAGGAGAGGAACTCCACTCTACTCTGTACATACTTTGCTCTCTCACACACACTTTGATATATAGTATCTTTGAATTTAATTATGAAGAGGGGTTGAATTAACATCACATCACTGTATTCTGCCTTCAACAACTTTTCATGTCCTGAGACAGAGAATTTTTTACAAGTAATCATCAGCATGCTTTTTACTTTTACTTTATTCTTTGCCTCTCAGAATTGATCACTCAAATAAAAATTTAGGTTGCTTAGCTATTAATGATCATAATCTCATTTCATTGATTATGTGCAAACAGAATATCATCCTGACACGTAATACATAGATAGGCTTAAGCCTGGATCCACAAAAGTACTTGGGTGACTAACCCCCAGCTTTAGTTTCTGCTGCAATCCACAAAAGTCCAACTCAGCTGCAGCTTAATCACTTAAGATTTTGCAATAAAAGTTCCTTAGGCACTTATGTTTCTGCCTCTCAATATGCACACTGCCACCTCACTCTAGGTGTCTGGGCACCCATAGGTGCTGACTCCGTGGATGTTCCAGCCCTAGAACACCTATGGGAAAAAATAGGAGGTGCTCAGCACCTACCTGCTACAAGTATTTGTCAGTGCCTCCTCTCCCCCATCAGCTAATTAAGGACACCACCAAACAGCTGATTAGAGAGTCTTGGAGGAAGGTGGACAGCAGAGGGCTTCATGGAGCAGTGTGTACTGTATGGATTCTTCTGGCCTTAATCTACACATTTATGAAATTATATGTTCCATTTAGAACAAACATTGTTACAGGCTGTTTTAACCACCAGAGGGAGCTCAAACTGTCTCTTGAAAGTGAAACTAAAGCCTGCTGAAATTGACAAATTAAAATCTAAGCATGTCAGGGTGAGTTTGCATTGTCCTCATAATAGAGTCAATTTTTTCATACCAAATTTATTGGGCACTTATTCAGTTTGCTGACTATTTTGTTGCTCTAAGAATAATTCCGCTTTTTTTTTCTTTGGCATTACTGTACTTAAAAATAAATGTCAAATGTGTGTGTGTGTAAAACAAATTGCTGCAGGGAAACACACAATATTCCCAGTACTTGACAATATCTGGGAAATGGCACATATTGAGAGAAAAATCACTAAGGCTATATCTACACTGCAGAGTTTTTGCACAATAACTTGTGGAGTGTCCACACTACAAGTGCACTCTTGTGCAAGAAAAAGTACAGTTAATCATAGGAACCACAGGGCTTTTTGTGCAAGAGTTATTTCTTTTTCTATGAAGAATAAGCCTTTTGGCACGTGTGGACGGGCAATAGGGGTTTCTTGTGCAAGAGAACGTCCGCAATGCCATGGACGCTCTTGCGCAAAAGCACTTGGCAGTGTGGATGCCCTCTTGCACATAAACTTTATGTGCAAGAACCCTTGCGCCAAAAATTCTTGCACAAGAAGCCTTCAGTGTAGACGAAGCCCAATAGTATGTATACACTGTGGCACTATTTGGGGATACTTCCGGTATCCCAAAATAGCTATTCCCCATCTTGACAGCACACCTGTTATTTTCAATTATTGTTTGGAATAACGGGCACACTATTCCGACATCTCTGTAAACTTCATTCCATGAGGATTAAGGGACATTTCGGAATAGCAATTTATTTCGAAATTTGGTGCTGTGTTAACAGCATCAATTTACGACTATTTTGAAATACACTTAAAATAAACTACACAATTTGAAACATAAATATTAGCTTATTTTGAGCTAATAGTGCTGTGCAGATGTAACCCACACACCTAGGGTGTGTCTAAACTACATGGCTCTGTCGACTGAGCCATGTAGTTTAGACACACCCCTAGTGTGGTTCACTGTCCCATGTAGTGGCACCTAGACCACAGCAACAGCTAAGAACAAGAGACCTCTACTGTACAGGCTGAGAGCAATCTGGCTTTTAGCTCAAAGGGTAGAGGCTCCTATACTAAGCTTCAGAGGTCCCAAGTTCAAATTTGCCCAGTGGCAGCTACACAGACATGCCCTAAATATGTACCATGGGGATTAATGACATAATATTTATTCTATTATTTTACTATGAATACATTTACATTTAATACAGTCTATGAATCTCAACATTTTAGGATCTTTCTGCAATCTGTGTTCTGCAGACTCTGCTCTTGCTCACTTTGATAAATTATGCCTTTTCCCTTTTTTTATTGTGAAGCTGTGTCTTACAATGGAACCATTATTCAGTTGCCTTATCAATTAAGCCTTGAAGAGACCTCTCTCCAGCTAAGCAATAACAGGAAAACAACAACAACAAAAACCCTACTCCTTTTTTCTTTGAATGCACAGAAAAGGAATGGAGGATTGAGCATACTTGGAGCATGTGCATGTGGGTTCAAATGAATGTTCACTAGACATAAACATTGTTGAATGAATGCTAGAATTTTCTCCCAAATACTCATATGTCTTGGTCAATGGCAAATCAGATTAGATTAATAGATTCCAAAGGCCAAAAGAGACCACTGTGATCATATAGTCTGACCTCTTATATAGGACAGGCCATAGAAGCTTCCTAAAATTCCTAGAGTAGCTCTTCTCCAATAACATCTAATCTTTATTTTAGGAATAAAGAATCCACCACAAGCCTTGGAAAATTGCTCCAGTGGTTAATTACTCTGACCAATAAAAAAGTATATCTTATAAATAAAGGGTGAGGGAGGATATGAAGGACCTGACTACAGAATGCACAGTATTTGGTTCGGTATTGCTATTTCTAGTGGTCATCATAATCAAGAAGCAGTACTGAAGGGTAAAATTAAGTTAAATGGAAAAAAACATGACTTAGAGGTATGTTTAAAAGCATGATGGATAAAAGAAAATACCTTGTTTTTCACTTATTAAGAATAAACTGAAGTTGTTTGCAGCTCTTAGTACTGAGTTACAAAGTCACCCAGAAATGGTGGGAGAAAATATGGGTGCTCGTACCTCTTTCTAGGTTAACCTAGAAATCAAACTCTATCTATATGAAGATGAACTTCCAAAAACCGGCAACGCACAAAGAAGCTAGAGGCTACTTTTGAAAATTTGGACCTAAATGACCAGTGTTCCTTAAATTCTTTAAGACTGAGGAACACCAAACAACACCAAGAATTTATTTTGTCGAGCAAAAAAAAACCCCCCGCAGTCCCCAAGGAGAAAAATTTGTGGAGCAAAACAAAAAAAAACCCCACGACCACTGGACCAGGAGGGAGGATAGAACAGGGTCTCTGGGTAGGAGGGGAGTGAGGCGGGTTTGGGTGCGGGGTCTGAGCATGAGGGGGGATGCTTACCTGGCTTGGCAACCCGCTGCAACAGGGAAAGCCTCCAGTGAGCATGCTCTTGTTCTGGTGTGTGTGTGTGTGTGTGTGTGTGTAGAGCTCAGATCTCTTCCCTCCCACTCCCCGCCCATGCAGTGGGGAACCCAGTGCAGCTGCAGCACCAGGCTAGGCTTCCCACTGCCAGGGCGGGGGGAGGAGAGAGTAGAAACCCTGACCATCCCCGCCAGATTAAACTCTGCCATTTGCCTAGCAGGCTGGGGAGAGGCACAGGGGAGAGAGAGCAGCAGCGCATGGGGGGCAGCAGAGCCCAAGCACGCCGCAGGCGGGGTGGGGTGGGGTGGGGTGGGGTGGGGGGGCAGAGCCTGAGCCGGGTTCCTCGCAGGTGGCAGTTTTAAAATGCCGAGGTCCGGGAGCAGCTCCTCAGTTCTAGTCACCCTTCCCCCTCCCAGCAGCAGCGGCCGCTGTAAAAGCTTCCCCCTGCCCACGTGCAGGAGGAGGAGACTGCGCAGCACCGGAGGCCCCATGGGACAGGGACCATCCTGCAGGCTGGAGGGGAGGGGAGCAGCTGCAGCAGGAGCTGTCTATGGCAGTGTTTCTTAAACTTTTTAAGACGGAGGAACACCAAACAATATTTTTTTTTATGAGGAGGAACACCAAGGGTTTTTTGTAGAGGAGGGAAACAAAAAAAGGGCCGGGGGGGAAGTAATTGAGCAGAAAAAAAGAAAAAGAAGTCCTCTGCCCCTTTAAGGATGGCCATTTTGAACTCTGTTGTTCTCTGCAGCACACCTCCGATTATCTCGCAGCACACTGGTGTTCCCCAGAACACAGTTTAAGAAACACTGGTCTACCAGTTCTGCAGGGGGCTGGAGAGCAGAATTTTTTCTGTTCTCTCCGTGGCACACCTCTGACTGCCTCGTACCGCAGAACACATTTTAAGAAATGCTGTAAATGACTTTTCTAAGGCTACCCAAAGAGTCCATGGTAGAGCGAAATTAGAATTCAAAAGTTCTTGGCTCCAAATACTGTATGCTGTCAACTAAACAATGCTGCTTCTCTGCATCAGCCTTCCAACACCAGCTGGATATGATAACGTGACACTCTGGAGAATTATCTGAACTGTGAAAACAGATTTCTATGCATATAAAGCATAATAGGTTGGCATTTATACCTATATCTTTCTGCATTAAATTACACTAACATGAAGTTAAAACTCAAGCCAGTTCAAATGTAAAAATGGCATATAAATTATTTGATTGGTCTAAAATAGTACATAATTCACCAAGAGAGAGCTCAGAACAATATGTGGCCACCAATAATAATCAATCTTTTACATTTCATACCATAAAATGAATAAAGTTACTTGAAAACATTGCCTCTAATAATGTACTATTTGGAACAACTATATAATCTATCCAAATTAATTATGAGCTATAAAAAATTAACAAAGATTAAATATTTTGCCCCATCTAACTTACTGTTAATTTACTTAGGACCTAGAGCTGTAAAATTAACCGCTGGCTTATTAGCAATCACAGAGAAGAGAGAATTTGCATGGGAGGAAACATTTGAAGAAGTATCTTACTTAGTAACTGTCTTAGTTGTTTGATAAATATATTTCTTAATTGTAGTGGGTCACTGGAAAAATGATTTGCCTTATAACAAATGTGACATTTTGGAGGTCACTATATAAATATAACAAATTGAAACCATTTATTTTCCATGGGAAATGTTCCTTCTTCAGTCTTTTTTTGCTGCAAAGCATAAAAATATAAATAAATCAGATCTGATGTGTTCCATATACATGTGAAGTAAACCACTGACAAACATTTCAGAACTCAAGGGTCACAGAGTCTAAAATACAGCTTTTTTCTAGACCTTCCTTTAGCCCTCTGGGAGATGGCGAATGGGGACTGCTTTTAGGAAAGGAGGGTTCCACATCAAAAGAGCCTAATGATTGGGAGGGATTTATCCCACTTGTCACATCTGGCTATCATGAGAGATCCCAGCTGTTTTGCGCTGGGCTATAACACCTATTTAGGGAGGACTTCAGGGTTGTTGTGTTAACATGTTTGATTTGTCTATTTCCCTTGGTCTTGATCTAAGGGAGGGAGAGGCTAGGGATTTTGGGACAATCTGTTGTTCTCAGCTAGAAAGCACAAAGGGGTAGGATTGCACAGAGAAAAGATTAATCTAACTATCAGTGTGACAGAGGGAAGAAGTAAAAATGGGATTTTGTCCAATGGAAAAAATCCAATTTGAAAGGCAAATGTGGTATGCGATAAATAGCTATTTGTTGGGAGTGGTTTATGAGATCACAAATCCTGCACCTTGGCAGGGGATTAGACTAGATGACCCTCTCTGTCCCCTCTAGTTCTACCATTCTAGGTAGAAGAGCTTAAGAACTGTATTTATGATGCAGGTTTTGCATGGATTTGACATTTCATCTTGCCTACCTTGGAGGATCCTATTTGGATAGCTATTTAGGAAGGCTGTGTCTTTTAATGGTAACTTTTTGGTGTCAAGAGAGTGTAAGAGTACTGCAGTGAGTTGAAGATATGGCAATTTGTGGTCAAGGGAAGACTGGTTGTGAGGATTTGTAAGGACTTGAATACCATAGTTCCTGGAGACATAGGCTGAGAATGTGGCATTTAATACAGATCTCACCGATCATGCTCTTGGTAACCACTGATGATCATAGCAGGTCTGCAGATAACAACCCAGCTCTTTGATTCAGGTTGTTAAATGAAAGTGTAGTGGCCACATGTAGACACGAGAAGTTATTCCTAGCTTGTAAATTTCAAAAATGGTGCCCGGCTGGGAAGATGCAAATCAAGCCTGGGATATTTAAATCCCAGGCTTGATTTACAATGCCGAATGCCTACATTTGCAGCCCTATTCCGAAGTAGGCTGCAAGTGTAGACATACTCTTACATACATAAAGCCTGGGCCTCATCCTAACTCAATCATGAGGCCCAGGCTTTATGTATGTAAGAGTATGTCTACACTTGCAGCCTACTTCGGAATAGGGCTGCAAATGTAGGCATTCAGCATTGTAAATCAAGCCCGGGATTTAAATATCCCAGGCTTGATTTGCATCTTCCCAGCCGGGCACCATTTTTGAAATTTACAAGCCAGGAATAACTTCTCATGTCTACACGTGGCAGTGAAATGGGCGTTTGAAATAAAGCCCTATTTCGAACTACCTGTTATTCCTCCTGCAATGAGGTTTAACAGGTAGTTCAAAATAGGGCTTTATTTCGAACGCCCGTTTCACTGCCGCATGTAAACGTGGGAAGTTATTCCTGGCTTGTAAATTTCAAAATTGGCTTCAGGCTGGGAAGATGCAAATCAAGCCCAGGATATTTAAATCCTGGGCTTGATTTGCAATTCCGAATGCCTACATTTGCAGCCCTATTCCGAAATAGGCTACAAGTGTAGACATACCCTAACAGAGACCTAATTAAATGATGCTGTAGTTCAGTGTTTCTCAACCTTTTTTTATAAAGTAACCCTTTAAAAAAAATTATAAGTACCCCCAGTACCTACAGTTTTCAGACACACCATTTTTTTATACCATTGTAACACATTTGTTTAAACAACTTAATCATAAAAAGTACAAAAATAATAAAGTGCTATAAAACTTAAAAACAAAAATTCAGTTTTCTCCACATTTCAGTTTGTTGATCTACCCTCCAGACTTTTCTCAACTACCCCTAAGGGTACTCGTATCACTGGTTGAGAAACACTGCTCTAGGTTGACTATGAATCCAGATGACTCCAGTGAATTACTCTGTTCAGCAAGAGTCCCGTGGCAGGGAGAATGGTTGTGCTGTTTGCACCTACTCTTCAATTTAGGAAGTGACAGAACTCAAAATTGCATTTTGTAAAGTGTGACTATAAATCTGTGATGTGAGTCTTGGGACTGTGCAAAGAAGGGCTGGCTCTATTTTACAAATCACCATAAAGTATTTACTTACCCTGACAAAGTTAATGTACGGTGTCATCCACATAGCCTAGGCTACTCATTATTTACATTAATTTAATATTTATATTGTGGTTGCACCTAGAGGTCTCAACCTGGCCCAGTGGGACCAACAGCCACCAGAAGCCCAGAGGAAAGAGGAGAGGTGGGGCCCAGCGCCACACCCCCAGAAGGGGCAGAACCTTGGGTGGAAGAGGCCAATGGCAGTCAGTCCTTAGCACAGCCCAGAGTGCGGCACTTGGGCCCTCCCTCCCAGCCCTCAGAGCCATGTGGAGCAGCGAAGCAGCACTCCGGCAGCAATTCAAAGGGGCCCAGGGCACCGACTGTGTAGCAGTGGCGGCAGCAAGGAACTCTGGACCCCTTTGAAATGCTGGGCCCCAATGCAATTGCCTCCCCCCCCCCAGCCTGTGGGCTTGACCAGGTCAAAGTCCCACAGTGCTAGACACTGTACATATCTATAGTAAATTATTGCTCCTGACCAAGCCCGCACATTCTGGGCAACTTCAAAGTTGGTGTTATTAGACAAGCAGGAGTCAATCACGGTACTGCCTTGAACTAGATTTGCTTTTATAGTTCTGGTGATAACTGGATTGGGAAGTATGCTTAAGACTGACTATTTGAGGTAAAGGGTCTCCAGTCATTTTGGGGAATGGACTTGCTTAGATAGTCTATGTGAAGAGTCTAACAGTGTTCAGTGTGTTTCAGAGAGCTTTGGGGAATACTGCTGTCTTGCTAATAGTCAACTTTGTCAGTGGTTTGGTGTGACATGATAATACTATCATTAGCCACTGGTACACGGGCACATCACAGGTCACTGTGGAATTCAGCAGACTTGTGAATGGTAAGGCAGGAGGAAAAGATGGTTGGAATCTGTCCTCCATCCTCTTTGACCTGTTATCTTCCTTTGATAAAATTGACCATGCTTTTCTTCTTATCTTGTCCTTCCTCGGCTTCTTTACTGTCTTCTGGTTCTCCTCCTACCTCTTCAATCACTTCTTCAGAAAATTCACCTCACTTCCCCCCACCCCACATACACAACTTTTGGTAAAGATTTCATAAGACTCTGTCCTTGGTGTCCTTCTCTTCTCCTTTTACTTTTTTCTGGGTAATCTCATCTTCACACACAAACTCAATTGCCATCTCCATGCTGACAGCTCACAGATCTACCTCTGTATCCAGACCTGTCTTCTTCCATCCAAAAAGAAGTGTCAGCCAGTCTTGCTTAACATCTCACGGATGTCCAACCATCGGCTCCATCTTAACATGGCTAAAAGAGAGCTCTTAATCTCTCTCCTGCCCCTCTCAGAATCCTCTCTATTAACTCCTTTCTCAATCAATATGGACAACATCATGATCTAGTCTGTCACTCAGGGCATCAATTTTTAATGGTCCTCACAGCCAGGCCATGTCTAAATCTTGTGGATTCTTTAGGTAGAACATCTCTAAGATACGACCCTTCCTGTCCACCCACACAGCTAAAATTCTCATCCATGCTCAAATCATTTTGCATTCAATTTCTCAAACCTCTTTTTCTCTGGTCTTGACAAATGCAATCTTGTTTCACTCAGAGCCATTCAAAGTGCTGCTGCAACAATCATGTTTCTAGCCTGTCACTTTGACTCTGTCACTCTTTGCATCCCTCCACTGGCTCCTGCTTCTCTGCTGCATCAGACATAAGCTTCTTGTCTTTACTTCCAAAGCTTTTCACAGCTTAGCTACATTATCATTGTTCATTCACACTGAGATGTCAGTTTGACCTTTGATAGTGTCTGCCTCCCTCACCCACTTGTTAATCCAATCAGGGGTAATGGATTCTGCCTAAGTGGAGTGGGCCATTGTCCTGTCCCCTTGATACCTACGAAAAAAGTTAGGCCACTGGTGTGCTGCCTATCATTATATATCATAAGGTTTCTTAAGTACCCTACACCCTGTTGGCTCCAATACATCTAAATTTGTCTAATTCTTATTTAATCTATTCTTTCCCTATTCTAGCTTGTTTCCTTCCCCCTTGTTGTAAATGTTAACTGGATCAGGCATCTGGTCACCGTCAACCCTTTTTAGCAGAAACTGAAGCAAAGCAGGCATTAGACACCTCAGTCTTCTTGAGGCCAATCATTATTGCGCTTCTTGACCACAGAGGGCACATCTACACATCAGGGCTAATGCCGAAATAAGCTGTGCATCTTGAGCTACCTCAATTGCGTAGCTTAAGTCAAAATATCTTATTTCAACATTTGGCACTGTCTACATAGCAGGAAGTCTGGGGAAGATCACTCTTCCTCTGACTGCCCTTACTCCTCGCAAAATGAAGGTTACAGAAGTTGGAGTATGAAGTCTTCCAGCGCAACAATATTTTGACATTATGTTAAAATAACTGCTTGTAATGTACATGTGGACTATGCTATTTCAGAATAATATCAGTTATTCCAAAATAGCACTGCTGTGTAGATGTACCCTAAGTAGTGGTCCTACCCTTTCCCTAGTCTTTCTTGCTCCTAGTGTAATGGTGAGCAACGTGCAACCCACAGGCTGAACGTGGCTCATCAATGTAAGCTGCTAGTTGTGGGGAAGGGTCACCAAACAGATTATTTACCTTGCTTCCACAGATACAGCTGCCTACTGCTCCCATCGGCTTGGTTCACTTTTCTCAGCTAGTGTGAGTTACTGGTGGCCATACCTGTGGAACCAAGGTAAATCACTTGTCTGGTGACCCCCCCAGTCACTTACCCTGATGAGCCAAGTCCAGCTCATGGGCTATAGGCTGCCCATCACTGTCCTAGAGTATTTACAGAATCTAATCTTATTGCCTTTATGTCCCTTGTTAGAAGCATCTTATTTTGTGCTTTACCCTGTTTTTATCCTTACACATTGTGCTATTCTTTTGAACTTCTGTAGCAATCTTTCCATATTTCCTGCTTTTGTAAGTATCCACACATGTTTTTAAAGAGCATCTTCCAATTCTTCCCATCTTTTCTTTCTGTAAAGATAAAGGAACAACAGCAAAAATGCCAGCTGTTGTGAACTCCATTTTCCCTTAGATAAGTGCCACAAGAAGATAATATATTTATTGTCTTCATGCATAGCAAAAAGTAGTACCAAAAATCTTCTCTCCATTCTGGGGCTTTTCATGTACACCTGAAGAGCAGTGGAGTTGAAAGTCAAAGTCAGAGCAGTCATTTCAGGGCAATGTGGGACACCTCTGTACTATTGTAAAGTCGACCATGCAAGGTAAAATTTAGCATTACTCCTCATGAAAAGCAGCAGTACCAAAATCGACTTTAACCACCCTTAAAGTCTGTGGAATGGGTTTGGTGATGTGGACTCATAGTTTAGAAATCCAACCTAATGTGGTTAAGCTCAACCTAAATGCCTAAAGTAGACCAGGCCTTAATAAAGTGTTGGGTTGCTGAGTTTTTTGTATTTTTTTTTGCCTCCACCATTTGTGTCTACTGTAATTTATTGCCATCTACTGGAATGCTGATGTTACAGCAATGTTCATTGACTCAATGTTCACTCAAAGTCACTAGAAAGAGTGATAGAACTTCCCAACTACACATCATCACCTGAATGAGACAGAGTATCTGCTTCCATCCATTATGTTTTTCTGTATTGTTTATTAAATGCAAGTTTTAGAGACTATAGGCTCCATACTTCCTAGATCACACAACTTTTCGGGGCTGAGAGATAGATTTAGTGGTGACAGTTAGGAATGATGAAAACTATTTATTTTGAATATTAATGTAGGTGATCTGATGTGCAGAATAAACACTGTTGCTGGATAAGGTCATTAATAAGATAAAAGGAAAGACATCACTACACTCTATGGATACATCTACATAGCAGGATGTTATGGTTTAAGTCTGTCCACACCAAGCATCCCGGCTTCCCGGTACTTGCCACCAGTCCTTTCAAGTTCTTTTTAAATTGTAAAGGTCCCTTGAACGCCAAGAGGGAAGGGAGACCTGGGCTCTCCCTCACTCCAGGTCTCAGCCCAGGACCCTGGGAACAGGTATTCCGGCCACCTGTTCGGCTGGTGGAGTCATGCCGCAACTCACCAGCCCGCGGTCACTCCTCCGCCCTGTCCTGGGCTCCTTCCTTCCCTCCGGTCCGCTTTCACTGTCCCAGCCATGTCTCAGGTCCAGTCCTCCCTCGGGCTGGCATCGTCATCCCCGAAGTTCACCTCTCCTCCTCCTCCTTCTGGCTGGCGCTGCTCTCCACCTCATTTGCCTCGCCTCCTGTCTCCTCCCCTTGTGAGGCCTGTCTCTCCCTTTTCAAAGCTGGCACCCTTCCTTGGGATGCTGGCGCATGCGCAGTCCTCTCGTCCAGCAAGCTGGACCGGGGAAACCCTGTGCATGTGTGCATCGCGGCTGCCAAGCACTTCTGGCACAGGTGTTATGGTGCTCGTGTCCTGCGGTGCAGGGGCCAAGCGCCGCTCCAGTGCGAAATGCGGAGCTTTCCCCATCAGCTTCCGTCACCCCATCACACAGAGCAAAAGTTGAATTAAGATATGCAACAGCCATTAGTTCTAATTAACTTTAATAGGCGCTACACATACAAACCGCTAGTTCGAATTTAAATCGAACTAGCGGAGCCCTTAATTCGAACTAGGTAAACCTCATTCTATTAACAATCTCTTACTTTTAATGCATTAATACAAACTAATCAAACACGGAGACATTTGATTTTCCAGACACAGGTATTCAGCATTCCTGTATTCATGCTAAGCATATACAGGTGGAGGCAGGCCACAATGTCGTCAGGCATTAATGTTTTCATTTGGGAGCATCAATCTGTTTGGACTGGGCTGATATATCATGTTTCTAGTTAAAGTTAATAGGATGGAGTGAAGTTAAAATAATTTCATGTTTTTGCCTCCAATTATACACAAACCCCCTCTGTTTTCTTCTGTACTACTTCATTCAGCCATGTGGACTCTTTTCTGGGATCAACCCTTCCTTTGTTGGATATCTCAGGGTATGTCTACACTACAGATAATTCGAACTAGTGCATCTAGAGCTAAAAACTAATTTGAATTAGCATTTTGCTAATTTGAACTAGCACACTAGCACACCACATTGAGTGGACCCTGAACCGAAGTTAAGGCTGGCCGGAAGCAGTGCCGGCAGGGCATCAGGTTAGGACTTAGAGTGTGGAGCTGCTGCCTCAGGCTAGCCGAGGGCTGTGCTTAAAGGGACCCGACCCCCACCCTGGACAGACAGTTCTCAGGGTTCCCCGCTTGCTAGTCTACCTCGATGAGGGACAGCAAACAGTCCTGACTTGGAGTGCCCTGAATGCCCACACTCAGCCCATCTCAGCACTCAGCCATCAGCCCGGCTGCACTTGCCGCAGGCTGCCATCCGGGGGAGGGGGGGGAAGGGTCAATCAGGGGGCTGTCAGGATCCAGGAGGCCCTGCAGGAGAGCTTCTACCCCGAGGAGCAGGCAGAGCCACCCCAGTCCTCCCCATTGGGGGCTTGTACCCCATTCCTCCCTCACCTCGTTCCACTTACCCCTCCCTAGCTCCTCCTTCCTGATGTAAAAAATAAAGGACACGTGTGTTCAAAAATAGAAACTCTCTTTATTTAACAAAACTGGGGGGGGAAGGGATTAACCTCTGGGGAGACTGGGAAAAGGAGGTGGGAGAGGGGAAGAGAGACACAAGGTTTGTCCAGGGTGCCTGCAGCTTCAAGAGGGGCCATAAGACAGGAACTATAGAGTCCTAATTACTTTGGACGGAGCATCCACCAGGGCACCTGTTTTATTTCCTGGAGGCCTCTTCTCTCGAAAAAAAACCTCTCCTCCCGTCCACACTGGCCTTTTTCCGAAAGAGCTCATTCGGGAAAAGGCTTCTTTCTCATAGAAAGAGGATTACCAACTTCAGAAAAACTCCTCTGTTCTTTCGATTTACTTTTGGAAGAATGTGATTGCAGTGCAGACGTAACACGGGTTTTGTCGGGAAAACGGCCATATTGCCAACAAAACTCTGTAGTACAGACATACCTAAAAAACCCTGGGTTACTCGGGAGCATGTCACACTCACAGGTGTGCCTGGGCTCCTGATGGCTTTAACATAACAGGAAATCCTGAGTACCCCAGTGGTGATGTTGTTTAGTTGGGGAAAACCCTATCGACCCCCTTGCTGCTGTCCCGTGCTCATAAAGAACATACAATGGCAGTGCCTCCACCTGGTTGGCCCTGTACACACTTAATTGTGTGCCTTGAGAGCCTCCAAGAATAAAATTATTTCAGCAGTAATCTGGATCTAACTCCCGAACAACAATTACAAATCATAAATAATATACATTTGCTAGATTACATTAGAATGAACAACCTTTACTTAACTTAAATAACAGGTTTAACAGATTAACAGTGAATATCATTAACAAAGTACACAGCAATAATAGGAAACTGACCTTGTGGGCATGTGCACTGCCACCATTTACCCACTCCTCAGAACTCACAGTACCATACACTTGCTTGCGTGGGCACGCTTGAAGATTTTGCAGGACTATACACGACTCCTTTTTAAAAAGCAAGTGGAAAATACCAATATAGATTTCAAAAATATGTAAAAAATATAAATCCAAGATGCCATGCATATGGGAGTTCCCTGCATGATGACAGCTACTTTCTGATTTTAGAAAAAACTTGCCTAACTACGTCATGATAATTTTTGAAATCTGGATTCTGAATCTTATATCTTTGTGCATATAAAGCTTAATAGACAATTTAAGAATTTCAGATAGCGACCTGTCCTGCTTATGAGAATTGCTTTCTATATTTTAGTCAGGATAAGTAGGTGAAAATAATAACCTATATTATCTGTGAGGTATAATCTAATCACACCTGCATAATACTGATTTAACATCATTTACAAGAATCTATAAGCCCAATGAAAACTGAACTGATTGGCAGAAGATAATTCTGTAACTATGTGATTACATCCCTCATGCCAATAAAATGCTTCAGTTCTTCCACCTCTCTGGTGCATTTGTCCCAGAAGGCAGTGGGACTGTTCACCACTCACCTATGAACTGTAAAAGGGGTTATCACTCTTTGTGAATTTAACCCATGTCCTGTGGCAGAGGCCAAGAAATAAAGAGCAGTCTCTTCTCAGCACTTCTATTTGTCACACCCTCTGTGCATTGGAAAAGACAAATTGTGAAAGCCCACATAAGGTTAAAAGAGTCTACACAGGACTATGGACTATCCAGCGTAGTTTGGAGTGTGTTCGGGTGCAAATCTGTGTGCGTGTGCACGAGCACGTGCATGAAGTCAGTGAGTCATGTTCCAAATTATCCTGGCAGACTGTGTGCTCCTGGCAGCAAATACACAGTCAGCAGGGAGTTGTTAACTGCCACACTTCCTATAGCACCTGGTGCAGTACTGCCCTCTCTTCTGATTCTGAAAGTCTCTCACCTCTGGAGACAGGAACCAGCTGCAGAGCCATAGACAGAGATTACAGCCAAGCTATGTGTAGCAGGGTCAATATAGTGCTTACTTGTTAGTTAGTCTTGTGTTTTAAAGATGTTTTCCTGTGGGCATTCAAACCAGATGACTCTTGCCCTTCCCAGGTGGTATTGAACAGGATGCCATTCCTGAAACCTGGATGCCCAAAGCAAAAACTTGATGATACATCTTCCCAGCCGCTGACAGACTCTGGAATGCACAAATGTGGGATCTTTCATTGCAGGAATTCTTTATGGGAGAGCCAGGCCACAGAGACAAAAAAAATACTGGGCCCCAGAGGGTCCCAGCTTCACCCTAGGGCTATGTCTACACAGCACCGTTATTTTAGAATAACTGATGTTATTCCAAAATGACATAGTCCGCGTCTACACTGCAAGCAGTTATTTTGACATGATGTTGAAATAATGTTGAGCTGGAGGACTTCTTATTCCAACTCCTATAAACCTCACTTTACAAGGTATAAGAAAAATTGGAGGAAGAGTCCCCTTTCTCGGATGTCCTGCTGTACAGATAGCACTAAAAGCCAAAATAAGCTATTTCAACTTAAGCTATGCGATTGACGTAGCTCTAGTTGTATAGCTTATTTCGGCTTTATCCCTTCTGTGTAGACATGCCCTAGCAGTCCAGTTTGAAGGGTAGTTGTAGTTGGTCTTGAGGAGTAGCAAGGGCATGTGCCAGGGTCTTGTTGGGGGAAACCCAGTTAGCTGAAGGCACTTTTGCATCCTGCAGGAAGCTGTCATAATAGCTATGGACTGGTTGCTCCATACCCTAGCTGAGAGTTGGTAGGAAGATTCTGTCCCTCTTCCTCATGTTGGTCCCGCTTTGTGTCTTTTTCATTTTTTCTCTATTAACAGGGAGACCTTTATAATTGATTCCATAGAAGATTGTAATGTAGGAGCTTCTCATAGCCTGGCTCTGCCTCCAACAGCTGCAATTTCCAGGCATAGGGTATTTTGATTGAGTCCAGATTGCCTGGCCTGTTGTTGGAGTTTCCTTTTTAGATGTCCAGTTTCCCAGTTGCTCAGTTCTGTGCAAGGAATAGTTTTGTTTTTGAAATAGATGAAGATTTCCCTCACAACCAGACAACAAGTATTCAATAAAAGGTTCTTTTGTATTATATTATGTCATGCAATAAATTTAAACCGATGAGAACTAGGGTTTTTCTAATAATAGAACCATGTCAATGTCAAAGGCTTCCCTCCACCAAACTGAATGAGCACTACAGAGTAGCTCTTTGAAAAGCAAGTGGCACTGGCCTGGCAAATGAAGCTCAAATATGTCAGGGTATCGGTGGGTGACATAGGAGCCTATAGAATTCATTTAAAAGAGATCTGTGTTGAGTGTTGCATGCTTCCTGATGACATAGCATTAGCAATCAGCGTCAGGGCCTCACAAATGGTACAATGCCGCTCCTGAGGTGTTTGACCACGATGAAGAAGGCCAACATTTGAGATGTGGTGGGCTTCAGACATTGTAAATATGCCACAAAATGTAAATATAGACTGTTAAAAACTTAATGTCTAGGTCTTTCTACCTTTGCTGAGGCTGAATTTTCTTTCATTTACACCCATTTAACTGGAGTTATCCTTGATTTACGTGTGTGTCAGGTAAAGAAGAATCAGGCCTTGCTCACTGCTGAGTCTTGCCCAGTGTATTACAAGTCCCAGTTTTCTCTGAGTATGTGCACCTGTGCATAGCCCAAAGCATTTTTGTTTTTTTTTGTCTTTTGACATAGCTATAAGACATACCCTGTTTTCCAGCCACTTGTCACATTTATCACAGCCTCTCTCTTTCCACAGATTTCTAAATGAATCTTTGTTCAGGCAAGATTTAGAAAAGCAAGGTTTATAATGCAAGAATGGCAGTACTTTCTGAGGCAGGTGTCTGTAACCTATTGCTCTAGAGCCAAATATGTACAGGCAGTCCCCGGGTTACGTATGAGATAGGGACTGTAGGTTTGTTCTTAAGTTGAATTTGTATGTAAGTCGGAACTGGTACATATTGTAGGGGAAACTCTAGCCAAACATTTCTCCAGAGCTCAGTTTTATTCTCCCACACCTCACTTCCCTCAGTCCTTTATTCTCAAGCTGAGGTGTCTGCTGAGAAAAGCCGCTCCGCATCTCCCTGGTCTGCTGGGCGGGTGGGGGGGAGGGCGCTAGCTTCGCGTCTCCCTGGTTTGCTGGGGAGAAGCAGCTAGTGCGAGGTTGCCTCACCCCGTTTGTAAGTAGGGATCCGATGTAAGTCGGATCCATGTAACCCGGGGACTGCCTGTATTCCCAAAATACACACAACTTTTTAAATTAAAATTAATTCAAAAATTAATTCAAAAATTTAAAAACTCATGTCAAGATGATTTTTTTTGTCTATTTCACCTTTAACTGTTCATTTTAACAACCATCCATCCTCTCCACTCATTGCGGGGAAGGTGTGGGAGGGTCATGCATATTCTCTTTTTATTTGTTTGGTCAAGAAATCTTTCCATCATCATATGTGATGGTGAACTCTGTAACCTCCTAATAGTACAAATGGCAAAGAGAAGAGAGATAATAAGCATGAAAATTTTCAAAAGGACTGGATGGACTTGTATGGGTTTATGAATAGGTCTGGATTTCCACAATATCTCATTTGTCGTGAGAGACTGTTCTCAAACAAAAAAACTCGAATTTCATGACAAAATGTGCATCATTTGCTACAAAATATCCCAAGGGTTATGCATGAAAAAAGCCTGCAAAGAACTGAGGTGAAAAATGAACATTGGACAAAAAAGCCGGCTCACGTGATCAAAAAATGTGGGATATTAAACTCTGCAACTTTTGCAGGCTTATACAGCATTATTCGAGAGGGGAAGCCTTTCACTGATGGGGATTACATGCAGAGACGCATGCTAAAAATTGGTCATCAACTATTTGACAAGTTTCACTACTAGGACAAAATCTTACAGAAAATTCAAGACATGTCATTATTGGCAAAAACAGTCCATGACAGAGTTGAGAAAATGGCCCATCAAATCAACATGGAACAAATACAAAATTTGAGTACAGCTACGTATTTTTTGTTTGCTTCGGACAAGACAGCCGACACAATTGGCATTAATCAGTTGTGTATTTTGGGATGAGATATTTGTGGAAATGCTGTGCACAAAGAAATGATCGAGCTATTACAATTGAAAAATCAAACAAGGGTAAACACATCCTTAAAATTGTGATGTACTGTGTAAATGAAAAAAAAATACAGTTGGATAATATTGTTTCTGTGTGTATGGACAGTGCACATAGCATGGTCAGCAAATAAAGGAGATTCCTTACTCTTGTCAGAACAGCTGAACTGCCCACTACTGAGCTTTCAGGAGGCACTTTGTGTGCAATCTTGGGAGACAGAATTTGAAAATGTAATGGGACTAATCATTTACACTATCAGTTGGATTCTTCCCCAAGCCTTTAATCACCATCAATTTCAGTCACTGGTCAAGGATTCTGAATGCCTTGATTTGCTAATGCACAATGTTTGCTGGTTATCTCATGACAAAATTTTGTTGCGTTTTGCCACCTGCATTAACAAGATTAAGTCATTTTTTATATGAAGAGTGTCAAACACATCAACCTTTCAGATTGACTGGTTGTTTGTCAACATCACCAGTCATTTGAATGAGTTGAACCTTGGACTACAAGGGCAAGGAAATACTGTCCTTACGCTGCAGCATCAAAATTGAGTCAGAATTGTCTGTCTTCATCAAAGATATTGAGATGGGCAGACTGGCACATTTTGAAAGATTACGAATGTTTCATGATCCATATCAGAGAGAGAATCCAAATAACAGCCTTGATTTGCAACAGCTTGCCGGGTTTGTTTCTGCGCTCCTGATGACATTCAATTCTCGTTTTGTTTACTTTTGCAAACACAGTGCTTTGTTTAAATTTATGATTAATCCACCTAAATTGTCTGTTGAAGAACTAGATTTGACAGTCTTTCCAGGCATCTCAGCAATTTGGAAATGGAAATAGCTGATTTCAAGGTGTCAGATATCTGGGTAGAAAAATTCATCAAGCTGAATTCCAATTTAGAACGCCTTGCTCGACAATGTGCAGAATTAACAAAACTGCACAAATGGGCTGACATGGAGAAATTGGAGCATGATGAAAGAACTTCCTGCCATATACAACACCATACAGAATGTCAGCTTGGCCTTACTTTTCAATGTTTGGCTCCACCTGTATGTGTGAGCAGGCTTTCTCTTATTTGAATCACATCAAATGTAATATTCACTCAAGATAGCCTGAATGCATGCATGAAGCTGGATTTGACCAGTGATGATCTAAACTTCAAAGAAATGTGCAAAAAGATTCGGCAGCAGAAGTCCCATGAAATAAAGTCCTTAAGTACAATGTTTCACTTATGCTATTATTAATCATTATGTCAATTATAGTAATACTAAGTTGTATATTTTCAATCATGAAAATGGGCATTCTTATATGGTTCTTTGTTGACCACTTGTTCTGAATTTTGATGTAATTTGGCTCTAAGGTTGCTGACCCCTGTTCTGAGGTAAGGCACAGTTCATGCCCACGGTCTCCTTGTTTGGCCAATACTCTTAGTCCCTTATTATTAAAAGGTTATTCTGTAGAGTGGATTTATATTGGTAACACCAATGAACTACTCAGTTACCTTCATGAAGTAGTACAAGACATCATGGCAAGTTATACCACAGTTCTGTTTTAGTCAGCTGAGTTTCTACTGGATTTTGCGGTAGTCCCCAAGATATCTCTTATAACTGCTGCACAGTATGTAAAAAATGGCCTGAGAAAAGTGAGCTTTCTAGATGGTCACCATAGACCTATGGATTTTTCAGTGTATTATTTGCTGATGACCCTTTTTCTTTTCTCAGTATTTCTGTTGTTTTAGTATCATTCAGATTATTGCACTTCAGACATGGAACAGAGATGCTGGTTGTGCTGAATGATATCATCATATGCACATAGTCTACTGAGGACTGCTGTGCTATGAGAGTGATGACAATTGATGGTTTTACATCAGGCATGAGGTAGAGAAATTTCCAGGAATCTTTGGGGTGGCCCAGCTGACAATGGGGCAGGGTCAGAACATACACTCCGTAAGGCGTTAATGTAGAGCAAGATATGCTGGGTGCTTTCGTCCATCAGCGTAACATGGCAGAAGAGCATTCAGTGTTGCTTTTGAATATAAAGAGTGTTCAAAAGAAGGGTCAGTCTCTGTGGAAGTGCGACATTTTGCACAAAGTCAAACCATGTTGATGGTAACAGGCATATTTGTGTTTCCAGTAGCCCAGCTGCTAGAGGAGTGGTGTTTGTCTTTGTGGGATATGTTTCCTTTTTATACTTTCCAGTAGCAAATACAGTCATTATTCACAGGGACTTCTCAGGAAACGGGCCCAAGGGCAAGTTGTGACAGGAGCTCAGTATAAGGCTGCAAGCAACATAGTGTTCTGGCTTCTTTGGGTTTTTTGTTACAAGATAATTTTGAGTGTTTTAACAGGAGTGTTATTTTGTCCCCAACTAGTATGCACCCTTCCCACATATAAATACTTACAAATGTGTTGAGCCAGAAAGAGAGTGAGCAAGATTCCACAGCCCCAGGAGGTTTGAGTCTCAGAGTCCCGTTCCCCCAGTTCCAGGGCCTGTTTAATCACTCATGCACAACAGCTTTCATGGGAGAGACTGAGAGATCCCCATCTCAGAATACCCAATAGCCTAGTGGATAAGCACTCACCTGGAAAGTGGGAGACTCAGGGTCAAATTCTGTCTCTATGTCAGGTGAAGGGGGAAATTGCACACTGGCCTCTCATTTGCTGGCTGAGTGCCATACCATTGGTCCAAAAGCTACAAATGGAATGTCACCACATATCCTCTGTCTCTTTGATGGGAGTTTAGGGCTTGCTTTCCAGGGTCAGTCTCAAAGAGAAGAGAGGGTAGGGAACACTTATTCTGTGAGTCCTGCTGAATTAGGCATTGAGTTGCTGAGCTGTTTCAGGATTGTAGCAACTGTGCACATAACCTTACACTGAAATGTAGGCACCTTGAGGACTGTAACAGTAGAAATGTAGGACTCTACAGGGCGAGATGGAAGCTGAACATGGATTTTGTGGATGCCATTGGTGCTTAAATATTGGGCTTGTGTGCTTAAAATGGCAGTTAGGTCCTTGAGATTACTGTATATATTTAGTTCCATTCACTGAGAAAAATAAATGTTCCTATCTTCCCGTGAAGTACTCTGGAGAGAAACAATCAAATGGTAACTCTACCAAAATGTCATTCTTGTCTGCAGACAAGGTGACCTGTGTGAGTGTTTATTATGGTGACTTAATCCTAGTTCACTTGGCAAAATATAGCACCTCTAGGTAAATTTCCCCCATCTCAGAGAGTAAGGAAGCCATTTCTGTCAATCACATGTTCTCTTGGATGAAGTTCCTTCTGCTCTTTTGGGAAAAGCAACTGCTGCTGTGCAGGGCTTTCTGGAAAATGGTCTTGCACTTTCCCACACAGCAGCTCTTTCATTTAATTCTTGTCATACACATGCTCAGCATTTCCTGTTAACCCCTGTTGCATGCCCCAGTTCATGTTCTGCTATTACCATCCTTTGGAAAGAGACAGTAACCATTTGCTCCTGCAGTGCTACATTAATGCAGCCAAGCCAGTGCACAGTATTGTTTCACTAGAAAAAAATAGGTTCTTTTAGTATGCCAAATGCTTCATAAACACAGATGACAGCTGTAATCCTAGTTTTGAGTCCAGTATCTTTATTAGTAGGGAGGCTGTATAAAGCACAGAGGCAACATTGCCTGGTTTTTCAGCTCCTAGGTTGAGGTGTTACTTAGAAAAAACATGTCAATTTTGGGTGCTTGAGGTCTTCAGACTGCAGCACAAGCAAGGTTAAATACTGTAGCACAAAGGACATACTTCTCGTTTGCTACCATGGAAGTACAACTAGTAATGGCAGTGACTGTATATCTCTATTGATGAGAAATGACCAGCCTGTGATGGGCAAACAATCCTGAGAGAAAACACAAAGGCAGACACATAATTCACAAGCCAGACAATGAGAGATAAGACACTGAATACGAATAAGAGTGTGTGTGCGTGCATGTGCGCACGCGTATGAGAGTGAGAGCGAAGTGGGGAAGGGGATTCAGCTGCTTTATTGAAAGCGCAATTACATGAACTGCACTTCCGACTGTATTTCATCTGCAGTTACTACTAGATAACATAAAACTGTTAAAATCCTTTATCAAAATGGCAGACTTGCTTCCAGGCAAAATAAATAACACAAGCAATTAAAAACACTGATATATAACTTCTGCCTTTTAAATTAATCAGCTTAGTTTCTGTTTTGTTCTTCAGAACATATGTTTCAGCTCAGAGCTGCAGAATTTTTATTATGCACTCAGCAGAGCCAGTGAATGTCGTGCCTGACTATAACTGTTCAAGGCACTTCAGAAATGTCTTTGGTTAGATAGAAGTATTGCTTCCTCTATTTGTTTTCTTCCATCAATTAGAAAGAAAGAAAGAAAGAAAGAAAGAAAGAAAGAAAGAAAGAAAGAAAGAAAGAACTTATAACTACTGATTTTCAGGAAGATAGGCTGTTTGAATGTTCTTATTGTTTACTTAGCATTAAAAGTGTGTTCAAAGCACTTTACAGTAAATCAAGTGCAGATGAAGAAAAAAGGGACACAATGTTCCAGTTGGTTTTGTGACTACAGTGGAAGAAGGAACCAGTCAAGAATGATAAATGGACAGATTCTGCTTCTCAGAATTCAGTGGAGGAGAAAGAGATGGGGAGTGAAATCCTGGCCTTATTGAAGGCAATGCAAAATTCCCATTGTCTTGAATAGGGCCAAGATTCCATCCTAGAAGTCTTCCTCGAGGAATCCTGAACCTACTAGAGAACTGCTAGTATCTCATGGAATGTTCAGCAGCACATCTCCCTGCATTGCTGTTGCTGAGTATCTTGTTTGCGTACAAAACTTCCTCGGTCATTTGGGTTTCTTGCAGGATACTGTCTCTAAAGCTGATTCTGACTCCTATATTTTAGTCTGGCAGAATAAAAGGGGGCCTTAAAGGTACCATGACTGGCTGGAGAATAGGACCAACTTAAGCACCTTACACTTGTCCAGCCCCTGGTGTGGGGCACATCATCTACACTGCACTCTAAAATCAAAATAAGATACGCAATTTACGCTATGCAAATTGCATATCTTATTTTGATTTTCTTTCGAAATAGGCTATTTTGAAATTTGGTGTGTCTACACAGTGCCAAATTTTGAAATAAAGCACTATTTCGAGCCATCCTTTACCCCTCATGCAATGAGGTTTACAGGAATGGCAAAATAGCGTGTCTGCTATATTTTAAAATAGCAGATGCTGTTTTTCTGACAAAACTTGAGTTACGGCCACACGGCAGTCACATTCTTGAAAGTAAATCAAAAAAATGGAGAGTTTTTTCTGACAGCGCTACTTCTCTTTCTATGAGGAAAAATGCCTTTTCCGTAAGAGCTCTTTCAGAAAAAGGCGTGTGTGGAGGGGGAGGAGGGTTTGCTTTCCAAAGAAGAGGCCTCCAGGAAATAACACAGGTGCCCTGGTGGACACTCCATCCATACTAATCACAGCTCTATAGTTCTTATCTCCTGCCAGCTCTTAATGCTGCAGGTGCTCTGGACAAGCCTTGTGGCAGGAAGCCATCCTGGGAGCAGCACCCTGACCATGCAACTCTCCCTGCCTCAGTCTTTGACACCAATGGCGGAGCCACAAGCTCCCCAACACCATCCTGGCCCTCCTGGGGAGCAGCCACAGGGGTCCCAGGACCCACCCAAGGGAACCAAGAGGTGAGCACCCTCCTGGTCTGGAGCAGAGATCCTATACCTCCTCGAGCTGTGGGGCGAGGAGGAGACATTGCGGGATCTCTGTTACAAGCACTGCAATGCAGACATCTTTGAGCACATGGAAGACTCCCTGGTGGAGCGTGGACACCCACATCGGACCTTAGAACAGGTCCAGAGTAAGGTCAAAAAGCTCCATCAGGGATACGTCAAGGCCAGAGAGTGCAGCTCACGCTCAAAGGCAAGACTACACATCTGCCCCTATTACCAGGAGCTGCACCCATCCTTGTGGACTCCGACCTCGAGACCCCCATTGTCATCCAGCCAGACGTCACGGTGGAGGAGGAGGAGGACCAGGGCCAGCAGGAGGAGGAGGAGGAGATGGACACTGATACTGTCATCCTGTCCCTGGAGCTGGTGCCTGTCAGCCAGGATGTCTCCCAGGCTTTGTCTGATGCCAGGGAAGGATCTTCAGGTGAATGTTCTCATTTTGTCACACACACAGGGCGGGGGAGGCAGGCGCACAGGGGGCGAGGGATGAGTGTTCTCAGGCTGCTTGGACTGGACATCGTGCTGCAGTCCATGCATGTGGAATCACGTGCAACGTTAGAGTGCAGGCAGCCCCTGAGCATGGGAGGGATCCTGCTACCAGGCTCAGGGGAGGCCACACATGTCTGGCCGGCCATGGCTGGAAACAGGCTAGCCACAAGAGCACAGACATGACTCCAGACACACTGAGGAGTGCCACACACAGCACATAGGCATGCCTGCATGTGCGAGGCACCACCCGTTCCCATGGAAAGCGCTGTGAGCTGCAGATGTGTATGCAGACCCCAGGGAGAGCCAGGCTGCTCCCAGCTCCTCTGCCGCCCATGAAGGGATCCTACTGTGGCTGGACATTTCCCTTGCCTGGTTGTCCGCCAGAGCCCAGGGACTCAAAAGCGCACCAGGGTCCAGGAAGACCTCATGCAGCAGCATGTCAGCTTCCTGTGCGACATGCAGCAGACCCTGGTGCAGAAGATCCACGAGGACGCTGAGCGGCAGAACTGCGTGTGGGACCAGTTCTTGCAGCAGTGTGATACCATATGTGCCATCATGCGCAACATAATGACACATCCACCTGCTATTGCTGCTCCTGCCTACCACCCTCCTTCCCCACCACTATGTCCATTCCCCCTCCGCCTGCCGCCCAACTGATGCCTCTGCTCCCTGCTCAAGCGATGCTTCTGCTCCTTCCCCAAGAAATGCCCATGTCCCCTCCACACTTGATGCCTATGCCCCCTCCCCCTGCTCTCCTGCCATCCCCAACCCTGCTCCAGCACCACCACATATCCACCCATCTGTGGTCCCCAGACCCACCCAACCCCAACTCTGACAAGGTCCCCACACCCGAGGTGTCACCTCTAGCCGCCCCACATGCCACTCTGAGCCCTCCTCCCTCTCCAGGTTATGAGCCCCCTTTTCTCTCCCCAGCTTTTTGTAATGAAAGATCTATACAGACTTCGTTTTGCTGAAAACCAAACAGGTGTTTTTATTGAGAGGTCAGGGAAGGGACAAAGGGAGGGGTTGTGGTAGGGAAGGGATAGGGCAGCAAGCCAGAGGCCCTTACTGGGGAGGCCCTGGGAGAGTTACTTGGGTCCTTGAAAGAACCTCTCCCTCAGGGCCTCCCGGATATGCATCCCGGCCTGATGGGCCTAGTGGATGGCAGCTGTCTGTGGATGCTCGAAGGCTTGCCCCTTGCGGCTGTTGTCTGCCCCCCACCCCTGGAGGAAGGCCTCCCTCCTTCCTCTTCACAATGTTGTGGAGAACATAACATGCCGCGACCACCTCAGGGATGTTATGCTCCCCCACATGGAGGCAGGTCAGCAGGGACCCGAACAACACCTTGAGGCAGCCAAGGCACATTCGACCTGGATCCTGGCCAGGTTCAGGTGGGCATTAACTTGGTCCCTGCTGAGATCCAGGTGTTTGGTATAAAGCTTCATGAGCTACGGTATGAGGTGGTAGGCCTTGTCGCCCATGAAGCATAATGGCATCTGCACATCCCCAACTGCTAGTTCACGGCGGGGAAAGAACATGCCCGCCTCCAGCTTCCTATACAGGCTACAGTTCCGAAAGTTGCAGGCATAATGTGCCCTGCCAGACCACCCCACAAAAATGTCCGTGAAGTGTCCACGGTGGTCAGCTAGGGCCTGCAGCATCATTGAGAAGTAGCCCTTCCTGTTAATATACTGGGCTGCTCAATGCCCAGGTGCACGGATCAGAATGTGGGTCACATCTATGGCCCCAGTGCAGTTCGGGAACCCCAGGGCAGCAAATCTGGCCATGATCAGGTCCAGGTCTCCCAGGCAGATGACCCGCTGCAGCAGGATGGAGTTGATGGCCCTCACCACCTGCAGAAGGAGACAAACAAACACACAAAACAGAGAATGAGAGAGGGAGTACCTGAACCCTTGGGAAGTGTCAGCCGCCCTCTCCTTCCTCAAACACCCCAGGAGCCACCCCCTATGAGGCCGCCCCCCAGCATCAGGGCTGTGTGAGTGCAGGATGGCACAACCCCTTGGGGACATGGTTCCCCCACTCCATCCCCCACAGCCCCCAACCACCCCTTTCCTGAGGGTCCCCTTTTTCCAGGACTCTCCCCCTCCAGGGACTGCAGCCCCAGAGGTCTTACCTCCATGAGGAGGGCCCCAATGTTGGACTTCCCCATGCCAAACTGGCTGCCCACCAACCAGTAGCTGTTTGGGGTGGCGAGCTTCCAGATGGTGATTGCGACCTGCTTCTCCAGGGGGATGGCGGGACACAGACGGGTGTCGCGTCGCCGGAGGGTGAGGGTGAGCCAGGCATACAGCTTCATAAAGGTGGCCTTCCACATGTGGAAGTTTTGGAGCCACTGCTGGTCGTCCCACTGCTCCATGAAAAGCCGGTCTCACTAGTCCAAACTGGTGTTGAGCCACTAAAAATGCCTCTCCACTCTGGGGTGCAGCTGTCAGAGTGTAGCTTCCACATCCAGGGAGAGGGTTCCCAAGAATGAGCTTGTGGTTGAGCTTGTGCGGAACCAGGAAGGCAGCTGGCACAAAGCTCTGCAAAAACTGCAGCATGGCTGTGTGGGGCCATCGCATTCCCAGGGGCAGCTCTGGCTCCATGGCACCAAGAAAAAAGCTGCGGCGTCCACAAAAGCTGGGCAACCGCAGCAGGCACTGCGAGAGCTTTGCTGTCCCTGGAAGAGGTAGGCAAGCACGCAGCAGAAACAGAGAAATGGGGGAGGGGGGTTCCCTTTAAGTGAGTATCTCTTCAAGGCTCTGGCACCAGGACTCAGAAGCAACTGGTGACCTAAAGCCTGGCTGAAGTGGTTCTGGGTGGCCTTTTATGCGAGAGAGCATCCAATCAGTCTGGACATTCTGTTTGAAAAAGCAGATTGCTTTTTTGATGCACTTTTGTGTGTGGACTCACTATTTCAGAAGATTTTTTTTCAGAAGTTCTCTGAAGTAGGGGACAGGGTGTTGGTGAGGGTAGGGAACAGGGAGTCCCCGGCACTTGCCTGCTCCAGGGACTCCTAACCCCTTCCCCTCCCCCGCAGGGGAAGCTCGTCTCAGTGTGCGCCTCCTCCGGGGAATTCTACTCCCTCCCCGCTCCCACGAAGGACGTTCCCAGCATGCCACAGACCTTGGTCTTGTACCACACCAGCTGTTAGGGAGAGGGGGTGCAGTCAGCTCACTTCCTGAAACCCCAGAAGTGGCGCACAGCTGTGGGACTTCCATACACCCTGCAGGAAGCCGGCACTACCTCCATTGTCGCTGGAGGTAAGCAGTGGGGTTTCTTGGGGGTGGGGGGAAATAAGAGGACCCCAAATGCCTCGCAATCGACTGGTCTGGCCCTGATCACAATCGATAGGTTGTTGACCACGGCCCTAGAGCCAAAAAGAGGCACATTAGGGACAAGGAGTAGGAGCATGTCTAGCATTGAGTGCTATGGAGATTCTGGTGGCTGTGTGCAGTAGTGCAGCCCTTATGTAAATTAAAACAGTCCCAGGGCTGCCATAATTTAGTACAAGGAGCTACAAGTGACTAGTGGTGGGTGCCTAATTTGAGACTCTTTAAATGTACGACCTTCTTAAAATGAAGCCCATATAAACTCTCTCTGGTTGAGCACTCAAAATCTTGGCCTTAACTTTTACCTGAGAAGTATTTTTACTATCTGCCCTTAGCTCTATTGTTATTACTCTATTTCCCTATTCTCCCTAATTCCTTTTGGTACTGAATTCCTTGTCTTTTCATTAACCTATTTAAAGTTTTAAAAGGGCGAAGTTTACATTTTTTAGACTGGTTTTGAAATGGCTTTGTTCAGTGCCCCAAGCAATTCTGAGGAAGGCATTTTATAGGCAAAATACGTATGCTATATTCAGAGTTCAGATCACAAGTGCACTGGGCTGAACTCTAGCTTTGTGTAAGTCTAGCTTTGTGTAAGTAGCTGATTGGAATTTAGGTTTGCAAAGGTAGTTTAGATTTCCTGCTTGTCTGTTTAATATACCTGCCCCAAGTACCTATGATGACACACATTCTGATGCAGCAAGAGTGGATTACAAGCCATCTAGTCTTTGTGATAGACAAAGATTCAATTAGTGTGGCCATTTCTCCCCAACATTATGGAATTTGGCTAAGATATGTCAAGCTGTCTGCTGTGTCAAACCACAGAGAAACCTTAGCTGTCTCAGCGAATCGCTTTCCCCATGTTGCTGTGTGTTTAAAATGTGCCTATTTAAAGTATAGTTCTACTGAATTTATTCAGGTGCTTAAGAAATGCAGACTAGAGACTATTCAAATATACCCTCCTGAATCTCTTTTTATATAATTATAATCCTGTGTCCCTTGTTGGTGTTACTCCTGCTGCTGGGATTTGATTTAGCCAAATGACAAAAGGCACTTCCACACTCTTAAATGACAAATTCATCTATGCAGAAGTCTCATTAGTTTCAGCAGACACAATATTCTGTTTAACATCATGACCTAATGTTAGATTCAACAAACTATTTATAAAATAATGTGTAGCAAATCAGTACTAAATAGAACACAAAATGTGTGTATAGCGTCTACGACACCAGGGCTCCAACCATGCTAGTAATGCAAATATTGTTTTACATCTCTACATCATAGAATCATAGAACTGGAAGGAACCTTGAGAGGCCATAAAGTCCAGTCTCCTGCACTCTACATTGATTGTACCTTTCAAAGTTCACAGATTCTTGGTAAATTAATTCCCCTCTGTGTCCTCCCCTACATTTTTCATACTTCCCCTTTCCATCTGTGAAGAATGCTATCTACTGAGATGCTACATGCTTGTGTTGCATTCCGTTAATTCTTTTTCATTTTGGAATGCTGCCAACAGATTTTTGCATATAATTTCCTGTGTGATCTTTTCAAGATGTGAATATACAATGACATGCATTTCCTCCATCCTCAATAGAGTTTTTTAGTTACCACTCTAATAATCAAAGGGTGAGATTGTGATACCCTTACTGGTGTTGAGCAGAACTTTATCCGGTAAGCAGTTCCATTGATTCCCATGGGATTGCTTGAGGACTAAGATACTACTCCCTCGCTGTAAGGGTATCAGAACTGAGCTCAGAGAATTTAACACATACCACACCGTAGTCTCTCCTCATTAACATTGAGAGCTTCATTACTGTAGCATTTAGAAAAAAAGAGGTTTGAGTCTATGTTTCACAGCAAACATTCATAGGCTTTCTATGACTCAATGCTTTTTCCTTTAAATAACATCCAGGTAATCCAAAATTTCAGGATCCAAATGTCTCGTCTTTGTATACCAGGTAGAAACTGCATTTCAGAATGCTTCCTATGGGGGCAAATCCTCCCCCCTTCTCTGTGGCATAAATTTTGTTGTTCCTTTGCACATCTGTACTCACTCTGGGATGTGGAACCCAGCTGTATAGGATCTGGGATATGGGAGTAGTGCAGGGCCAAACCATGGCGGTGCCAGTGGCAGGAGATTTCCTGCCATTTTGGGGATGGCTACTACAGTCACTCTAGTGCTGCAGTAGCATCTTTGGGGTGGAGGGTTTATTACACATTCTCTCTGAAGATTCACTGCCCATTCCAGGGCTTAAGTGCAATTGAGTGTATGTCTTTTATACCAACTTTAACTAGCAATCCGGGTGATACACAATTGCAATTAAGAAATTTAAATTCCATTAACTGACTAAATAATTTATCAATAACTACAGTAGAAGTTGATTAATGGCAACATTACTTCTTTGGATGTTAGAATCACTTAATGTTCTTTGACAGGCTGATTAAGGCATTCCGACGACTAGAGTGTTTTTTTGCAAGTCAGCCGAAGAGTAATGCAGATATTTATCATTTTAAGTATGCCATGAAACCATTTTGTATCTCCTTCTCTTTTGGCACCAAATAGCTCTACTCTTCTAATGGGAGATGATATGTTCTCACACAGAATGGCACCAAAAACCAATTACATGTCATCATATTAAACCTCAAGGAAATGATACAACTTGATATAAGACAATGAATGACACAAAAGTGTTTCATACAGGCTGGAACTATGCAAAATACCTTATAGTAATTCTAAATACATAATTCCAGGTTGATCTGAGTACATAACTCTTAGAGGCCCCGATTCAGCAAAGCATTAAGGCTCATGTTTAATTTTAAGCATTTGAGTATTCCTGTAGGAGCCAATGGTAATAGCACATGCTTAATTGTTTTGTGTCTTAGGGTCATATATCACTTCCCAACTGTAGATCTTAATGCATATTACCAAGGAAGATAATTATCATTATCTCTGTTTTACAAAGGCACAGAAAGTCAAGTGTTGTAGCTAGATTACATAGCAAGTCAATGACAGAGTCAGGAATAAAACCCAGGTATCCAGTCAATGTCCAGTGTCCTATCTGCTGCACAACATTAGTTCCTGATATCCAATACCTATAGCTATAAATGAAACTCCTGTGCAATAAGGAATTATAGGCTGTTCAAAACAACCGGCAAAATGCATTTTATGATATATCACAATACTTATACTGTGCTTAACTCTTGTTGCAAGTTTGAACAAGCATATAGAAAATGTTTCAAAATGTTTTGCTTTTAAACAGTTTTGCTTCTGTGAGCAGGAATGCTTCTAGCCAGCAGCTATTAACCACTTTGTGCAATTATAATCCTGGAAAAAAACACTCCTAACAAGGAGCACTTTTCTAATAACATGTTTAGTAAAATGTCAGCGATGATAGTCTTTTGATTATTCTCCTAGCAATTTTTTTCTCTTCTAAAATTAAAATTTACTTTTAATACTTATAGATAATTGAAGAAGTTATTATCTCAATCCTCTAGGTTAGGCTTTTGAAGAAAAGTTGCATAATAAACATAATACTTTCCAGTTAAATAGCATCTTTCTTCTGAAAATCTCAAAAGCACTGAATAAATATGAATTAAGTAATCCCGACATCTCCCCTGCACTGTAGGAAAGTATTCCCATTTTGCAGGTTGGCAAAGCAAGGGACAGATAGGGTGGTGCAGACACATCAAGACCCCAAAGCAGTCATTTGGTCATGGAGGTTTCCCCAAATCCCAGTTTCTGTAGTCAAAGAAGGCAGTGGTTGTGTGAGGAGCTTGGCCTTAGTCAGGTTCTGCTAGCAGCTCAAAGGGAAGTAGTTAAGACAGATGCATGCAAATACAACCACTGTGTGTAAATGCTTTTCTTTTTTTTTAAATCTGATGATTTGAAAGGGTTTAACACAGTGTGCATCATTGCTCATTTATTCCCCTCTGGTTCCTTTGTGTAAATACTTACATTTTTATACTGAGCAGGTGTTAGACTGAGATATCTGCAAACATTCTTCCTTCTGTCCTTTGTTCCAACCATGTTATTTTCCTCCCTGCGTGCACCCCAGAAACACTGTATAGAGTGAGTTTATGTGAAAGTGATGGGTCCAAGGTAAAACAGTAGGATTTGGCTACATAAATATTTTCACTATAAATAATGAATATAATCAATTTCTTTATTGTATGTTTTAAATAGAATCATGGGTTACAAAAGATCAAAATCTCCATGTATAATATCCATTGTACTAAATAGATTTTCTGTGTAAAAATCCTTCTTATTCTATATTGCCAAGCACGTTGCCATAAAAATAGTCTGAAGGTTATGGACCTTGTAAGATGATTAGGTACTAGATGGATAAATGCAATTCAGTGTAGATACAAATTAGTCTAAGAGCAAGGAAGTAAGTTAGGAACTATATGTGTTAAATTAAATGATATAGTAGTAGTATTTAGAATTAATATGGAAAAATCATTCAAACCAACAACCTTGTCCATATACCATCAATTTTAATGAATACATTTAAATAAACAAAAGCTGCTACCTTGTAGTAGTCAAGGGATACAATAGAAAATGAATAAGGCAATAACAATATGGTGAACATCACTCTTTGAAAGACTATAAGAATAAGATAAATGAATGCTGTCAGGCCTGAAGAATCTATATTTTGGGGGAAAGTGGAGGGTATTGGGGTCACTGCTTTGGAAACATAGATGTGAGGTGTATGCAAAGGATCTGATTAAAATGGGAAGTTCCAAATCAATTGAAAACTCAGAAGGCTTAGAGTAAACATATAAAACACAAGAAAGATTTCCAAAAGAGCCTGAGGGCCAGATTTTCAAAGGCATTTATCATAGAATCATAGAATCATAGAGCTGGAAGAGACCTCAGAAGGTCATCAAGTCCAGCCCCCTGCTCTAGGCAGGACCAATCCCAATTAAATCAACCCAGCCAGGGCTTTGTCAAGCCGAGACTTAAACACCTCTAGGGATGGAGACTCCACTACTTCCCTAGGTAATCCATTCCAGTGCTTCACTACCCTCCTAGGCTGTGTCTAGACTGCAGGGTTTTTTCAAAAAAAGTAGCCTTTTTTCAAAAAAACTTCACCTATGTCTAGACTACAGCCACGTTCTTTCGAAATTAAATCGAAAGAATGCAGCTTTTCTTTCGACAGCGGTACTCCTCATTTCACGAGGAAGAACGCCTTTTTCAAAAGTGGGGGCCCAGAACTGGACACAATACTCCAGGGCTGTGTCTAGACTGGCAGCTGCTTTTGCGGAAAAACTTCCCAGCTGTCTACACTGGCCACCTGAATTTCCGCAAGAACACTGACTTCATACTGTCTGAAATCAGTGCTTCTTTCGGAAATACTATGCTGCTCCCATTTGGGCAAAAGTCTCTTTTGTGCAAAGCCTTTGCGCAAAAGAGCCAGTGTAGACAGCTCAGATTTGTTTTGCACAAAAAAGCCCCGATCGCTAAAATGGCGATCGGGGCTTTTTTGCGCAAAAGCGCATCTATATTAGCACGGACGCTTTTCCACAAAAAGTACTTTTGCGGAAAAGCGTCCGTGCCAATCTAGATGCTCTTTTCCTCAAATGCTTTTAACGGAAAACTTTTCCATTAAAAGCATTTGCGGAAAATCATGCCAGTCTAGACGTAGCCCAGATGTGGCCTCACCAGAGCTGAATAAAGGAGAATAATGACATCTCTGGATCTGCTGGCAATGCTCCTCTTAATGCAACCTAATATGCCATTAGCCTTCTTGGCTACAAGGGCCCAATATTGAGTCATATCCAGCTTCTCATCCACTGTAACCCCCAGGTCCTTTTCTGGAGAACTACTACTTAGCTGGTTGGTCCCCAGCCTGTAACAATGCTTGGGATTCTTCCGTCCCAAGTGCAGGACTCTGCACTTGTCCTTGTTGAACCTCATCAGATTTCTTGTGGCCCAATCCTCCAATTTGTCTAAGTTACTCTGGACCCTATCTCTGCCCTCAAGCATATCTACCTCTCCCCCTAGCTTAGTGTCATCCACAAACTTGCTGAGGGTGCAATCCATCACCTCATCCAGTCATTAATAAAGATATTGAACAAAACCAGTCCTAGAACTGAACCTTGGGGCACTCCGCTAGAAACTGACCGCCATCCTGACATCGAGCTGTTGATCACTACCCGCTGGGCCTGGCCTTCTAGCCATCTTCCTATCCATCTTACCATCCATTTATCCAATCCACATTCCCTTAACTTGCTGGCAAGAATATTGTGGGAGACCATAGCAAAAGCCTTGCCAAAGTCAAGGTATATCACATCCACTGACTTTCCCACATCCACAGAGCCAGTTACCTCATCATAGAAGCTAATCAGATTGGTCAGGCTTTGTGAATCCATGCTGACTATTCCTAATCACTTTCCTCTCTTCCAAGTGCCTCAAAATGGATTCCTTAAGGATCCCTTCCATGATTTTTCCAGGAACCGAGGTAAGACTGACCGGCCTATAGTTCCCTGGATCGTACTTCTTCCCTTTTTTGAAGATGGGTACTACATTTGCCTTTTTCCAATCATCCAGGATCTTTCCCGATCTCCATGACTTTTCAAAGATAATGGCCAAAGGCTCCTCAATGACATTTGCCAACTCCCTCAATACCCTCAGCTGCATTAAGTCCGGACCCATGGATTTGTGTACGTTTAGCTTTGCTAAATTGTTCCTAACCTGTTCTATCTAATTTAGTGACCTAAAGATGCAGAAAAGCACCTAGCTGAATTTTCAAAAGCACCAAAGCTGGTTAGTTTTTATAGAATTATAGAATCATAGATTATTAGAACTGGAAGGGACCTTGAGACGTCATCGAGTCCAGTCCCCTGTCCTTACGGCAGCACCAAACACTGTCTATACCATCCATGATAGATGTATATCTAACCTGCTCTTGAATATCTCCAGAGATGAGGATTCCACAGTCTCCCTAGGCAATTTATTTCAGTATTTAACTGGTTTAAGTTTTTCCTAATGTCCAACATAAACCTCCCTTGCTGCAGTTTAAGCCCATTGCTTCTTATCCTATTATCAGAGACCAGGAGAATAATTTTTCTCCCTCCTCCTTATGACACCCTTTTAGATACTTGAAAACCGCAATCATGTCCCCTCTCAGTCTTCTCCTTTTCAAACTAAATAAGCCCAATTCTTTCAGTCTTCCATCATAACTCATGTTCTCTAGACTTTTAATCATTCTTGTTGCTCTTCTTTTGACCGTCTCCAGTTTCTCCACAGATTTCTTGTAATGTGGTGCCCAGAACTGGACACAATACTCCAATTGAGGCCTAATCAGTGCAGAGTAGAGCGGAAGAATGATTTTTTATATCTTGGTCACAACACTCCTGTTAATGCACCCCAGAATCATGTTTTTTGTAACAGTGTCACACTGAATACTCATATTTAGCTTGTGGTCCACTATGATCCCCCCCCCCCCCTAAATCCCTTTCTACAGTACTCCTTTCTAGACAGTCGCTTCCGATTCTGTATGTGTGAAACTGATTGTTCCTTCCTAAGTGAAATACTTTGCATTTATCCTTATTAAACTTCATCCTATTTACCTCAGACCATTTCTCCAGTTTGTCCAGATCATTTTGAGTTATGACCCTATCCTTCTAAGCAGTTGCAGCCCCTCCCATCTTGGTATCATCTGCATTTCCTAACCCCTACAGATTTTCAATGGAACTTGTGCTTGTAAGTCACTTTTAAAACTTCTACACTATGTTCCCAGATGACTGGAACAAAGGGTGTAAATAAGTTCAGAGAGCTCCAGTCGCTGTGTTTGTACAAGAGAGGGTTAAGTGATGTGCTGAAAATGTGATGGTGGGAATTAGATTTTAGAAGCCTGGGTGACTGAGCTGGACTATCTCCACTTTTTCCTAAGTGTTTTTTGGGGGCCAGGGCATTAACATTGTTTCTAAGGAAATGAATGCTGTTCTAAAAAAACCCATCAACAGGCCATAAGTTTTTATCAAAACAGCTTAAAAATTACACCAAACCAAGAAATTGATTAGTGAGTTAAAAACTCATCCAGGGTAAAGCTGCTTTTAAAAGCCAAGGCTATGTATAGTTTTTTAATAAAATAAAATAAAATAAAATAAAATAAAATAAAATAAAATAAAAACATCTAAATTTGATCCCTCCCTCTGGGTCATCTAGTATGGGCCACTGTCGGCAGACAGGATACTGGGCTGGATGGACCTTTGGTCTGACCCAGTATGGCGATTTTTATGATCTTATGTTATGTTCCTATTACCTTCATTCATACAGGTTTAGTCACTTTGATGCATTTGAAGGAAAGGAACTTGAGAAACAAGTTCACTGGAATTTTGTCCAATGAAAGATAGTGTTCCACTCACCTTTACTTCTCCAATATCTCGGGAACAACATGGCTACAACCTTATTGTAATCATAATTTTAGCACAGATTAAATGATCATAAAGACAAAGCTTGAAAATTTGATCTACTGTGGCATGGTCACCTTTGCTTCCATCTGTACTAAATGAAAATACCATTACTAAGCGTTTAATATTCTCCCTCTTTGTGAAGCTGCTACAGGTGCAATATAAAGACCTAGGCTTTGAGGGTCTGTCTGCAAAGTGTGCTATTAAATTATTAGACAAAAATGACCATGCACCTATCATAATTTGTTCACTCTGGGATTAGTTTGATGTTTTATAGAACTAATCAGGAATGTTTGCATTCAATCACGGTTCAATTTCTTTTCCAGCTATGTGGAGAAGAAATGTGCCCAATATTCACATGACAATGTATATTCTCTTCAAGGGTCAAAGATGTGTCATGTCCTTCATAGAGAGCAGGGAAAAATTATGAGAAAAATAGATGGGGCTTGTACTTCAGGTGATTATACTGTAGCACTGAAAGGAACTAATGGCTGCATTGTCAAATACGTGCATTAGTAGCACCTGCAAAATATGGATGCAATCAGGTATGTGTAAATGTGTAAATGTGTGTGAGTAAAATAGATAATATCATTTAAATATAAAATTTGCATGTGCAAGGGTCTAGTTTTGCATATAATTTCCCATTTTACATGAGCAATATGATACCTGAGCATGCATATTTTACCTGTGTAACTCAAAACTGGTGTTTGAAATTTGGTCTGAAATATACAACTATGATGATTACTGATATTCAGAATACTAGCTTTGGAAATACAATATTTCAGTATCCTCAGTTTCTCTTCTATAACATCTAGTATAAACTACATTAAAAAATTAGAAATTACATTGGAGCAGCCTATCGACATTGATATCCTAATTCTCTGAGGAAATCTGTCTTCTCTTTAAAAAAATTCCCCAATAGAAGACACCAAAACAGAATTTTCTTGATTAAAATAAAGAGAAAATGAGATATGCTACTATATTCAAGAATTACCCAGCTAATAATAAACTGGAAACTTGTCCATGGTAGAATGAGAAGGACAATCAACCAATTCCAAATGCTAGAAATGCAATTAATTATAATAATAGCAACCATCACAGTTTTACTGAGTATGCCGAGTTTAATTTCCAATTCTATAAATCACTGAGAAGTCTCATACAGATGAAATCACTGAGAAGTCTCATACACATGCTGAATATAAGAAATGTGAATAATCAGTTTTGGTAAATATGCTGATAGTGAATGGCCAGTTTTAAACAGCGAACACACCAAAACACTAGCAGGTTTGGGAAAATAATTGGGAGTGGACTCAGCAATTAAAGCACATTGTATTCAATATGAGTGAGAATCACTCTTTTCTCTTTCAGAGTGAGTAAAATGGCTTTCTGCAGGGCACTGAACTGGGATTGCCTTGTACTTAACAACTCCCATTATATCTACACAATCTGTAACCAATCTTCAGAACTAAACGGTGCATGGGCTGAAATAGCTGCTGCTGTTACTCTGATCATACCATCAGCACCAGATTATCACCTTCGCCCAATCAGTTAAGATCAGCATGGTTGCCTGGTGAACTACATTAGATGAAGTACACAGGCAGGGACTCTAACTTGGTGGCACAAAACCTGCTGTGAATCTTTCCAACAACAGTGCACAGGCTTCCTTCAGAACTATGCTACCACAGCAAACAAAGTGAACCATATCATGTTCTCTTTCTCAATCTTCGTCACAAAATTACTACCGTCAGAACTATCAATAACGAACTGGGTGATTAACCCGGACTGAATAATCTCAACACGGAATAAGCAGTCAGAGCTAAATTTCAGAAAGGGACTATTTTAAAATGTTTCCTTTGCAAAAGTTAGTATGTACCAAAAATACTATATGGAAAATTCAAATATCCTCTGAAGCGTTGTTGTGAAATTGTGAATCTAAATGTAATAATTACAGTATTATTGACTGGATTTTACCTCTGCTCTAAGTGCAAATCTTGGCAAGGAGTCATTATTGATGTTTCCATGATTGTTACATGGATCTGAATCTTGTTTTCACAAGATGAAATTAGGCAGTTAAATAAACTTCAGCTTTTCCAAATATAAAGAAGTAGCTATACTCTTCTTATCCTGACTTTAGGAGGTATATTTTCAGAACAGTGCTGGTCCTGCGCCTGCTGCTCCCCCAACTTCTGTCCCTCCTCCCACTCCTGCCCTCCTCCCACCTCTTCCTCCTCAACCCCCACACCCTCTTCCTCAATGTCCACACCCCCCACCTCAACCTCCGCACCCTCCACCCCATCCTCCCGGGGACGCCAAGGCCCCCTCCCTCGCCGTGCTGGGAGGCAGTTGGCCCGGCGAGACCCCCCACCCAAATCCCTGAGTTTCCCCTCCCCCTCCTTTCCCTTGCCTCCCCCTTCCAGCTCCCTCCTCCCAGTTTTCCCCCTCCCCTCTCCCACACTCTCTCCTGCCCTTTCCCGCCTCCTCTCCCCCATCTCCCCACAGTTTTATCCCCCACCCAAGTTTTGTGAAATAAAGAGAGTTTCTATTTTTGAACACGTGTCTTTTATTTTGAACATCAGGAAGGGGGACTAGGGAGGGGTAAGTGGAAGGAGGTGAGGGAGGAATGGGGTACGAGCCCCCGATGGGGAGGACTGGGCTGGCTCTGCGGGCTCCTCGGGGTGGAAGCTCTCCTGAAGCCCCTTGATTGACCCCCCTCCGGATGGCAGCCTGCGGCAAGTGCAGCCGGGCTGATGGCCGAGTGCTGTGATGTGCTCAGAGTGGGCACTCAGGGCACTCCAACTGCTTTGCAAGCGGGGAACCCCTGAGAACTGTCTGTCCGGGGTGGGGGTCGGGTCCCTTTAAGCACAGCCCTCGGCTAGCCTGAGACAGCAGCTCCACGCTCTAAGTCCTAACCTGATGCCCTGCCGGCACTGCTTCCGGCCATCCTTAACTTCGGTTCAGGGTCCACTCTATGTGGACATGCTAGTTCGAATTAGCAAAACACTAATTCGAACTAGTTTTTAAGTCTGGATGCACTAGTTAGAATTAGCTTAGTTCGAATTAACTAATTCGAACTAAGTTAGTTCAAATTAGCGCTGTAGTGTAGACATACCCTAAGTGAGTTTAGTGGGAAAGGACAAGGTGAACTGCAGAACAATCCAGATTAGTAAATGTGAGAGTTAGCCCACCAATTGCTTATGATTACAAATCTATGATGAATTGTAAGGACAAATCACAGTGATCAGTAAAGTTTGAAGTTTCACATGCAACCATCTATCATTTGACAGTTCCAGGAAAATCAATGCTGACAGAACATCTCCTGCCCCCGGTTTTCAGCATGGCCTCTTCCCCTGCACCTTCTCTATTCCGTACCCACATTACAGTGATGCTCGCATCTCCCTATCTACTAGCCCCTCCCAGGTTGCTTTGCTTATTATGTTCCTAGAACGTTGGCTGGCCATCTTGCATACACATAAGCATGTTGTAGCTGTGTTGGTCCCAGGGCATGAGAGAGACAAGATGGAGGAGCTAGTATCTTTTACTGGACTAACTTCTGTTGGTGGAAGAGACATACTTTCTAGCTTCACAGAGCTCTCCTTGCTCTCAAAAACTTTTTTTCCTTCACCTACAGAAGATGGTTTAAAAAAAAAACCCAAAACCCAGTACACTATGAAGACTTCTCATTCTCTGTCTCTTCCTGATATGATAGCACATATAAGGTTCATCTTGTGCCATTCTTCACACAATCCATTCCAAATTAATTCCGAAGTCACATGAGAATTTTAATGAACTATGTTTAATCTTATCTTCAATCGAATGCTATACTGTGGTATCTGAGGGGGAAGAAAAAGATTACTGTCCAAAGACTCCAACAGGCATAGCTTAAATTAGTCTCTTTTTCTCATTCCTACCATGATGCTTGTCAAAATAGATTAATGTTGTATCATTTTCCTGTTCTCATTACAGTCTTTGTTGTGGTCATAAGGTGTCTGAATCTTAATACTTTGAGTATCCTAAGAAATGTATCTGTGTCTTTACTGTTCTGATCTTTTTCATATTTTATAGTTTTATAGATGAAACTATTTCATCATCTCCTTTTGACAAGGAGCTGCATGGCCATCCATGCTAAACCATTTATTCTACCTTTTGTCTCACTACCCTGAGCATGTGAATACTAGACTCTCTTTCGAGTCTTGTAGTCTTGGAGCAATCATTGTTCCCACAATACAGAGTCATAGGGGTGGAGGCAATGTATAGAGCTGATTTACAAATGACTACAAATAAAATACAGGACTATGTAGCACTTTAAAGACTAATAAGATGGTTTATTAGATGATGAGCTTTCGTGGGCCAGACCCACGAAAGCTCATCATCTAATAAACCATCTTGTTAGTCTTTAAAGTGCTACATAGTCCTGTATTTTGTTTCAGCTACACCAGACTAACACAGCTACATTTCTATCACTATTCTACAAATAAAAGTCTTTGTTACTTTAATATCACATGACCTTTACATGGGAGATGGAAAAGACCTTATTGCATTTTTAAATTCAGCCACCTGCTAATGCTGAATTGCACCTAAAGTATATTAGCCAACTGTTCATTCCATGCTTAATAGCCTCAAGGGCAAGGGTTTGTATTTCTGTATGGGAAACTATTCTGCAGCTGACTAGCCCTCACTGGCAGGACGTTTTCCCTGCTCTTTTGCTTAAATCTTGCTTTGCAAAATGCTATCCCATTACTTCTACCCACTGTAATACTCCTCTGGACCATGCTATGCTTCCATCTTACTCCTTCATGGTTATGCTTTTCATTGCCTTTATTGCTATCCTTTTAGCGATCATTTTAGCTAATATCTGTGGATTTCATGACAAGAGTGAAAAATTGCAAGAGATGAGTAGGACTGCTTCAGAATAGACTGAAATATGTAGAGTAGAAATGCACATAAATATGTTGCAAGCTTGTCTGAGATGAATGTTTAGAAATCCCTGAAATAGAGACATAATACAATACTGAGGTGCAGATATCTGTACATCATGACCTACTGTTGCTCCGAGGAATCTTTTCTATAGTCAGTTTAGTGTGAAGTTTGGTTTTCCCAGATGAATCTGATGTTAACCTAGGCCACATCCCTTTGTCCACTGAAGGCTATGCTTTTTGTGTCTTTCTGTATGGGCTGATGTTGTGGTCCTTGCCAGCCCACTAACTCAAGGCTATTCAACTTTGGAAGCCCTGGGGGCCACAATGATACTGGCGGGACATGACTCTGCTCTGTGGCTGGGGGTTTAAAGGGGCTGTGACTCTTTTCTTGTGTGTGGTGGTTTTTTTTTCTCAATAAAAAAATCCTGGCTGCCAGAGCCCCATCGAAACAGTTCGAATTGGGTCCTGCACTTCCTAAAGCCAGCTCTGCCTAGGATACTAGGGAGGTAAGTGGGGAGGTAATATATTTTATTGAATCAGCTTTTGTAGGTGAAGACAAACGCTTTCAAATTTTTCAAACTCTCACCGAGCCTTCTTCAAATCTGGTACTCAGAGTGTCATAACCAAGAGTGTGTCTACACTGCACCATTAATTTCAACATAACAATGTGAGCGTCTACACAGCCATTCCGTTATTTCAAAATAATTTTGAAATAATGGACAGCATATTATGAAAACTGTATACCTTATTCTACTAGGAATAATGCCTATTCTGAAATAGTTATTTCAAAATAAGGCATGTCTAGATGCTCCACTGCTGCTATTTCGAAATTGCTCCTCACCAGGGCCATTCTAAGTTAGCTCTCACCAGTGCCTTTTGGGGCTATAAATCAAGATAGCACATCTACATTAGGAAAGCCTGCCTCGGACTAATTCTGAAGCTTCCCTTGAGTGTAGACCTGCTATTTTGAAATAAGTTATTTCAGAATAACTGTTCCGGAATAGCTTATTTCGAACTAATTGTGCAGTGTAGATGTACCCCAAGTACCAGGTGGAACAGATAAGGAATTAACATGTTGTAAGATACCATTCAAGATGAAATGGGCAATTAACACTTGTACAGTCATAGGCCAAAGGAGATTTGAAGGATTATAGATTGTTGTAACAAGACATAAATCCAGTGTTTTTACTGGGTTCCATGATTTTTAGTGCCTAACCAAGTTATGAATTTAAGCTCTCAGGCTTATCTTTTGGAGGTATCCTTTCAGGATGAGGACACAGAAGTCAGATAAGGAATGAGCATTTTGTAAAAAGTGTGAGCACAGGTAATACGTTGTTTTTGTCTTTCATCATTTTTTTGTATGAGTTCATTCGAGAGTGTAGTGATTATCTGGTTACAACCACATTGTAGTTACTGGAGTTTTAGTGCATTGGATGAAGAACAACACATATTGTGACAGTTATGTGTAGGACCTCTGGTTCAAGAAAGGTGTATTGTGGGGAGGATTGATAATCTTAGCAGTGGAGCTATGTCTCCAGTTTCTGCATCTGTTTTTCTGGCAGAGTCTGGTGCTGCTTTGAGATTGTGGGTCATGATATGTGTGGGCTTTGCTTCTGATAGTGAGATTGGTGAAGTTGGGGGGGGGAGGGTTGTTTGAAAGCTAGTAGAAGTGATTCAGAAAAGATTTACTCAGGGAGTACATCTAGACTACATGGCTCCGACGATAAGGCCATGTAAAATAGTTTACTCAGCATAGTCAAAGAAGCAGGGATTTAAATAATCCCCGCTTCATTAAAATAAAAATGGCCACTGCGCTGTGCCGATGATCAACTGATCCGGCACAGCACAGCAGTCTAGATGCAGTGTGGTCAACAAGGGAAGCCTTGGTCAACCACTCTGGTATGCCTCGTGAAATGTTCAAGTCCCGTCCCCTACCCTCACGGTAGGACCAAGCACTGTCTAGATCATCCCTAATAGATGTCTATCCAAACTGCTCTTAAATATCTCCAATGATGGAGATTCCACAACCTCCCTCAGCAATTTATTCCAGTGTTTAACCAACCTGACAGGAAGTTTTTACTAACATCCAACCTAAACCTCCTTTGCTGCAATTTAAGCCCATTGTCCTATCCTCAGAGTCCAAGGAGAACAAATTTTCTCCCACCTTCTTGTAACACCCTTTTAGATACTTGAAAACTATTATGTTCCCTCTCAGTCTTCTGTCTTCTAAACTAAGCAAGCTCAATTCCTTCAGCCTTGCCTCATGGCTCATATTTTCTAGGCCTTTAATTATTTTTGTTGCTGTTCTCTGGACCTTCTCCAGTTTCTCCACATCTTTCTTGAAATGTGGTGCCCAGAACAGGACTCCAAATGAGGCCTAATGAGCACAGAGCGGAAGAATGACTTGTGTCTGGCTCACATCACTCCTGTTAATGTATCCCAGAAACATGTTGGCTTTTTTTGCAACAGTGTCATACTGTTGACTCACATTTAGCTTGTGGTCCTTTTTTGGAGAAGGCAGTTTTAAGTGTGCTAAAACATATATCCTGAACTTGCTTCTTGGAGTATATTCTGTGGTATCTGAATACCTATGTCGAGGCTGATTCCCCACTCTAGCAGAAGTGGGGGCCCGCAAAAGCAACCCCAAAACCTGATCTTTCCAGGCTTTGGTATAAAACTTCCCCCAAAAATCTTAAAAACCTAGATTTGGGGGATAAAATCTGCTTACGCCATCAAGTGCTTTTGAACCCACAAACAGGGGCGGACACTTGAAACCAACCCCAGGGCACCCCAAGATCTTTTCTCCAAAGAGCTTGAAAAAGAGAAAATATAAACTGCAGTCAGAGGCTGCTGTCCCCTAATCAGAAGCATGCAGATCCCACAGACAGATTTTTCAGGACACAGAAATGAACCAATACCAGGTTAATAAAAAAAAAGAGAAAGAACTTTTATTATCAAAACAATACTTCTGTTGCAAGCATAATGACTAAATGGAAAAAGTCACCAATTAATATACGCATGGGGGCTCCCATGGGCCAAAACTTAGTTACAAAAGAGAGGAAAACCCATATATAACAGCACAGACATCAGATCCAAAGTCCCACAGCAGAAAACAATGAAACCTAATGGATTTATCTGGACTTTACCCCACTCACACATTTGAAGAGTCTTTTTCTTGGAGAGAGACATGTCTTCTGCCTCCCTTGGTATCTAGAGAGCAAAACTGGCTCAGAGACAAAGGAGGGAAAACCCCAAAATTCCTCTGTCTTAGTTTGAAATCCCTATCTGCATTTCTATTGGTTGACTGCTACCTGGCTAGGTACAGTTAACCCCTTCATCCCCGGGCTGCTGGCCATCCATCATGAACATGACAATCTGTCTGTGGATAACAGATTTCTTGAGTAGTTACTGACTCTATGAGGGTAGGTGTGGTGACTCGCAGGTTCCTTGTTTATACTTGTCTGGAGGTTTCCATTGCTAAAGTTAATTGTGATGGCTAGGAATTTGATGTTGGTGTGGGAGCATTCTTGTGAGAGTTCAATGGATGACTGGTGGTGGTTGAAGTTCTGGTGGAAATCTATGAGGGAATTTAGTCATCTGTCCAAAGATTGAAAATATAATTAATGTATTTCAGGTATATCATTGGTTTAATGGTGCATTTGCCCAGAATTTTTTCCTCAAGGTGACCTATGTCTGGTCCCATAGTTTGGATAAAGTATTTGTTGTTGAATGTGTAAAGTGTTATGGGTGAGGATGAAATGGGTGAGTTTGGCATTTTATTTAGGGTCAATATCTAGAGAAATCTGAAGGAACACATAACTTTGTGCAAATACCTAAGTGGAATTTATAATGAGTTAGGGATTTCATTATCCTCATTGTCCACTAAAAAAAATTAGAAATTATGGTTTTTAAAATGTAACAGGGCCAATGTAGATTATATAAAACATACCTGTGAAGTGCTCACGGATACTAGAGAGGCTATTAACATAATTTCAATAATAATGGGAAATTTCAACTATCCCCAGTTGATTAGGTACATGCTACCTTAGAACCACACCCTTAAAAATGATGGCTTCTGGGAACAGCTTGTTTTAGAACTCACAATTCAAGGGAATTTAGTCCTGATTTAGTCCTAAGTGGACCATACAAGACTACTTTGCATTTGTCCTTATTGAATTTCATCCTATTTACCTCAGACCATTTCTCCAGCTGTCCAGATTATTTTGAATTATAACCCTGTTCTCCGAAGCACTTGCAACCCTTCCCACTTTGGTATCATCTGCAAACTTTATAAGTGTTCTTTTCATGCCAAGATCTAAATTGTTAATGAAGGTATTGAACAGAACTGATCCCCAAACGGACCAGTGCATAACCAAACTTGTTATGCCCCTCCAGTGTGACTGTGAACCATTGATAACTACGTTCTAGGAATGGTTTTCCAATCAGTTGCGCACCCACCTTATAGAAGGCCCATCTAGGTTGTTTTTCCCTAGTTTGTTTATGATAAGATCATATGAGAGTGTATCTAATGCTTTCCTAAAGTCTAGATAAACCACATGTACTCCTTTCCCCTTATCCACATGGCTTTTATCCTATCAAAGAATGCTATCGGGTTTGTTCAACATGATTTGTTCTTTACAAATTCATGCTGATTGTTACTTATCACTTTACTGTCTTCTAGATGTTTGCAAATGGATTCCTTAATTATTTGGTCCATTATCTTTCCTGGCACAGAAGTTAAGCTGACTGATCTGTAGTAGTTTCCTGACTAATATGGAAAAGTAAATAGTGAAGAGTTATTTACTCCTCATAACACAAGAACTAGGGATCATGAAAGATATATGGGCTTTGGAAAAGGTTCAGAAAAGTACAAAAAAAATTATTAGGGTTTTGGAATGGGTCCCCATGAAGAGTGATCGAAAGACTGGGACTTTTCTGCTTAGAAAAGAGGAAACTAAGGAGGGATACGATAGAGGTCTATAAAATCATGACGGGTATGGAAAAAGTGAAAAAGGAAAAGTTATTTACTTGGTCCCATTATAAGAGAACTAGGAGTCACCAAATGAAATTAATAGGCAGCCGGTTTAAAACAAACAAAATGAAGTTTTTCTTCACTCACTCACAGTCAATCTGTGGAACTCCTTGCCAGAGGATGCAGTGAAGGCTAGAAATTTAACAGGGGTCAAAAAAGAGCTAGATCGATTCATGAAGGTTAGGCTCATAAATGGCTATTAACCAGGATGAGTAGGAATGGTATCCTTAGCCTTTGTTTCTCTGGAGGTAGGTGACAGGGAAGAGATCACGTGATGATTACCTGTTGTGATCCCTCCCTCTAGGGCATCTGGTATTGGCCACTGCTGGGAGACAGGATACTGGGCTAGATGGACCTTTGGTCTGACCCAGTATGGCTGTTCTTATGTTCTTATGAAATGAAATTAATAGGCAGTAGTTTTTTTTAAAAAAAAGGAAACATTTCTTCCCACAATTCGGTCCACCAACAGAACTCCCTGCAAGAGGATGTTGTGAAGGTCAACATTTTAACAGACTTTAACTTTCAAAAAAGAACTAGATAAAATAATGGAGGATAGATCCATCAATGGCTATTAGCTAAGATGGGTAGGAATGATACCCCTCACCCTTGTTTATCAGAGCTGGAAATGGGTGTCAGGGGATGGATCAGTTGATGATTACCTGTTCTTTTCATTCCTTCTGGGGCACCTGTAACTTAACATTGTTGGACAACAGGATACAGGAATAGATGGACCTTTGGTCTGACCCAGAATGGCTGTGTTTATGTTCTTATGTATTCTACAAAGAGGGAAGCAATACAGAAAGCATTCTGCTGGGACTCTATAATGTCCATAATTGGTGATATTCAGCTCTAAAGATTAGATATGAGATTTTCAAAACCATCTGGGTAATTTAGCCACACAATTCTATTAATTTAAATTAGAATTCTGAGGCTAAATCCCCTAATCATCTTGGAAAATCTCAGCAGGACAGGAATTAGGTCTAGCACAATAATGATAAACCTTCCTTGCTTTCATTTTGTATGATGAATTTAACTGGTTTTTATTTCTGTTATTGGGTTTTGTAAAATTTTCTATCTGCTCTTCTGTAACCTATATATATTACCATATAACATTCTGGTTGCAAACAACCCAGAAAATAATGTATTTGGCCTGATTTCCAAACATTTCCCATTTGTACACCTACATTTCATGACTATACCGTAAGTTGTGTCCTAGTGTGTGTCCTAGTGTGTACACACAATCTATTATGCAGCCATATGGCCATTTAAGAAAACATTGTACCTGCTTTCTATACAGCAGTGGTTTTCAGACTACAGGTTGCAACCCAGCCCTGGGTCTCCTTGATGCAGGGTGATCAGGTGACCAGTGTGGGTGCTAAGGCAGGCTACCTGCCTGTCCTGCCACCGCATACTGTGCTGTGCTTTAGAAGCACCTGGCAGCAGGCTTGGCTCCTAGGTGGGGGTGGGAGGGGAAGATGCACAGGGTTTCATGCACTACCCCTGAGCACTAGTGCCACACTCCCATTGGCTGAGAATCTGCTGTTGGCTGCTTCTGAGGCACGCATGGTCCATGGTGTTAGTGGAGACAGGAAGCCTGCCTTAGGACACCCACTGCACCACTGACCAGGACCCGCTTGAGGTAAAACCCTCCTGCCCTAACCCTGACATTCCCCTGCAAAAAGCTAGAGCCCTCTTCTACACCCAAAGCATCCTCAGCCCCACTGCCTACACTCTAGTCAAATTATGTTGGGTTATGGGCATCAACAATGTTCTTCAACTAGGTCACGAGAAGAAACATTTAAAACCTCTGGTATACATAATAAAGGGTGTTGTACACTCAGGGAAAATATGCACAGCTCCATCTGTCTTCCTTGCTAGTCTTTCTCCACATATTTCGTCTTTGGGGTTTTTTCTCATGTTTTAATTTTTTTTGGCATCTTTCTTTGTTCACCATGGGTGTTTCTACATTGCAGAGCTTAACTCAAAATAAGCTATGCAAATTGAGCTATGTCAATTGCATATTTTATTTTGAAATAGCTCGTTTAAAAATAGGGAGCATCTATCCAGCACTTATTTCAAAATAGAGCACTCTTCCTCCAACTTCCCTTATTCCTCATACAATGAGGCTACGTCTACACTGGCATGATTTTCCGAAAATGCTTTTAATGGAAAACTTTTCCGTTAAAAGCATTTTCGGAAAAGTGTATCTAGATTGGCAGGACGCTTTTCCGCAAAAGCACTTTTTCTGGAAAAGCATCCGTGGCCAATCTAGACGCGCTTTTCCACAAAAAAGCCCCAATCGCCATTTTCGCCATCGGGGCTTTTTTGTGGAAAATAAATCTCTGCTGTCTACACTGGCCCTTTTGCACAAAAGTTTTTTGGAAAAAGACTTTTGCCCGAATGGGAGCAGCATAGTATTTCCGCAAAGAAGTGACAATCTTACATGAGATCGTCAGTGCTTTTGCAGAAATTCAAGTGGCCAGTGTAGACAGCTGGCAAGTTTTTCCGGAAAAGTGGCTGATTTTCCGGAAAAACTGGTCAGTCTAGACACAGCCTGAGGGTTACAGGAGTTGGAGTAAGAAGTCCTCCAGCTTGAACAGAACATAAGAACATAAGAACGGCCATACTGTAAGGTCATCTAGCCCAGTAGCCTGTTTGCCGACAGTGGCCATTACCAGGTGGACACCATTTCTATCCCCTGGCTAATAGCCTTTTATGGACCTAACCTCCATTAAATTATCTAGCTTCTCTTTAAACTCTGTTACAGTCCTAGCCTTCACAGCTTCCTTTGGCAAGAAGTTCCACAGGTTGACTACACGCTGTGTGAAGAAGAACTTTCTTTTATTAGTTTTAAACCTGCTACCCATTAATTTCATTTGGTGTCCTCTAGTTCTTCTATTATGGGAAGAACTGTCCTAGCTTGACAATATTTTGACACTGTTTTGAAATAACTACCTGCTGTCTAGACGCAGACTAAGTTATTTTGGAATAGTGTTGCAGCGTAGACATATGATAGCAAGGGCACCATTTCGGGAGAGCGGGGGTGGGAGGGACAGTAGCCACGTATACTGGGACGTGGTTTGCTTTTCTTCCCATTCCCCGACTATCAGGGAGAGAGGGAAAAGTACTTGGAGTCTGTAAATTACTCCTCTGCCCACACCCTTCTCCAGCCAGGAGTGAGAGGCATGAAAAGAATCCAAATATTTTCTCTCCTCGCTCCCTGATAGGCCGGGGAATGGGAAGAAATGAAAGTCACGTCCGGGTACACACTCCCTGCTCTCCGAAATGGTGCCCTGGCATGACAGTGCAGATTTTTGTCTGTTAAGAGAGGTGTTTTCAGGGTCATACAGCATATAGTGTCCCTCTCAGCCAAGTTTCTGGATGAGTGCTTTGAATAGTAAGATGCATTCCCAGCACAATGGATGTAATCTTGAGCAAATCTGTGTAATCCATCAGTTCTGCACAGAGCTTATTATGTAAAAGGAGTGGAGGTTTTCAGTTAAACACAGAAGAAGAATTGTAAATGGCCATAAACCTCACTAGCTTTCTCAGTTTGATATTTGCAAACTGTGCTATGTATCATTTAGTCCTATTTTGTCCTGCTGTCATATCACTGGCAGAGAGTGATAGCCTGGCACAGAAATTCATGACTCATGGGTAATGACTCAGCTCCAAACTGGGGAATAAAAAGGCACCATTCCTATTTATACAAGATTAAACTAGATGGAGAACTTCAGATATTTGTATGTGTATTACAAACCTCCCCAGTAAAACAGCCTATTGAAGTGGGGGGAAGGGTCAAAGAAAGAATAGGGGCCTTTCTTCATTTTTCATTCATTTACTTAGGAAAAAACAGACTATGGCATAAAATTAAATCTGCATTCATGAAGTGCTCAAATGCATGCTTGTGTCCCATTAAGCAAGAGCTTATAATTAAGTTGGTGCTTCAGTATTTTGCTGATTTGCAGCCAGAAACCGGTTTTGGTCAAAACTGAGGAGGATAAATACATGTGTCTTTTATTAGATTAGTGGGACTCTACATATGCTCAGTATCTCTTTGTTTTCATTGTGTGATACTGGCAGGAGATCACACACACCATATTAAGACATTCATATTATAAAACAGCAAACATGATTTTATTTCTGAATGTTTTTAACCCAGACATCTACCATAATGACACTTTCAATAACAGGCTCAATGTGGCTTTTATTCCATGGTAATGCAGGGAATTGTTAACCAAAATTGAAATACTACATGGAAATAAACAATTTTTTGAATCAGCAATTAGTGTGGTCTCAATCATGTCTGCAGCCCTGAGCCAGGGGAGTACTTGGATACACTTTTTCTCAAGCAGCCCAGAAGACAGTCACAACATACCTTCTAAGTTCACCTTTGGAGAGAGATGTACCCTGGACCACATAGTGCAGGGTTCTTCCCTGGTGCAGAGTTGCTAGCCTACTTTCCATCATGTCCCATCCATGTAGATTTTAGTAAGGCTTTAGTAAGGCATTTTATACGGTCTCACATGATATTCTTATTGATAAACTAGGCAAATATAACTTAGATAGGGCCACGATAAGGTGGGTGCATAATTGGCTGGATAACCGTAGTCAGAGAGTTGTTGTTAACGGTTCTAAATCCTGCTGGAAAGGGATAACAAGTGGAGTTCCTCAAGGATCTGTTTTGGGACCCGTACTGTTCAATATCTTCATCAATGATGTAGATATTGGGATAGAGAGTACGCTTATTAAGTTTGCAGATGATACCAAACTGGGTGGGGTTGCGACTTCTTTGGAGGATAGGGACATAATTCAAAATGACCTTAGCAAGTTAGAGAAATGGTCAGAGGTAAACAGGATGAGGTTTAATAAAGAGAAATGCAAAGTGCTCCACTTAGGAAGGAACAATCAGTTCCATACATACAAGATGGGAAGCGACTGTCTAGGAAGGAGCATGGCGGAAAGGGATCTAGGGGTCATAATGGACCACAAGTTGAATATGAGTCAACAGTGTGATGCTGTTGCAAAAAAAGCAAATATGATTCTAGGTTGTATGAACAGGTGTGTTGTAAGCAAAACTCGTGAAGTCATTCTGCCGCTCTACTCTGCACTAGTTAGGCCTCAGCTGGAGTACTGTGTCCAGTTCTGGGTGCCACATTTCAAGAAAGATGTGGAGAAATTGGAAAGGGTACAGAGAAGAGCGACAAGAATGATTAAAGGTTTAGAGAACATGACCTATGAAGCCAGGCTTCATGAACTGGGCTTGTTTAGTTTGGAAAAAAGAAGATTAAGGGGGGACATGATAGCGGTTTTCAAATATCTAAAAGGGTGTCACAAGGAGGAAGGAGAAAATTTGTTCCTCTTGGTTTCTGAGGACAGGACAAGGAGTAATGGGCTTAAAGTGCAGCAGGGGAGGTTTAGATTGGACATTAGGAAAAAATTCCTAACTGTCAGGGTGGTCAAATATTGGAATAAATTGCCAAGGGAGGTGGTGGAATCTCCCTCTCTGGAGATATTTAAGAACAGGTTAGATAGACATCTGTCAGGGATGGTGTAGACGGAGCTTGGTCCTGCCTTGAGGGCAGGGGGCTGGACTCGATGACCTCTTGAGGTCCCTTCCAGTCCTATTATTCTATGATTCTATGTGCAAAAGGGCATGGAGCCTGCTCTCCTCCTTGCACTGCTAGCCATATTCCAAGGGGCTAATAAAAGCTGGGGGGAGCTTGATGTGTCTGACTGAAGAGGAGATAGAAAGAAGGAGATTGGGCCTTAGCTTGTGCAGCTTTCTTGAGACCTTCTCTTCCAGCCACCACCCCTGCTAACTCCTGGCTGGTGGTTCCTGGCTTTGATGCAGATGTAGAAGGGAGGCACGATAGCTCCCTTTAGGGGCCACAAGGCACCACTTCAGCTGTGAATGTGTGACAAAGCTACTGCATGTGAAGGTAAAGGGGCTGTGCTGCATTCTGAATCTGGAGAACTTCATTCACATCTGAATCTGGAGAACTGCATGTGGGTTGTCATAGATCGGTCTCACTTACAAGGAAACAGACCCGAAAACAGGGGGAGTAAAGGGGACAATTGCCCCGAGGTTAGGGGTGTAATCGTGTAGTCAATTAACTGATTATCCAATAAGCAAAAGCTTAAAGGTTAATGCTATAATCTACATGCATTTCTCCCCTGCCGCCAGTAAATTTTTTAGCAGGCTGTCTAGGCTCAGTCCTGGCTCACACCAGGTCCAGGACCTACCTCTCCTGTGGCTCTACATTTAAAGTGGATTAGGAGCCAGGTAGCCCAGCTTAGTTCCAGCTTGCACTGAGTCTGGGAGCTCACCCCTGTCTTCCTCCCATACAGGGGCTGCTGCCAGCCCACACTGCTGTCTTTGCATCAGAGGCAGCAGCATGGGGGCAACAGGCAGCTGGTCTGTGGGGGGGCTGGTTTTTAAGCAGGCTCCCCTCATGGACCAGTTCCCACCTGACACCCCACACTGCTGCCTCTGATACAAAAGCAACCGTGTGGAGTGGCAGGGGGCTCCTCGGGAGTGAGGCCAGAGTGCACTGGATGCCAGCCTGCCCCCCACTATAGAATAGTTGAGTAACCAATAAGCATTCATGAGGTTAACTGACTATTCAGCTAACCAATATTTAACATCCCTACCCGGGGCCTGGTAATTCAGATTGGCCCAGGACTTGCAGCTGCCATCCTTGCTACTGCAGACGCAGCCAGAGCCCCAGGCCCTTTGAATTGTTGCTGGAGTGCTGTGTGCTCCATGAAGCTCTGAGGGCTGGAGGAAGGGGACTGCACTGCGCTCCAGGAGGCACGGAAGGCTGGTTGCTCTGGCCCCATCCCTTCTATCTGACACTCTGTTCCTTCTGGAAGTGCAGAGCAGTCCCCCCTCCCCTGCACTTTTCCCAGGGGCCCTCAGGGGCTGTTGGCCCCACTCCAAGGAAATGATGATGGAAGGCTGGGACATGGGGTGTCTCTAGAATGTGAGCTCACTCATGCCTGTCCCTGGAGAGGGCAAAGATTATGCAAGACTATCACTGCTGCTGAGACCTAGATCCAGAGGCTCCAAGAGACACCAAGATGGAACGGGCTTACAGTCCTATCCCCTAGCCTTTGCACAGTGTCAGAAGGGCCTGGGGTATGTGCTTCTCCGTCACTCCTGGAAGCAATGCGACAGTGCACTCAGACACTCTTTCTGGGGCAGTGCAGCTCTGCATGATCCTCTCCCATAGGCTGTGCCTTTAAGGCACGATGGAGCCCTGAGTTTACCAGTTTTTCTGTCATGTCTTGTGATTCAGACCCAATGAATCCTGGTGCATTTGCAACACTAAATCACCCCAAAACATTTGGCACAGTCAAATAAATAAATAGAAACAACCCCCAACACACCATCTCTGTAATGACACAATATATAACATGCAATACAAAACAGATTGATCATGACATTTTGTGTCAGGAGAGATTGCGTCTAGAAGCTTATTTCCAGGGACTCTGTAAATCCCTATCACATAAAGGTTAATGATTTATATTCATACTCTAATATGGAAAAATCATATTTTGATTGTCAAAATTCTATAATATTTCCATTCCCGTCATAGATCTAAATCGACTCTCCATGGAGACTAATTTCAGCCCTACAATTAATTACCCATTATCTGATGTAATTTTCATTAATATTTCTCATAACTACTGTCATCTGTGTAATATAAGCAATTAAAGGTCCTGATTTTGATCTCATACTAATTTATCATCATTGTTGCTCTATTAACTTTAGCACTGAGATCACATGGGGGGGGGATCTAATTTTTCCAAAAAAGGGGAGAAAAAATTCTCTCTCATGTGCAAAAAAGCCAAGCTAGAAAAGAAGCAAGTATAAGCATTTCCCATTTGTTTTATTTCTCACAATGCTGCCTAACTCATGCAAAATTCTCACATCTCAGCTTTGCTGCCATCAGGAACATTCTAAAGCTTTTACAGAGGCAGACAATTATTCTAATGCCCTCCTCCAGGATCTTACTTTAGTGTAGATAATAATCACTATTAGCCCGAGGACTAGCAAACACATTAGGGCTTTTTGCAGCCTGGTGTATGCTGTAGAGCAAGACTGGTTTCTACAGCTTGAAAAACAGTGCAGGCAAGCAACAAACCATCAGAGAAGTGCATGGATGTGTCAGGCAGCCAAGTCTGCTTAATTCTACTCCCAGACATTCTGGCATGGACCACAGTCTAATGAATGGAGCAGGGGGCTTGGTCTCAGAACATCTGAATTCTCTTCCTAGCACTGAGTAGCTGAGTGACTAGTGCGGTCAACCTGGGAAATGTGGACTCAGGGGTTTTGTGCTCAGTCCTGTAAGGAAGTACTGTGTACTGTTAGACCAGGTGGAAATGGCTGGCTTCACAGGGAAATTAGATTATACAAGGACTGCAGGATAGGCATTAGATTTTTAACTGTACGTGACAACTGGCAGTGGCAATTGTATGTGACAATTTAGCAAATTCTGTGTTTGGTGGGTAGCGTTAGCATTAAGAACTGCCCTTTGATATTTCATTAAATATACTGCCAAGTGCTGTCAATGAAGTGGAAACTCCTTCCCCTTTATATGCACAATGAAAGGGCTATACTCACAGGTACAGACATATTGATGCTTCTCAATTACTATATACATCATTGGCTAGGTGGCCAAAATGGATCATCTAGTCTCTTTTTCTTTAAACAAATTGATCTGTTCATTCTGTCAGTATGGAATGTATATAGTTAGAGCCCAATTTAATCCAATTAAAAGAAGTCTGTAAAAGACAGGGTGATTCAGTTTTGCCTAAAAACATGTTATATAATCATTAATATACATGATAATCACTAAGGGTATGTCTACACTACCCCGCTAGTTCGAACTAGTGGAGTAATGTATGCATACCGAACTTGCTAATGAAGCCCGGGATTTGAATTTCCCGGGCTTCATTAGCATAAAGCCAGCGCCGCCATTTTTAAAAGCCGGCTAGTGCGAATCCCGTGCCGCGCAGCTACACGCGGCACGGGCTAGATAGTTCGAACTACGTAGCCATTCCGAACTATCTGTACTCCTCGTTCCTCGTTCCACGAGGAGTACAGATAGTTAGGAATGGCTACGTAGTTCGAACTATCTAGCCCGTGCCGCGTGTAGCCGTGCGGCACGGGGTTCGCACTAGCCGGCTTTTAAAAATGGCGGCGCCGGCTTTATGCTAATGAAGCCCAGGAAATTCAAATCCCGGGCTTCATTAGCAAGTTCGGTATGCATACATTACCCCGCTAGTTCGAACTAGCGGGGTAGTGTAGACATACCCCTCCATGCATGCTTTGACAAACAGGGTTTGGGCTAATTTGGATCTCCTGGTTTCAGTATTTAATACGGCGTGTTCTCTTTTGTAACTGTATCCAGAAAATAATTAATTGAATATTGGACCTGGATTCTTAACTGTAAGTAGTATTACACAAAAGCAATTCCATTAAGAGAACATTAAGTTTTCAAAGCTCAAAAATTAGAGAATGGCAGAATTAAGGTTGCCTGTGCAACCTTATTTTAACCCCTTTGTGAGTATTCTTTATTATAACATTTTAACTATATTATCACAGACTATTTTTTCCCACAGGAACCATAATCCAGGACTCCTGCCTTCTTATCCCAGTATCTTCACCTCGCTGTCCCCAGTTTCCACATTCCTGGGATCCTCATCTGAGTTTCAGTCTCTATCACCGGTTTATTTCCTAGTCTCCCACACTTAGCTCCTTATCACAGTCCCAGTTATTCTTTCCTCCACCCTGGCTTTTAGTCCTAGTCTCTCTCTTCAGGCTCCTCATCCAGGACTAGACCTCTTGTCCCTGTCATGGGGAACCGCCCTCAAGTGCTCCCTCTTGTGGCCCCTCATAGGCCTGCAGGTACATTGCCATCATAGTTTACTCAGCTTCTCTCTCCAATGAAGTGTGGTTTACCCACAAATGCTCATGATATTACATATATATTTAGTCTCTAAGGGCACATCTACACTGCAGCGTTATGTCGAAATAACTCACGTTATTTCAAATAACAAGGTGAGCATCCACACAGAAAGTCCGTTATTTTGACATTATTTTGAAATAACAGGCTTCTTATTCCGGAATAATAAACCTTCATTTCACAAAGAATAATACCTATTTTGAAATTGCTATTTTGCAATAGCAGTAATGTTAATGTGCAGGAAAAAAAACTTCAGGACCAGACTTCAAAGAGAAACTGCTGAGCTACAGTTCATCTTTAAGTTTGACACAATCAACTCTGGATTAAACAAAGACTGTGAATGGCTCGCTAACTACAAAAGCAGCTTCTGCTCTCTTGGAATTCACACCTCCAGATCAGCTGCTAGAAGTGGGCCTCATCCTCCTTGATTGGATCCACCTTGTCATCTCCAGCCTGATCCTGGCCTGCATATTTATTCCTACCTCTGGAAATTTCCACTACATGCATCTGACGAAGTGGGTCTTTGCCCACGAAAGCTTATGCTCCTACACTTCAGTTAGTCTATAAGGTGCCACAGGACTCCTCGTCGCTTTTGCAGATTCAGACTAACACGGCTACCCCTCTGATACTTAAGTCAAGTTAGCGCACACA